>NC_048301.1:2830638-2955106 GCF_013100865.1 Trachemys scripta elegans | reverse complement strand
AGCCCCCTGCCTCACCCCTCCTGAACCCCTCCTGCGCCCCAACCCCCTGCCCTGAGCCCCCTGCCACATCCCTCCTGCACCCCAACCCCCCGCCCTGAGCCCCCTGCCGCACCCCTCCTGCGCCCTTACCCCCCACCCTGAGCCCCCTGCCTCACCCCTCCTGCACCCTTACCCCCTGCCCTGAGCCCCTGGCCACACCCCTCCTGCGCCCCTCCTGCGCCCCACCCCCCTGTCCTGAGCCCCCTGAGCCCCCCTGCCACATCCCTCCTGCACCCCAACCCCTGCCCTGAGCCCCCCTGCCACATCCCTCCTGCACCCCAACCCCCTGCCCTGAGCCCCCTGCCACACAATGTTAAGAACATTCAGATGTAGCTGCAGGAACTTCATCTACATTGGTTCTTCCCATTGGTACCGCTTGTGCAAGTGAATGTCCCGTGTTTGATTCTGTTCCTTTTGCCTTGTGCAGTGTGTTTGTCTGGCAAACCCAAATACTGTACAGCAAGTCCTGAATGACTGCAGCTCCAACTCAGCATCTGCTCTCCTCTGTGACTCCCACTGAAGTCAATGGGGAGTCCCATGCATACATGATGACCAGGCTTTAAGTTCTACTGTCGCTTTGCCGGCTTAGGCAGTTATGTATAGGCCTAGTGGAAGTTTCAAAGCACGTTGTGTCACAGGAAAGAGACTGTAGGAACTTCATGGTTAGCCATTATCTGAGCATTCTGCTTGGCAGGTTCAGAAAACAGAACTTTGAAATTACTTTTTAAAAAATTGTTTCTAAAATGTCATTGGGAATCTCTTTAAGCTGCCACTGGGTAGTGTAGCAAACTGCACCGCACATGGGGGGAGGAGCACAGGTTGCAGGAGGGAGGAGCTTGGAAGAGTGCCAGGGGGTTCACTATGCACCAGTAAGGGCACCTCCTGCTGGCCGCTCTGGGGATTAGCTCTTTCAGCATGACTCCCTCTTCTGGTGGTTTCTCAGCCCGTCGCCTCGCTCTGTCGCCCTGCGGGCCCTCTCTCGCTCCTCAAGAGCGGCAGCACCTCATCTTCACGGCTTAGCCCTCCGGCCGAATCACAAGAGTCCTCCCCTTCCAGGGTTGTATCTGTCTTCTGCAGTGTCCCAAGCCATCCTTAACAACACTGCCCTGCCTGAGCCGGTCCCTCAGTGGCTGGGATGAACAGTCCAGGACAGCCTACAAGATCATTGCAGAGATTGTGCCACTCATTCAGTAGCAGATTGTGCCACTCATTCAGGCCTGCCCTCTACTGTGGGTTCCTGTCCAAGGGCCCGATCTCTGGCAGCCAAGGCCTGTACTACCCCAAACCTTCCTGCTTCTCCTCTGGACTACTTCTGCCTTGCCTATCCCAGGCTTACATTCTCCACCCTAGCTAACCCCCCTACCGCCTGGGTCTGCTAGACAAACCCTTCCTCTTTGGTCCAAAACCCCTTTCTCTCCCTTATCCCAGGGAAAGTGAGTTTAGCTCTCCACCCTGCAGCATCTTTCTGCTACCAGCTCCCTGCTTTAGAGAAACCCTTCCTGTTCTCGCACAGCTGAGCTTTCCCTAATTAGGGCTCTCCTCTCAGCCTTAATTCTCCCAGATTGCAGCCTCATAGGTTAATTGGCCCCTCTGGCCTAGATTAACCCCTTCAGGGCAAGGGTGGGGACCATACTCCATCACAAGGAGGCACCAGGAAGTCAGTCTGTGTGCACATGGCTGGAATGCCAGCTGCAGTTGCAGCATCTTTGTAAATAAGTCTCTTAATAAAGCACCAGTCTAGTTTTAGAAACATGGTGTCCTCTCATGTTAGTATCCATGGCTCACAGAGTCTTAGAGTTCCAGGCCCAAAGGCACTGCTACATCATCTAGTCTGACCTCCTGTAAGTCACAGGCCACTATCACCACCTAGCACCTGCATGTTAAACCCACAAACTGAAATGAGACCAAAATATTACAGCCCACAGGAGACTAGACTATTATGTGACACCGGAGGGGTGGAGTGGAGCAGTGCTCAAGACTCAAAGAAATGATGAAGTGAGATATACCCAGATAATCCTGGCAAGTGACCTGCCCCCAGAGAAAGACAACAACCCCCCCAAGATTACTGCCAATCTGACTCTGGGGATATTCCTCCCTGGCCCCAGCAGATGGCCCATATGGCGATCAGTTAGCCCCTGAGCGCGTGAGCAAGAACCAGCCAAGTAAACTCTTGAGAGAGAGAATGCTCAGTACCATCTCAGAGCCTGGCCTTCCCCGTCCTATGACCCATCTCCAGCCGTATTCATCTCTGGTGCTTCAGAGGAAGGAGATTAAAAAAGAAAAAAAACCACAACCCCTTCCAGAATACACTGGGGCGGGGGGGGGGAGGGGGAAGGGGAATCCCTTCCTGACCCCACAAGAGGGCTGGCTAAAACCCTGAAGCATGAAACCAGTGTCAGCTGTATCATGCTTCTGGACAGTCTCAAACTGAGTGACTTGCTGCTTTTTCATAGACTCAGGAGGATATACAGTGGGACGTATAGTACCAAATGTAAATTAAGGCCCCAATTGTGCAAAACACGTTAGCTTGCGGTTTTGCTGGCCTGGGGACTAAAGATCATTCTTTTTACATACGTTTTCTCCAAAACACCTAAATACCCCAGTGAAACCAACCAATGCTAACATAATTATTGCAGATTTATGGGTATCCAAATAGCTAAAGGCCATCATTCTGAATTAGGCACATGAGTTCTGTAAAATGACTTGTTCTTCATGGCGGTCATCTTTATGCTACTTAAAGCCCACGTATCATCACAATGAGATCTCATGGATGATTTTTCTCCGACCCCCTAGTGCCTCTTCAGTCTGTTCACTCTTTTCTTCCCTTAATAATAATAATAAAACCTGAACAGTGCCTGTAAAAACTCGAGTGCTTATTAGCCCTGGAAAACTCTGAAAGGCAGTCACTGAAAAATAAATTAAATTGTGTATTTTGTAGCACTTTTTTCTGCATAAAAAGTTTATTCTAGCCATAAAAACCTAGGGCAGATTCAGCTGCTGGAATGACAGCTGCTATGTAATAGGAATATCTGTGGCCAACAGTAAACTTCGTTAATTGCAAGAGTCTCTAATCTCCTACTGCATGCGTGCGAGATGGCCCATGCAGTGACGGAGTCTGCCATCAGGTCTGCACTGGTGCACACGGGGTCCTGACGTCAAAGGGGCTGAGCACAGATTCGATTGCAGGATCAGGGCCCGCGATGGCACTTGAAAAAGTAGTGTTCTTCTGTGGTCTTAGAGCCTGAAATCTAAGGTGAACATTTGATCTCACCGCCAGACTGTGGTTTTCATGGGCATCCCCAAAGGAAGTTCTGACTGGGCCACCTATCCTCTTGGGGAGCCCTGCCTGTACCAGCAGCCCTGCTGTCCCCTTGGTGGGATCGGAGTGTGATTTCATTGCAGAAAGGTGTATGCAATGCATTGGGGGATAGGCAGTACTCTCATCCCACTCCTGGCCCCACCCCACCCCACCCTTCAGGGATTTAGCTGATCCATGACCTGGGAGGAGTGTTTATGACCTCCAATGGGATTATGCCCAGCACCTATGCTTATGCCTCTTTGTGTGCTCTCCCCTTACACGCTCCTTCAGATCCATGAATCCCTCTTTATGGACTGTTCTGGTGCTATCGATAACAGGGCAGTCCCTAGCAGCCCCAAGTCCCGTCACTTCTGCCCCCTAGGTGCGGGACCCGGGGCAGAAGTGACGGATTCGTCTCTTCCAGGACCAACCATGCCAGCCAATTGCATTGGCCTCAGGGGCCCCCCAAAGCGTGGAGCAGTCACCCCGATTCACCACCTTTTTAGGGCACTGATATAAATGTATATATGGGACTTACTGATTTTAAAAGAGTTGTTTTATCACTTGGAAAGCGACTGTCTCTGGGTTAATTACAAGGACATTTTCACAAAGGGAATAGTGAGCACATACATTTTATGGGCGAAGTTTATATTTATATTTCCATCCCAGCTAGAAACGCCTTCTGTTGATCTCTCCCAGAATGTATTTTCCTAGTAATGAATGTGCATTATCTTGTTTTCTGATCATGGGTCACAGGCACGGAGCCTGGTGCTAAAGAAACGGTAATTATGCTAGAAAACCTGCTGCTAAACTTCCTAGTTTTGCGATTCAGCCTTGGGAGTCATTTGGTGACCGTTGAAAGGAGAATGGGATCTTCCTTGTCACGGCAATGAGAGCTGCCCGGCCAAACACATGCCAGTGGCGATAGGGATACGAAAAGCCAACCTTCATTTATTGCTATAAGCATATAATCAAAGCAGCTCTGTGGAATCGTGCTGGCTTTGACTCTTAACTCCCAGCCCACGTTTCGTAGCAGGCAGGGGGCATTCATCTCGGGTACAGCTGTTCATTTTACCCGAGAAGTCACTGAACACAGGCAAGCCGACAAGAGGAAGGAGGAGGCAGCTTGGTACTAGCAGAGAGAGATACAGATAAGGCCTGCCTCACACTCTCTGCAGTGCTCTGATTGTCCTGCATCGCAGGCCTATCTCATTCAATGACAGTGAGATGAAAGCAGTCACACGCACCATTGCAGCCTTCCATAAACGGCCATCCCCTGCTTCTGCAGTTCAGACCATGTTCCCTGTATGACAGGGATGTAGGCCTCGTGCTATCCGAGAGTGCTCTGTGTTAGCTAGCCATGCCCACAAGCAGGGACACACTGATTTTGTTGGTAACAACAGAATTAGGAGGGCCTCTGACACTTTTTTGAAAATGTGCTTCAAGAACATGAGAAATGTGACACTGCGTCACACCAGCCAGGGAAATGCAAAGTGAAGGGCCAGGCTAATCTTGGAATAATGGCCTTCTGAGAGAATGGTAGCTGCCTTTGGCCATTTGTGTCACTCCATGATTAGCATGCCAACTCGTTTCAGGACTTCTGTGTTTTTGATGATTTGTTTAAAAAAGAAATCCTTCCTGAAAGGTTCTTTAAAATGCATATTATTTCATCCAGGAGATTGGAATGATGACTCCTTCAAATACATATTGAGATAGACATTTAAAAGATGTTGTTGCCTGAAAATAAATGATACGATTTGATAAATAATACATGTGATTATGTTTGGGTGGGTTTTTTTAAACATATGTTGCATGTTGTTGTTTCCCCCAGCAGATGGGAATAACTCCTTTGCAGCTGCTCCCATCAATCAGGTAAACACATATTTCCGACAGTTACAGAGAAGGATTCTTGTATATTTCAGTACTGTGCCTCAAGAACCTTGCGAGCAGTCAGCGTGAAAGGACAATGGATTGATCAGACGCAATCGCTTGACTAGTCTGCTAGGGCCAAACTTTTCAAGGGCAGAGGCACACTTGGGCCGCAGAAGTGCATGTATATGTAACACCTACCAACGCTGGTTGTCGACAGGCAGGATTGAACTGGGGACCTCTGAAGCTAACTGCATGAGCCTCTACTGCATGAGTTAAAAGCCACGTGGCTTTTAACTAAGGCTGTAGCAGACTCATTCATCTCTAAGTGGTCTCAGTGCCACTAAAGGGGACAGAACAGCACACCTAGGAGGTGTGGGTTACATATAGAGGCAGGGACACTTGCATTCATGGGGAATGCAATCATGTATGCAGTGGCAACTGAGAAGCTGAACTTGAAATTAGCAGGCTCATTTGCCTACCTCCCAGGGGAGTTGTGAGCATAAATACTTCAGAGGAGTGTGAACCACTACTGATGAAAAGCGCTGTATAAGAGGGAGGTATTATTACTATTTCCAATTTACATTCAAGCGTCACTTGATTGCACAAATGCTGTGGGGGTCTCGCTCTCTGTATAGATACATGCTTTCTCTGCCAATGCATCTTTACCTTTCATTTTTAAAAACATATTCTTAAGCCTTTTTATTATAGACATCTCTCTCTGTCTGCCTGTAGCCTTTCTACAGTGCCAATCACCATTGTATCCAAGGCTCTTTGTGTGTGCGTTTGTGCTTCATGACGGCCTTTGCAAGTAGGTCAGAGGGCTTTTTTAGATGTGATCAGCCTTTGCCCTCTGTTTATAGACAGGGAACTGCCCTGTCTGACTGGTAACGGGCGGCGTTGATGGTTATGAATCCTTGGAGCTTACAGTCCTGTCCTGCAGTGGTGGCGGGTTGCTGGGGAAACTAGTTTGAGAGTGTCTCACTCTGGCAGAAGTTTCCCCCACATGCCAGAAATTGACAGTAAGTAGAACCTGAGGAGGGGAGAGGGGAGAATGAGGATGGGTTGGTTTTTAAAACGTTCTCCTTTGTAACAGTGACGAGAGTCGTTAGGGGAGCCAGCTGTACTACAAAAGTGGCTAGGATAGCACGATGCTTATTGACCTGCAGGTTGGTTACAGTACGTAGTGACATGGACTAGGATAGGCAGACATTTTCCATTTTGCCTGGGGAAAAATGATCCCATGAGTTCACATTAATTATTATTGGCAGCAATGTTGAGCAACTGAGAAAACCATGGGAAGCCTCTATCACACTATGTTTGAATAGCATGGGTCAAATTCGGTAATCTTTGCAACTCCATGTAGTGATTGCTTCATTGTGGGAGCAGGAACTACGCTATTCTAATGCTCCCCACCCACAGCAGGGGAACCATGGCCACTGGTCGGGGTACTACCCTCAGAGACCAGGATTCAAGTTCCTGGTCCACAACAGACTTATTGTTCTCACACAAGTCACTTAGCATCTCTGGGTATGTCTGCGCTGCAAGCCCAGGGTTAGTGGGACTCAAGTCAGCTGACCCTGCGTTAGCAAATGCAGGGCTTGAGAATCGACAGTAATTGTTAACCATAGGTTGAGAATTTTCTAACTCAGGCTTGAACCTGGGCCTCTGGTGTCCACACTGCAGCACGCAGACCTGTGTACAACCAACCATATCCCAGACTCCCTAGAGCCAGGGCTTAATTTGTGCCAGGGCTTGTCAGCACTGAGGTCCAGCACCTATGGGCTTGGCAATTTATAGCCCTGGCACCCCTGGGCTTGCTGCTTTAGGTTTGAATGTAAAAAAATTCCTTGAGCCCCAGCACCTCATTGCTTGAGTCCCGACACTGTTTTCATTACAAATTAAGCACTGCCGCTCAAACAGTTCTTTCTGATTAGCTCTGTCCTCCCCTAACCACCATTCCTGTTCCAGGAACTGCCAAGCCAGGGCCTGCTCCCATGCTGAAACCCTGTCCTCAAGCTATGGCGCCAGCCTGAGCCTTTCCGCTTACCGCTCACCAGGGCTTTCCTCTAGTCCCTCTGTCTTTGGTTCTGGACTTGCTTGTTGGCCCTCTCCAGAACTTCAACCATGAGCTCATCATGGAAACTCTTCCCTTTGAAATGGTCCATGAAAGTACATTGGCCTGGGCTTCTGCTGCAGTGTGGGTGAGTTGCGGCAGTCCTCGAGAGCTTGGAACAGGACAAGACACAGAGGGTTAGTGTCTCAAATAGCTCAGGGCAGGCACACAGAAAAAAAATCCGCGTGGAATTTCAAGGACATAAATACAACAAAGAGTCTGGTGGCACCTTAAAGACTAACAGATTTATTTGGGCATAAGCTTTCGTGAGTAAAAACCTCACTTCTTCGGATGCATAGAGTGAAAGCTACAGATGCAGGCATTATATACAGACACATGGAGAGCAGGGAGTTACTTCACAAGTGGCGAACCAGTGTTGACAAGGCCAATTCAATCAGGGTGGATGTAGTCCCCCTGATAAAGGACATAAATGATACTTTTCCAAACTGAACTTCAGTATATTGCGAGAGGGCAGCTTCAAGCCACAGAAACTCCCTGGGCACAGCCAGGTTAAACACAGCAAAAGAATTGAAGGCACAATGGTCAATTAAAGTTAGAAAATTGCCAAACTGCTTTGGGGGGGGGGGGGGGGCGGGGTGGAGAGAGGAAGCTGCCATCAGTGGCTATGTTACAAAAGCTTGTTCTATGATTTCAGGCCTTCCACATTGTTTATGAGAGGGTCACGTGAGACAGTATCAAAAGCCTTACTAACGTCAAGACACACTCTTGAAGATCAACTGCTCAATTCCAAAATTTCTGGGAAGGTTCTAGGCATCAAGAAGCAGAAAGCCTATTCCTGCAGGTGGAAATCAGAAAACAGGAAAAACCTGATTTAGAGGAAAATCTGGTCCACGGACTGCCTGATGCTGCAGATAGAAGGGTTTCGTGTGCTGGGTAACAACATGAAAGAACGCCAGGTTTCTAAAACTAAACTGGCATTTTAGTCAGAGAACTATTTACAGGGATGTTGCCACTGCAGCTGGCATTCCAGTCATGTGCACACAGACTGACTTCCTGGAGTCTCTTGAAACTTGTGCTCCTCCCTCCAATTTCCATGCAGTTTCTACATGGAGGATTCTCTCTGGCACCCCCTACTACTAATATATTACAAGCAGCAGCTTAACATGCTGCTTTCTCTCTGGATTTATAGTTTGGTTTGCAGAAGCAATGAAGGATGCAACCCTCTAGTTTAAATATGTTCTAAGTTCAGTTTTAATTAACTAATGGATTTTATCCTTGCAACAACCCTGTAAGGGATGCAAGTGCTATTATCTTCCACATTAACACAATGGTATAGCATGCAGGCCATTTTAAACAGGGAAAGGTTTAATTACAATAAACCCTGTTCGAAACGGTACATTGTCTAGCAAAAATTTGGTCAAAATCTCCTAAACTGTAGCCAGAATAGTTCACAGTTGAATGGTCCTTTGGATTATTAAAGTGATGAATTAAAGCAATTGCCCAATTCAGCGAGGCCATCAAGATTGTGCCAGAAGGTCTCCTGGTTCATCTGTGGATAGCAGACTGCATGCACTATGGTCTCCGCTACTGCAGATATTAGGTGTTCTTCAGGACCTAGTCTAATTAGAAAACAAACACAGGATGATCCGAAGAGAGTCCATAAAAACCAAACGGCCAAAAAGGGCAGCAAAAGTACAAGCTGGCTAATGGTTTCTTTAAATTAGGAGGATTCAAAAAACGGCAGCATGAGCCGACAGGAGAGAGCTCTTCACACTGCAGTCGTAGGTGTTAAAATACACTCTTCTGGGGTCTGTTCTGTGAATTGCAAAGTACAATAAATGCAGCCTGCTGTGTAATGATTTATTCATCTGAGCCGTTATTTATTAATATACAGAAAACCCTGAGGTGGTGAGGCTTAACTCCTCTCGGGATCATTATATGGTTTTATGTAGCTATATAAATTACCAGCCCAAATGATTCCTATGATTCTTATTTCTAAGAAACTGTGGCACAAAGGGCCATTAATGAGCTCATCTGCAACGATGAGAACAGTCTGTACCAAAGCAACAACTGATACCACAAAAAGGAGTATGTATCTGGGGACACTGTGCCAGGTTAAAATGAAACTGCATTGGCTGATGGCAAAACGATGGCATTTAGTGGCAATTAACTCAATAAAAATTACTAACTTCAGTTACCAGAGTTGACTCGACTTAAGGTGAAACCCACCCTTTGGCAGAGGAGCCAGCCAAAAACTTATTGCATCTCTCAAATCTCACGTAAAACCTATGTGGTCTTAAATGCGACTTAAGTGGTGCACAGCTCTCTGCTGCCCTGTTCTAGTGGATGAGTTATGAACATAGGAATAGTCCTCTTGGATTAGACTGCTGGTCTGTCTCGTCCATGATCCTATCCCTGGCAGGGCTTGGCACCATATGCTTCAGAGGAAGAGGTAAGAATCTCAGTCGTATGCAGTTATTGGGACAATCTGCTCGCAGTGGAAATTTCCTTCTGACCCCAATATTAAAGGTTGGGCCACGCCCTGAATCTTGTGGGGTTATAGCCCTTCCAGAGCTCTTAGGTGTGTTTTTAATATTTACTATATAACATTGGATGTTCCTGTTATCCAAATAAATGGCCAATTGTTGTTCAATCCAGCTAAGCTCTTGGTCTCACTGACATCATGTGACAATGAAGTCCATTGTGTAACTACCTGTTGTGTGAGAGGATATTTCTTTTTAATCAGTTCTGACTGTTCTCTTGTTCTTATGTTATGAGACAGGGAGAACAGGAGCTCCCATTCTACCCTCTCTAAACCATTGATTAATTTGTATTTGTTAATTGTGCCCCCTCTTAAGTGATACATTGCATCATGGGAGTTGTAGTTTGTGAGCCTGATGACCCTTATGAGCTAGACTCCCAACCCTGACTGGACTATATCTCCCACAGTCATGTGATTCCCATGATGAACCATGCAGCTCACTCCGGGGGTTATTTGCATCGCATTATGAGAAGATGTAGTTCTCCAGGGAGTCCAGCCTATAGAAGAGAATGAGGGGCCCAGACTACAATTCCCACAAGGCAATGTGCTGATAGAGAAATGCAGTTTACTGTTTTGCTCAACAGGTTCAAAACTCAATGTTTCAGGTCAATCAAAAAAATAAAATATTCTGATTCAGTTTGAAATGACAGGAAAGTGAAATGTTTCATTTTGATTTTCATGATGGGAATTTTTTTTTTGGCAAAATAATTCACGCCCCCCCGGCAGACACTGCATCTTCTATCAGCAGATTATTCAAATGAGCTGTATTTACATATTAGGGTTTTTGCTTTTTTGCTTTTTTTAAACTCAGCTGCACACTGAGTAGAGGTTTTGATTGAATTGTCTGCAGTGCTGCTCAGGTCCCTTTCTTGAGTCGATAGCAATCTGTTTAGAAGCCAGTAAGACTATGGGTAGTTCAAATTTTTCAACCCAGTGTGCATTTCTCAATATTGAATTTCTTCTGACATCCACCTCCCCTTTCACTCAGCTTTTGTGAGATCCCTTTGAAGTTCCCAGCAGTCTTTTCCAGTCCCGGCTAACCTAAATAGTTCTGTGTCATATGCTAACTTTACCACCCCTCTGTGCAGACCATTAACGAATGCACAGATTTATTAATCAGATGAAGAATTGATCCAGCTGTAACTGGCATTGTGGTTTATTTATCTCTTACAGTATAACTTTCTAGCATGGATTTAGTTTTTACTCACTTAATAGATAATGACAATCACTGTGGTTGGCAAAATATTGTGCACAGTGTGTGTATCTTGGTGAGAATCCATCTGCTGGGTAAAAGTTTTAGGACAGATATCTGTGGGGCAGATATTTATACACTGTAATCAAGTCACGCCTCTCAACCTTCTCGTTGTTGAGTCTATCACTAGAAGTCAGGCTTTCTAATCCTTAATCATTCTCATAGTTCTTCTCTGAACCCTCTCCAATTTATCAGCTTCCTTCTTGAATGGTGGGCACCAGAACTGGATATGGTATTCCAGCTGTGGTCACACCAGTACCAAATACAGAGGTAAAATCATATTTTTGCTCCTACTGGAGATTCCCTAGTTTATGCAAACCAGGATAACATTCGCCCTTTTAGTCACAGTGTCACACTGGGAGCTCATGTTCAGCTGATTATCCACCACAACCCCAAATATTTTTCAGTCACTACTTCCCAGGATAGAGTTCCCCATCGAGTAAATATGACCTACATTCTTTGGTCCTAGAGATATACGGCTACATTTAGCTCTATTAAAATACATATGGTTTGTGTGTACTCAGCTTACCAAGTGATCCCGATTGCTCTGTATCAGTGGCCTGTCCTCTTCATTATTTACCAGTTCCCCATTTTTTGTGACTCACAGCCTGACGTCAAGACTTGCTGCTCTCTTGCAATGAGTGAATGATTTCAGGATGGACTGGAATTCAATTCATTTGAGTTCAGACAAACAAAAACAAAAGAATCCCAGATATGATTATCCATATTTCTTTATTTTTGCAAAGTAGATTTACATTTTAAATGGAACAAGTTCAAATAACCAAGCCAATAGCATGTGTCTGTGTTCAGATTGCTTACATTGCCCCTCCATTCTTTAGACACCCAGATTTTCTGATATACCCACCCCAGGTTCACAAGGTCTGACTGTAACAGGTTACCGAAGAGAGCTTGCATCTGGCACGAGCCAATTATTAGAGTAGATAATAGGATCCCTTCGAGCCTCCAGCCCTGAGCCACAGAGATAGCTGCTCAGTTAAGCCTTCAGAATCCCTCAGAAGTTTTTACAATAAGGTTCTAAAGTTCATCTTTTTAGAGAAACTCCCATAGTGTGAATGAGTTGGGGAGCTTTTTTAGTGAAAGTTTAAAAGTTCCAAAACGTCTCAGTGGTATTTTAGCATTGAGCCCTAGATTCAGCCATGTAAAAAACCAAGGTGCATGCAGTTCTTTTTCTCACATTCTCTTCAGAAGTCGCTTAGCATTCCTCTTGGATAGGTCCCTGTCGTAGGACTAAATTTAAGCTTTAAAAATCTACGGATATAATGACTTCAGCAACGAAGAATAGAAGCAACCAAAGAGCAAGACTTCAATCCCAGATCCCCAAACCTCTTCAACAGCCTCCCTTCCCCCCAGAGCAACAACTTGGTCAGTAGTGCATCAAATTATGACCCCCTTTTAAAATGTTAAAACTGGATATATTAGAAGACCCATGGAAAAAACACTGTAGAAAAGATAAATAGAATTCCAAAATGTGCAACAATGAGAGACGAGAGGAGGGGGGCATTTTTGGACTTTATAAAAATAAATTATGCTGTTAAATATTTTTGGAAATCTTATAGTCAAATCGGGTAAAAAATTACTCTCATGCATGAAATGATAGATCAATGAAATGATAGATCAATGAAATGTATCAAATGAGTATTGAACATGTCTCTATCCCACAAGAAGCAGAGTGCCCTCCTGTACTTTCAACTCCTGGCCAAGAACAAATCATGTAAAACCAACCTCATTTCCTTCATTGATGGGGTTACTGGCCTACTGGCTGGTGGGGAAGCAGTAGATGTGATACACCTTGATTTTAGTAAGGCTTTTGACACAGTCCCACATGACATACCCATAAGCTAAATAGGAAGATGTGGTCTCTAGACTACATTACTATAAGGTGGGTGCACAACTGGTCGAAAGACCACACTCAAAGAGTATCTGTAGCCAATCAATTCATTTTATCATTGAATTGTGTTACTGTCAGGTGAACCCATATGGTATGTCATATATACTCAATGTGTGATGAATAGATATAAGTAGGAGAGGAGTATAGGAGTATAAGATTGACAAGTATTTAGGAGCGATGAGTTTGTATTAGGTATGTAAGTAAAGCAAGGCTGTAATGCAACAGACTAAGGCCTGTAAGATTTCAGTTTAGCCACACTAGGCCTCAGGCTTAAGGAGGCTTGACATGAGTGGGTGACCCAAGACTGACCCTATGCCAATAAAACCACAAGATTACTGTAAAGGATGTGCCAATAGTTGATGTTACAGAAAAATAGATGCAATGTACCGATCTAGACCACATGGTACCTGATTGTGACATCATGGAATGTTAATAAAATCCTAATAAGAAAAAAGGGGAAATAAGAAAACCACCTGTGAAAAGTGGGGCATGCCAAAATTTATGGTGTTTGGCAGTACAGATAAGGAAAAGGAGATTGGAACCCTCATGCATATGCATGAGGTGTTAAGCGTCGTCAGAAAAACAAGATAAAAAGGTCCCCTGGTCAGGTTAAAGTGGGAAGACGCTTAGGGGAAACCTCATTGGGAAGACCCCAGCAGGAACCACCCCTGTTCAGTGACCACCTGTTGAGAGATCCACCAGACTCTACAGTATCTTTGAGTATGTGAGTATAAATATGGCATTAGTTACTGCGTGGACACTCTTAAGTTTGATATATTTGTTTGTGATTGTAACCTTAATCATCTACTTAGCAAAAACTTACAAAAGAGACAAGATTCCTTATTTGTGACTGTGTGTGTGGTCACAGTCTTCATTCTTTGTGTGTTCCAAGAGTCTCTAAATCTAAGGGTGATTTCCACCCTATTGATCTTAAAACCATGGCCACACAGGAGCTGGACTCACTATAATTCACCACAGAACTATCAATTCAATTTAAAATATAGTTTACATATCAATGGTTTGTGGTCAAACTGGGAGTGGAGGTGCATTTGGTGGAGTCCTGCAGGAATCTGTCCTGGGTCTGGTACTAGTCAATATTTCCACCAATGACATGGATAATGGAGTGGAGAGTATGCTCATAACATTTGCAGATGACACCAAGATGGGAGGAGTTGAAGGATTTTGGAGAACAGGATTAGAATTCAAAATGACCTTGACAAATTGGAGAATTGGTTTGAAATCAACAAGATAAAATTCAATAAAGACAAGTGTAAAGTACTTCATTTAGGAAGAAAAAAATCAAATGCACAGCTGTAAAGTGGGGGATAACTAGCTAGGTCGTAGAACTGCTGAAAAGGATCTGATGATTTTAGTGGACCAGAAATTGAATGAGAGTCAACAATGTGACACACCTGCAAAAAAGGCTAATCTTTTTTGGTGCATATTAACAGGAGTATTTTGTACAAGACACAGGAAGTAACTGTCCCACTCTATTCAGCACAGGTGATGCCTCATCTGGAGTATGTGTCCAGTTCTGGGCCCCACACTTGAAGAAAGATATGGACAAATTGGAGAGAGTCCAGAAGAGAGCAAGAAAAATGATCAAAGGTTTAGAGAACCTGACCTCTGAGGAAAAGTTTTTAAAAAGTTCACTTGTTTCGTCTTGAGAAAAGAAGCCTGAGTGGGGGACTTGATAACAGTCTTCAAATATGTTATGGGTTTTTTAGAGAGGATGGTGATCAATTGTTCTCCATTTCTACTGAAGGCAGGACAGGAAGTAATGGGCTTCCTCTGTTGGAAGGGAGATTTAGGTTAGATATTAGGAAAATTTTTCTAGCTATAAGGATAATTGAGCTCTGGAGCAGTCTTCCATGGGAGGTTGTGGAATCCCCATCACTAGAGGTTTTTAAGGACAGGTTGGACAAACACTTGTCAGGGATGGACAAGGTTTACTTGGTTCTGGGCTGGACTTGAGGTCCCTCTAGTCCTACATTTCAGTGATTATTTAAGTTGGGGAGAGTTGAGGTGCAGCACCTTGTAAGATCAGGTCAAGAACAGATGATTGCTGCATACAGAGAAGAGAAATCCAACTTTTTGGGGGTATGATTATCTTTGGGAAGAGTTTACAGTTTAATAGCTAATTCTAAGAGTGAGTTAGCATAAAACTCAGCCATATGATAGTATTGGCTACAGAGACAAGGCCACTGAGTTAGCAAGTGTCTTATTTATAAATGTATAGAGCAGACCTGGGGGCTTTACATTAACATAGAGCAGTAGAACAATTATTGGTGTGATTTTATGAAAGAGCAAAACATGCAGCTACCTGAAAATCTCCTGGAGACGACAGCTATTTCTTTCACTGAATGGCATCTAAACGCCAAGCCCCAGTGACTACAAATATTGACGGCATTATTAAAATGGGACTTTTAATTTAATATTAAGATCATTTTAAAATTGGCATGCAGGAATTTAATTACGTGTCAGCCCCAGTCCCAGCAGTTTGCTGAAATTAGTTTGCAGTTTTCTTTTATGCACAGCCTTTAAGGTGTCATTTAACCTCTTGTATAAAGGGACTAAATGCTCTTACATTGTTGCTTGCATGGCAATTGCACTGATCTCTTTTAAGTAAATTCAGTGATACTGTACTCACAGATTGGCATGAATTGCTACATGGAGAAGTAGCAAACATATCAGGTTGGAGAAGTGCAAGCAAAGCTTCATCCATATTAATAAAGATTAAAGGGGTGAAATACACTTCAACCGATGTAAAGCCTGAATAACCCTCAGATACTGAAATAGCAGATTGCAGTGCCTCTGGGCCTCTTGCGTGAGGTGTTAGGACCACAGATCCATGGACGCTGCAGCCCTTTCCTGCCCCAGCATGGTGCTCTGTGCGAGGGTCATGTGGAAGATGGGCAGCATGGTACTTCTGTCCATGGCTCCTCCATGAATGCATAAAAGGGCTGACGTCTCCTGGGGGTGGTATCCTCCACACCAGAGGGGTGAAGTATCCTCTACAGTAGGATTCTGTTCTAGGCAGGTTTTTATTCTGCCATCTTCACTATAGGGTGTGAGTGCTTGCCAGTTGTGCATTAAGGGACGTGACTAACATCTGTTGTGCGGTTCTTTCTGCAGGTACATCTGCACAGCAAAGAAAAACCCGCCGCTGGTCTGGGCAGCAGGGCTGTTTCATTGCTGTGCCGTCTCCCGGGCTCGGGCTGGAGCCTGGGGTCTAGGACCCTGCAAGGTGGGAGGATCCCATAACTTGGGCTCCAGCCCAAGCCTGGACGTCTACACAGCAGTGAAACGGCCCCGCAGCCCGAGCCCTGCAACCCCGAGTCAGCTGGCATGGGCCAGTCATGGGTTATTCTTTGGTGTGTTGTCATACCCTGTGTCTCATCCTCTTCCCAGGGGGAGAGTTGTGTGTGCAGGGAGCAGTAGGTGTTTTTTTAATAAACATGTATGCTCTGTGTTTATATTGGGGAAGGCCAGTTAGAGAGATGCACCTTGCACTCGGAGCAGGAGGTGGTGAGGTTCCACCTTAGTTCCAGTGGGAGCTGAGTCTAAAGTCTTGGCCCAGCGGCAGGGAAAGTTGTCGCTGCACAGATGAGCTATACCCGTGTGGTTTATTGGTATTACCATAGCGCCAAGGAGCCATAGTCATGGACTAGAACCCCATTGTGGTAGGCGCTGCACAAACCAAGAGTAAAGAGACAATCCCTGCCCCAAAGAGCTTCCAATCTGAGTGTAACATGAGACAACAGATCATAGAATCATAGAAGATCAGGGTTGGAAGGGACCTCAGGAGGTCATCTAGTCTAACCCCCTGCTCAAAGCAGGACCAATGGGGGAAGTACAAGAAGACAAAGAGACGGTATTGGTCAGCAGCCTAGTCCGTGGTCTCAGCACACCAGCCGCCCAGCCATTGCCGGGCTTTTGGGAGGCCTCATGACAAAGGAGTTTTAAGGAGGGAGTTGAAGGAGCATAATGAGGGAGCTTTATGGCTGTCACAGGGAGCTTCTCCCAGGTGTGAGGGGCAGCACAGGAGAACGTGGGAAAGGATTTCTTTGAGTATTTAATAAGTGAGGGATGTAGGCTGGCATCACGGACCAATAGGAGGTGAGCACAGACAGATTGAGAGCAAATGAGAGAGGATAGGTAGAGTGGGTATAGACTGTGAAGGGCCTTAGAAGTGAAGATAGGCAGAAGAGGGGGCCAGGAGAGTGATGAAAACAGAGAGGTGATATGGTCAAAGTGATAGGCTAAGAAATTAGAGAGATAACGTGGGTGAGGTGATGTCTTTTATTGGACCAACTTATGTGGGTGAGAGCGAAAAGCTTTTGGGCCACACAAAGCTCTCAGCAAGAGAAGTTGGTCCAATAAAAGACATCACCTCCCGCACCTTGTCTCTCCAGGCACAGCTATGCTGCATAGGCTAAGAAATGATATTTGCAGCAGCATTTGAATGGATGTGGGGCAAGGTTGCACTTCTCAAGAAAGGGTGTTACAGTAATCACAACGCAAGGTGAGAGTCGGGTTGAAAGTTGGAGCTGTGTGGATGGATAAGAAAGGCCATATCCATGGCTACTTCTACGCTTGGCGTTAGGAGAGTGAATCCCAACCCTCCTGGTCTCTGTGTGTATGTACTCAGGGAGGCTAGCCCGTGCCACTGCTCCCACGGCCCATACTACCATGGCTACATTAGTACCATGTTTAGTGCGCTTGCTTGATAAGAGGTAGTGCAAGTACATCTGCTCAAGCCGGGAATCACTCCCTCCCCCCAGCTCCAAGTGTAGAAGTGGCCTTCGAGATGTACAGAAAGACTCTGCAAGACTTACCCTGGATGTGAGGACCTAGACAGAGGGCCGAGTTGAAGATGATGCCCAGATCATGGGCCTGAGTGAGGAGGAGGACGGTGGTGGTGTCCTTAGTGAATGAGAAAGAAGGGGTGGGGAGGCCGTGCAGGTAAAGATGAGGAGTTATATTTTGACCATGCTGAGCTTAAGCCACCAGTTGGACATCCCGGAGAGATGGTTTGGAGTGGAGCGGTAGGTCGGTGAATCATCCACATAGGGGTGGTAGTTGAAATTGTGTTTGTGGATGAGATTACCGAGAGACAAGGTGTAGAGGGAGAAGAGAAGGGGACCGAGAAAGAAGCCTCACAGAAAGCTGGAGAGGGGATGAGGAGGATCCCCTGGAGAAGTACGCTGAAGGAGTGATTAGAGAGGGAAGAGGTAAAGGGGAGACCAGAGTCGTGGAAGCCAAGGGAGGACGTGATCCCAAGAAGAATGTGGTAGATGGCTGAAAGCAGCTGAAAGGTTGGGGAGGATGGGGATGGAACAGTGACTCCGAGCTTTGGCCAGGAAGAGGTCATCAGAGCCTTTGAGAGCCACCTCTGTGGAGTGGCAGAAAGTTCCATTGAACCTGAGGAGTAGAGTTGACCACGATCCTCATCTTGGAGATTTAGGTGAATTTTTAGATATTCTAGGTCCAGGTAATTTGGCACCCTGAGAGATAACTTGACTTGATATTTTATCGGGAGTTAGTGCAGAGAGCAGAGGACAGGTTTGATGTGCTCACAGTAGCTGTGTTGCTGTGGAGATGGACTCTGAATTAGTCGGTGTTTCCTCATAGCTGAAGGCTTCATGCCCCAGTATATTGCCCTGCTGCTGTCTAGCCAAGAAATAATGAATGAGTATATAACTAAGGCCAGGTCATTATCCACTGGGATGTGATGGAGTCTCCTAATCAACCACAGACAGTAGAAAGTTACTCCTCAGCGATGCTGTTATATCTGAGCATTATATTCCTTGACCTATAGGTACAAAAACCGGGATTCACACAAAATTAAACAGCAGGGAGATTAAAGGGAAGGTGTGCTCAGTTTCTGTGTCATAAATTAAATAATTTTAATCAAGGAAATGGTGTTTTACACCTCTAAGAGTTGATGCTTAATTTTTAGGCTATCAAAAATATTAATTAATTGAAGTATTATTTATTCATGCCACATGCATATCTTATCTCAAGGCACGCACTGACAACAAAACATTTAAAAACCTATAACTTTTATGCGACTTACTCTGGGTGATGTGAGACTGGAGTCCCATTGTGGTAGGTACTGTACTCTCAATGCAAATGCCCATCCTTGACCCAAGGAACATAACATCCAAATAGACAAAAATGGCAGTTAACTGAAGCACCTCACAGGGAACCAATTGGTGTGAATGACTGAACAATTGGCTATTTCATAGTACTTAAATTCTACTGCTCTAAGGCCAAATGAATTCCTGTTTTCAAAGCATGTTGAGTTTCTCAGATGTCTAGTTACTAGTAATTAACTTTACAAGATCCAAACTAGAATAGTTAGTCAATGTAGCTGATATTTGTCAAACTTTCAGAAGCTTTACTAAAAATTTCTCCTCAGAAGCCTCCTATATGTGCCTGTTTCTGTTTCTTCCAGTTGTCTCTACTGTGAATTGCACTGCAACGGATTGGGTATCAGAGTGATTTTTTACAAGTAAAAATAAGCTTTGGATGTGTCTCCTTTCTATTGGGGAAAATGCACATCCTATCCACAATTCAATTTCCACAATCACACACACTATGCTAATGAACCGCTTTTGTCATTTGAAAGTGAAAGACATTTTACTTATGGTGAGCATGAGAAAAATCGTGTAGGCAAAAACAAAATAGTCTTTTCCTGAAACCAGGAAAAAATTATTAGCTTTGCTTTTTGCTCTGTGCTTTCTGTAGCTCCAGATACATAAGACAATTTACCTCAAGCTTTTTGCCAGATCAATATTCTGTGTTCTTTAAACTTTCCTCCAAAGAATCTGTATAAGAATACTTAACCTACAATATTTACTGAAAAGTAGTATTTCCTTTATCAAAGGCAGATTCTGAAAGCCAGACATGTCTGAGAGGCATGAAAGACATGCTCTTAGACAATCAAACGTGATTTAAAAAAATTCCAGAATCTTAAATACAGGGGGAAAGATAGAGGCATAGCTAGATAGGGGAAAGTGAAGTGACAGAGAAAGGGATAGAAAAGGAGGAATAGAAAAGCACAAGTTAATCCTGTTTATTTAATACACTTGATACCAAAATATTACAGAGAAAATATGTCCATAAATAATTTATGTCTGTAAATATGTCTCAACCAACCCTTGAGGGTTATTCAGAATTCACCCCCAACGTGAGGATTAATGCTGCAGAATGGAGCCCCTTTCTCAGGCAAACCAGGCAGGCAGTGCAGAACTGTAAGAGAACATATAATGTATTGTTTATTTGTGAAACTTTAAGTGTGTAGCTCTTGTTTAGCTTCTGTGCAAAGAAAGGCCGTGCTTGGTTGAAGTATCAGGGGTCAAATAGTCCTCTAAAAAGACTGTTCTGCTGAGGGACATTTGGAATTTCCATCTGCCCCCTCGGAAAGTCTGAAATTTTAATGTTTCTTTTCATCCCAAGTGGGGACAATAAGTTGAAATCGCAAATGGTTTTGTGGAAGAAATTTTTCTGAAAAAAAAATTATTTGGAAATGTCCAAACATTTATTTTGACATTTTCAATTGAAACAAAAAAATTGACCCTTTGAAATGAAAATGTGCCATTTTGGTTTGTTGACCTGGCCTGAAATGCTTTGTTTCAGGTTGAAGCCACTTGAAATGAAATATTCCATTTTGATTTTCCCAACAGAAAATGTTCAGCAACAGTGAAAATTCCCAATCAGCTCTGGTTACAACTTGGTAGGAGCCAGAACACTTAATGGCCTTGGGATGTCCAGCTGGGAAGAGAGTGGAGTTTGTACTGCTTCCCTCAATCCCACTCCACCACGGAGCAGGCAGGGAAGCTGGGTTCCTGGAGATCTGCGGGGAGTCGGACACTCTGGTGTCACTGTGGCCGTTGCAAGAGCTGTTCCCATGGTGCTTCCCAAAAGCCCCTCCTCCAGGAGTGGGAAAGCTGATTTTGTGATGCAGGAACTGGCAGGAGGACATGCATCTGGAGTCTGCATTGACTTGTGTGGGGAATGGAGCGTGTATGATGCCCTGGGGAACAGCCACCATTCTCCGCCTGTGTGAGGAACACGTGAAAAGGGGCTTTCACAGGGCTGGAGCAGAAGGGGTAACAGGCTGAAGAGCCATCAATCCCTCCCACCCTCATAGAACATAACATAAGAACATAAGAACGGCCGTACCGGGTCAGACCAAAGGTCCATCTAGCCCAGTATCCTATCTACCGACAGTGGCCAATGCCAGGTGCCCCAGAGGGAGTGGACCAACAGGCAATGATCAAGAGATCTCTCTCCTGCCATCCATCTCCATCCTCTGACAAACAGAGGCTAGGGACACCATTCCTTACCCATCCTGGCTAATAGCCATTAATGGACTTAACCTCCATGAATTTATCCGGTTCTCTTTTAAACGCTGTTCTAGTCCTAACCTTCACCACCTCCTCAGGTAAGGAGTTCCACAAGTTGACTGTGCATGTTAAATGACATGTTCACCATTGTCATTTAACATTTGAATTATAGCAGTGCCTGCTTCCCTCAATCAAGGACCCTTGTAGCAGCTGGTGGTAGCTATACTGTCCACACATATCTGCTGCTTTCAGCTCCCTGATCCCACAGGAGGAGTGGGAAACATTTGCTCCTCATTTTGATGCCAAAGGTTCACACAATTGGGTGTTCAGGTGGGTAATTGTTCGATCAGCACACACAATTGTGCACTCAAATATTGGGTTGCATTTTGGCACACAGAGTTTTGGTGTACGAAGGCAGGTTTCTACCTTTGGTAAACTTGATCCTTAAATTTTGGGGGTGGGGGAGTTTAAGATGAAGAAACACAATCGAGCTGGCTTCTGCAGCAACATTCTCCCTCCACTCTGCTTTTGGGATCTGAGAGGTTTGAGAGATACTTGCACAGACAGCTGCATTGCCGGCTACTTTTTAATAGGCAGCAGGTTTGAAACAAACAAAAGGAAGTATTTCTTCACACAACGCACAGTCAACCTGTGGAACTCTTTGCCAGAGGATGTTGTGAAGGCCAAGACTTTACTAGGGTCCAAAAAAGAACTAGAAAAAATAATGGAGGATAGGTCCATCAGTGGCTATTAGCCAAGATGGACAGGGATGCAAAACCATGCTCTGAAGTGTCCCTAGCCTCTGTTTCCCAGAAGCTGGCCATGGGCAACAGGGGATGGATCACTTGATGATTCCCTGTTCTGTTCACTCCCTCTGGGGCACCTGGCATTGGCCACTGTCGGAAGACAGGATACTGGGCTAGATGGACCTTTGGTCTGACCCAATGTGGCCATTCTCATGTTCTCTAAACTGAAGTGAAGACCCAAATCTTTTGAGGTCCATGCATGGCTGTGAGTAACACACACTGGAGCAGATTCTCCCATCCTTATCCATGCTGGGTTGGCTTGCAGAGCTTTCAATCAAATTGGGGGGTAGAGCTGGGCAAAATTTTTCCCACAAAAAAATTTCCAGTCAGAAAATTAGGTTTTGTCAAAATTTTCCCTGGGGAAAAATGTATATTTAGTTAAACATTTCTATTTTCTGATCTGGAAAATCAAAATGAAAAATGTTGTTTTGAAACCAAAAAGTGGCATGGAAATGTCTTGTTGACATGTTGTTCCAATTGACCGTCATCAAATTTTCCATTTCAACAGTTCCCATTCAAAACTTCCTGGAATGATGTTTCATGAAACTTGGTATTTCAACATGCCGTTTCAGGTCGGAATTTCAAAATGCTGAAATTCTCCTGTGAAAGGAAGGTTCTGTTTTTTCACACACTGTATCAGAGAGTGTTCACTCAATGAAGTCCATCAGGGCAGGCCTGGAATTGGCATCTCCACTGTAGTGTGGGAGGAATCGATTCCCAGCCTGGCTAGCTGTGCTACACCTTACTCTGCAAGTACTCTTGTTTAAATGAATGTAACCACTTGCAGAGTGAGGTACTACTCACTTTGAGTAAGGACAGAACAACTGGGTCTGACTGATGTGATGAAGGTGATGATTTAAACTGAACCTTGAAAAGGGGAGTATCTCTCCATTGACAATAACCTCCTCATTGTGTTTCACTTCTACACTTTTATGTTGAGAATGAGTCATGGAGTCCCAAAGATCTGCTCGGAAAAGCTCATATCTCATTATTATAGTTTCCACTCTTTTATACTTAATGAGTTTTAAATGTTTATTTATAGTGTCTCATAGGATCAGAAGCATCAAAGGAGATGCTAATAAATCAACGCTTCCACAGCCATGCGAAATTAAAGTTCTCTAAGAGAGAATGCTCAGTTGTAACAAAGCCTTTTGTATTTTCACATTTTAAGGAGAAAAATAGTATTTCAATTTTCCAATACGAATTTTAAAAGGTTCTTTCTTGTCAATATGTACAATGGATTTTAGACTGTTTATAAGGAGAATAACATTTACTTTCGGTCTCTTTTTCACATCTAAGCATATGCCCTGTGGGGTGTGATCAATATGGCACTATTGGTGAGCACATGGCATTGAGTGCACAGCCAATGTTGCTTGGAGACCTTTAAAAAATAGAATGCAGAAACCAGGAAGAGAGTGAAAATATGCAGAACCAGTGTTTATTTCCCCCTGTGATGTGAATGCAGTCACTTCTGCTAAGGAGGAGCGATTTCAGTCCAAATGTTCACAAGTGGGGGGAATTGGGAGGAGAAAAGACAAGTTAAAATGAATAAAATAGTTCAATTGTCTCCTATCAAACATTGTGAACCAAGAAGGAGTAGATGGAGCGGGAGCAGAATAAATGTGAAGTTATCTAAAAAGGGAGGGAAAGCCATGAAAGTCCAAACAAAGCACACGCAACAGTAGGAAATGGAAAAAGAATGTTGAAAATCAAATCGAAGTGACCCAAATCCAGGTGCACAGACAGAGCAATTAAAGAGGCGACTAAAACAACCAAGAACTTTCCAGAGTCCTAGAAGGTTTGAGTGAAATCATCAGTTTTTCCTTGCACGTTCACCCAGCTGTGTCCAACTGGCTGGAGTATTTCATGTTCTCCAGGGGAGTTAGGAAGCTCCTGGAAATTAGTCACAGGCACTTCAAAGAGAGAGACTTTCCAAATGTGTCGGTGGGCAGCGTTGCATTAGCGGAAGAGCCTTTTTCTGGGATTTTGTGCATTGAACCAAATGTAATTTGAACTCTGGTAATGAGGGACTTGATGGGCAAATCTTACCCTGACTACCAATCCGGCTCATACAGACATGCCAGCATGGGGTTGTGTGGCCACAGGGCACTCAGTGCAGTTGGAAGAAGACTGGTGGTTCTCTTTAGCATCTCTTTCTCTGGATTATGTGCCTGCAATGGAGCTGGTTAAATTTCTTTTGCCAGAACCCTTTTCCATTGGAAGATGCAGTTTTGCGGAAACATGTCCATTTTGTCTAAATTTTCAACAGAAAAGTATCTAAATGAATCGATTTGACTTTTTTGTTTCAATAATGACAACATTTTGTTTCAACTTTTATATTATTTTAATATATTTGTTTTATATGTTATATTAAATATAATATTTTATAATGTTTCAACATTATCAAAATGTCTTTACACTCCCCATCCTCTTGCCCTCATACTTCAAATCTAAAATCACAGATCTCTTTCATAAGAACATAAGAACGGCCATAGTGGGTTAGATCAAAGGTCCTTCCAGCCCAGTATCCTATCTTCCAATAGTGGCCGATCCCAGGTGCCCCAGAGGGAATGAACAGAACAGGTAATCATCAAGTGATCCATCCCCTGTTGCCCATGCCCAGCTTCTGGCAAACAGAGGCTAGGGACACCATCCCTGCCCTCCTGGCTAATAGCCATTGAAGGATCTATCCTCCATGAACATATCTAGTTCTTTTTGGAACCCTGTTATAGTCTTGGCCTTCACAACATCCTCTGGCAAAGAGTTCCACAGGTTGTGCGTTGTATGAAGAAATACTTCCTTTTGTTTGTTTTAAACCTACTGCCTATTAATTTCATTGGGTGATATCTAGTTCTTGTGTTATGAAAAGGAGTAAATAACATTTCCTTATTTACTTTCTCCACACAAGTCATGCTTTTATAGACCTCTATCATATCCCCCTTGTGGAAGCAGAGAAAGAACTGACAGGAAGGGGATGCAATGCATGTCAGTACTTTCTTTGCTTCCACACCCTTCACTTGTCTCTTTTTCAACATGAAAAGTCCAAGTCTTATTAATTTCTCCTCATATGAAAGCTGTTACATACCCCTAATAATTTTGTTGCCCTTTTCTGAACCTTTTCCAATTTCCAAGATATCTTTTTGGAGATGGGTGACCACATCTGTACGCAGTATTCAAGATGTGAGCGTACCATGGATTTATATAGAGGCAATATGATATTTTCTGTCTTATTATCTACCCCTTTCCCAATGATTCCCAACAATCTGTTCACTTTTTGGCTGCCACTGCACATTGAGTTGATGTTTTTAGAGAACTATACACAGTGACTCCAAGATCTCTTTCTTGAGTGGTAACAGCTAATTTAGACCCCATCATTTTCTAGGATTAGCTGGGATTATGTTTTCCAATGTGCATTACTTTGCATTTATCAACATTGAATTTCATCTTCCATTTTGTTGCCCAGTCACCCAGTTTTCTGAGATCCTTTTGTAGCTCTTCACAGTCTGCCTGGGACTTAACTATCTTGAGTAGTTTTGTATCATCTGCAAATGTTGCCACCTCACTGTTTAACCCTTTTTCCAGATCATTTATGAATATGTTGAATAGGACTGGTCCCAGTACAGACCCCTTAGGGACACTACTATTTTCTTCTCTCAATTCTGAAAACTGACCATTTATTCCTACCTTTTGTTTGATCAATTTTATTGTTGAGAGGACCTTCCCTCTTATCCCAGGACAGTTTACTTTGCTTAAGAGCCTTTGGTGAGGGACATTGTCAAAGGCTTTCTGGAAATCTAAGTACACTATATCCACTGGATCCCCCTTGTCCACATGCTTGTTGACCCCTTCAAAGAATTCTAGTAGAATGGTGAGGCATGATTTCCTTTTAGAAAAACCATGTTGGCTCTTCCACATGAGCTGAAAGTAGTAGTATGTCCCCTATCTTCTGAGGTGGCTAATAGAGGACCACATGTCAGTTACCCAAGTTATTCTGAAGCTGGCACCTCCCATTCTCCCCAGACACTCACTATATTTTCTTGTGCATTCAGAAGAAGGAGAAACAGTCCGGTCTCTAAGAAGTGAGGCTTCATTAGAACTAAAACAGAGTTACATAAGCTAAAGGAGAGCCAGGAGCTCCTAGCTGTGTGTCTGTGAAGCTGCTACGGGATTACTTCCACCCAGTTTTCTCTAGCCCCAGTCCAGTTCCCGCTAACATGCACTCTGCTCTTCCAGGCACAGTACATCCTCCTCGCATCTCCCCATTCCAGTAAAAGCAATCCCAAACAATTTAATGTATATATCAACTGTTTCTCTACAAATACCATCAGATGCTTGACTCCATGAGTCTTTCCGATACTTGGCACCGTCTATTAGATTGACGAGGCACCAAGGACGAGGCAGTCCTTGCATTAACTGAATCAGCTGACTGCTCTGGTTGTTAGGTTAAAGGATGCTCAGTGGGTTTCTCAGGGCTTTGGCCGGTAGCTGTCAGTGAAGAATCTGCCTCATTTCCCTCTCCTTCAGGAAAGAGTCGCAGATGCCTCCCGTTCCTCCAAAATGTATGCCCTGCAGGAGTCTGTACTTCATCTGATAGTGGGGTGACCACAAGTCACTACTGCCCTCTGTGCCTGGCAAGAACTATCATGAATACACACTGCATCGCTGGGCTTCAACAGCTCCAACACACTAGGCCCGCTGTCATGATATATCTTTTGCTTACACTTATCATATTCCTTATGGACACCTAAGTCAGTATTGCCATTAAGGATCACGACTAAGTTACAGAGTCTTGTTCTCACCTTCCTGCCCAACAATCTCTCTGCGGGTGACAGCCCATGATTCATTGGTCCTGCTCTGCAGTTCAGTGTAGCCAAATATGGATCTGTACCTGAGTCAGTGCCTTTTTCAAAAGTCTTTTCACAATTTTCACACCATTCACTGCAAAACTGTTGGCTTGAGGATACCTGGGACTGGAAGTTACCTGCTTAAAGCCATACACTGCAGCCAATTATTTAAATTCATGTCCATCAAAGTGTGGACCATTATCAGACATAATCATTTCATGGATTCCATGGCTGGAAAATATGGGTTTCATGCACATTATAACATTTTGATGTGGTATTTTCTAATGAAACAACCTTTGGAGAATGAGAATCATAATCCAAAATCAAAACATAGTCTTTACCTGCATATGTAACTAAATCCACACCAATGTTAGACCATGCCCTTATCTGTTCATTGTATACCAGTATAGGCTCTTTTTTTCTGTTTAGGTTAGTACTGTTGACATGTTTCGTGCATTTTAATAGTTTTCGCCATCTCATTGTTCATTTGTGGCCAATACAGTATCTCTCCAGCTCTGTGTTTACATTTCTCCATGCCCACGTGTCCTTCGTGTATTCTTGTGAGCATGTCAGCCCATAACATCTTAGGCACTATTATTCTATCTTCTCTAAACAATACGCTATCAGTGAGAGACAGTTCTACTTTGAACTGGAAATGTGGACTTGGTACATGATGTCCTGTCCACTCTGTGGTAAGAGCCTTGATCACCCTCTGTAAAGTCTAGGCATTAGCTATAGTCTCAGCAAATTCATTCCACATCCTTTCTGAGATGGGACAATTCTTTATCAGGTGGATGTGCACTCTGTCTGACTCCACCTCTGTTTCCACTCCAGTTTTATCAAATGCTCTGGACAATGTGTGTGTGTGAAGGCATTGAGAGCGAACATTCCTCTGTGGTCAGAGGCCAGCACTAATTAGCCCCGTCTGTGGCACCTGGGGAAGAGAGCTGGCACTTCATTGGCTGATCCTCCAAATCCTGTTGCCCTCTTTTATGAGCGAGGGAGTCAGCAATACCTTCTAGAAAGCTGAGGGGTCACTGGTTTGGAGCAATTGTATTACCGAGGCTGTAAGGGAAGAGCCAGGAAAGTTTGGGCTGCTGAGCTTAGTGGTGTGACGGGCAGACTCGGGGAAATGACTAGTCAGCATGCGCGGGCTCTGAGGGAAGAGGCGGTGAGGTTTGATTTGTTTGTTAAGAAGCCTTGAAATAAATTAAAATAATAACTAATCCTGCTGGAAACTGCTCCCCGGGATTCTGTGAGAGCTTCCGATACAATTACCCCAGGGGCTGAACTGGTTCAGCAAGAGCAACGTCCTATAAGATAGGCCCCAGTTCTTTCGAGTGTGCTACCACCAACGCTTTTCCTTGTTGTTAGACTATTGCTACATCAGACAATTGGAGCTGAAAGCCAATCATTGTAACCTGGGCGGAGTAGCCACTAGCCCTTCTTTGACATTGATATCAAAGGCTTTGGGTCTATTTCTGCAACAACAGGTCTCCCATAAATGAACAAATGATCTTTGTTTTACAACCATGTACCAGGGCTAAAGTTTCCTTTTCAATTGGGGCATAATGGCATTCTGTTTTTGTAAGAGCACTGGATGCATATGCCACCAGTCTCCAGGTGGTGCTCATATTTTGTAGTAATGGCCCCTATGCCTTCTTTGGAGGATCTGTGGACAATTTGGTTTGTCCTCTGTTGTCAAAATACCTCAGGAGAGGGGCTTTCTGAATCAATTGTTTTATGTTACCAAGCTCATTGTCCAGGTTAGTATCCCACATCCACTGATTATTCTTTTGCGTGAGTGCGCAGAGATTGCTGGTTTACCCAGCCAAATTATCTATCTATATTTACCAACAAAATTCACCATTCCTATGAACAGCTGTAGTCCCTCTTCATTTTCTGGGTGTGGCATATTTGTTATAGCTTGCCCTCTGCTAGGATCAATACATACCCCTTGTTCAGTTAACCTTTCTCCTTAATAGGTAATTTCTCTGAGCCTGAATTTACATTTTTATTTAGCTTCAGGCCTACTATTCTCGTCTTGTCCAATGCTCTCTTTAACCTGTAATTATTTCTCTTCTGTTGTGCTGTCCCAGATGAGAATGTAATCTGTGTACACTTCAATTCCCTCAAATATTTGCTTTACAGTCCTATGAAAGCCTTCTGGAGTGGATGGATTTTAGATCAAGTGGTAATCTGAGAAAGCAATAACTTCCATATGGTATAATAGAAATACATAATTTGGAGCTCCTCTCATATCAGGGAATCCACCAGAATCCAGACAGTGCATCTAAAGTAGTAAAATACTTTTGTACCAGCCGTATCCCCAGTAGTATCTTCCCTGGTAGGGAACTGAAAATGCTCCCTTTGATATATTTGTTAAGCTCCGAAGGATCCAGGCATAATCTGTATTCCATCCTCCTCCCCACCGAAACTATTACTCGTGAGGGCACTCATTTATAGGCTCATCTAATTCTATCTGTTGTTACTAAACAATCCAGTTCTTTGAACTTTTTTCTCATACTTAGAGGGCTATTTCTAGAGGCATGTCTGATGAGACAATTGGGCTCTGTTAGTTCAATTTTATATTCAGTTGCTAGTTTTCTTATGACCTTGAAACATCCTGAGACTGTTCCTCTATGCCTGTTCCCTTCTCTCCTCTGCCATGTGCATTCTTTGCATCAGCCCAAGGGCTTGACATGCTTTTAAACCCAACATAAGTGCTTTATTCCCTTTAACTGTCACAAAGTTTGAGTTCTATTTGATCTTTGACCTTCACTTCTCGTACATGCATACTGCTAGTTGAAATGAGTTCCCCACTATAAGATTTGAGTTTAACCTGTTTGCTCACCACGTTTCCTGGCTTTTTTCCCCCTTCAGCCTTTTAACACTAGTATCTGAAACAACATTTACCTGAGCTCCAGTGTCCAATTTGTAGGTTATAAGAGTCTCATTAGTCTCTAAGGAAATTGTCCATTCATCTGTTCCTTCCTGTTCAGATACAGCTCCTAGATAAAGTTCCTCTTCTGTGCTGCTGTCTGTGCTCTCTTCCTGGATTAGTGTTCTGAATGCAGGCTTTGCCTCCTCCTCAGCTGTTGTTGATCCTGGTTGCAGACTTTGGCAAAATGACTGCATTCCTTACAAACATTGCAGCGCTTAACAAAAGCCGGGCATTGTTGAGGTCTGTATTTGTGTCCCCATCTTGTGCAATGCTTGAAGCTGTCCCTTGCGAACTCTCACGTTTTGTTTTTTTCAGGCTTCTGTTTTTTATTCTGTACTGACTTACTGCTTGACAGGTTTTTCTCTCTCGTCACTCTATCAAGATTGGCAGTGTCCTGTTTTCCTTCCATTATTTTTATTTTGTTTGGAGTGATTTGTGCTGCCTGACAGTCTTACTGTTTTATCCAAAGTGAGATCTATATCTTCCAGAAGTCATTTTTGCAGCTCTGGGTCTCTGATTCTGATTACAATTTGATCCATTATAATTGAATCCGTTAACTGTTCGTAGTTGCAGGCTTGGCTCATTAGCTTCAGCTCTGTTAGGAATTCTTCAAAGGACTCTCCTTCCTCTTGTCTTCTAAAGTGAAACTTATACCTTTCAAATGTTTCACTCTTTTGGGGTATGCAGTACTCTTCACATTTCTGCAAAATTATGTCACAACTTGACGTCTCTGCTTGATTTAATTGCATGCTATTAAAGACATCAACTGTCTCAAGTCCTGCAATGTTTAAGAGGATTGTGGTTTTCTGCTGGTCTTCCTTCTTACCAAAGACAGCTGCTTGCATATATATACTCTGTTTGAATCTCTTCCAGGAGTCTGCTGCATTACCTGAAAGTTTCAACTCCTTGGGGGCTTTTAGTCACTCCATCTCCAAGATGACTCCTTTACTCCTTCACCACAGTTTTCTTTTCTCTGTCCTCACTTTTAACTCACTCTGGTACCATGTGTTATCTTGTGAATTCATTGGAAGGCACAGTCTGGACACTGATAAAGCCTTACGCCTTTGAACTAAAACAGAATTAGGTACGGTACAGGCGAGCCATGAGCTCCTAGCTGTGTGTCTGGGGAAGCGGCCGCTTGGCTGCTTCTGATCAGTGTTCTTTAGCCCCAATCCAGTTCCCTCTAATGTGTGCTCTGCCCTTAAAGGCATAGTATGTTCTCCTAACACCCACCAACACCCCAGTCTGGTGTGGTTCCCTTTTCAGGTCAGGTCCAGCATCTCCTTGAACCTGTCTGGTCCCATTCCTCTCAGAATGACTCTTAGGTTAGTCTAGCTTCTATTTCTTATACAGCCCTGATCCTCCTCCTTGGGCCCCCCAGCTCTGATCTGGTACCTCACAGGGCAGGTGCAGTTCTAGATTCACCTTCCCATTGCAGTGGCTACTTTCACAGCATGTTATGCAAGAGATCCTCCACCAAGTCCCCTTATGGCAGTGTCAGAAAACAGCAATAGCCTGTGTCAGAGGGAAGGATGTCAAGTGTGATGGGTGAAAGGCCTGATCCCATATGGCAAATTCTGCAATCTCAGCCTTCCACAAGAACAATAAGGAGTTGAGCTGTTTGTACAACTTGATAACAACACTAAGATAGGGACACTGAACTTTTCTGCCGAGGAAGGCAAATTTCCATTATTTCCCTTCCCGTGTGAAATGGGGTGTATGGCCAATGTCAGGTGCTTTTCATACCAAATAGGCACAGGATACACTAAAGATAACTGTTTTATCGGGACTAAATGTTTCTGCACCACCCTCAGCACTTGAATGAAGTAAGAAACTTGCAGGGATGTTATTGCATGCTGGACGGACATACCTCTCCTCTTTAAATTAGTCAGTCACTTGTGAATTTAATTATCTATGTTATCCCTAGTCTCCATACAGAGAAGTAGTTTGTATATGTCTATAGGACAGAAGTTTGGAGAAGAAATAATGGCTTTAGCTCCTATTTCTGTCCTTGATAATTTTGGTCAGTTGCAGTCAATTTGAAATGCTTTCTCTGGAATTGCATGAATTTACTACCGATTACAGAAGCTGTCTGAAAATCATTTCCCTTGCAGGTCCAGCTGGCATTTATTTCCGAGAATTTCAGACATCAAAGCAACAGAATTACTGCAATATTCAAGCATAAACCTGTGGCTGCATCTATGCATTCATTTTTGAGTTCATTGAGGAAACTGCTTGAGTCTGGAATAGACAAGGTTAGAAACAGAATGAAAAAGGGAATGCAGCCACACTGAAGAATACCTTTTAGATACTTTTATTCAGGCATCTTTTGGGAGCATTTAATGGCAGATTTCCAACAGGCACAGAAAGATTTTTAAAAAAATCACAAAACCAGGTTTGTGTTAGGATTTTTGAATTGAACAGTATAAACTCTTTCTATTACATTTTAAAAAGGAAGCAGATTGACTTTTTGGCTGTTTTATGGGGAATATGCTGAACAGATTGCCTGGTTTTGTTTTTGGTTAATTATATTGTACCTTCTAATTGCGGAAAGGAGTATATTTTCTCTGTCATATGCCTACAAGTATGTTCGGTATATACACACAAAGAGGAGGTGGATGTTGACAGGTATCTCTGAAAGGGAAAGCTGCTTTTTGCACAATGAATTAAAATCAAAGCATTGTAATCTCATCATACTGAAGAGGATCAAAGGCTTTCTGTATGTAATAGTGTCAAGAGAATGTTTGTGCAGGGTGGAATGTACATATGTCGTGTAGCTCTATTTATGGTAAGGTGAGACATTCTTCACGTGGCATTGGGCTAGCATAGGTTTCCGTTTCCGTTGGAGCTTCCATGGAGTGGATAAGACCATTTAGAATGGATGTAAGTACAGTAGTTTGTACACATTATAACTATGTGTGGACAGGAAGAGTCCACAGTATTAATGCAATTCCCCTTTCATGGGGATAGGCACATGAAGCTAATATTCACCAATGTACCAGCCTCCTTATAAATGGAAATTATGGGACTAAGTCCAAACACATTGAACTCCAATAGCAGGCTTTGCGTTGACATCAAAGGCTTTCGGATTGGCCCCCAATGTTTGTCTGTCCTCCTCCATCTCTCCCCAGTGTGTTGCAGCTATGACAATTGTATGATGAAGCTCGCAGATGAGACACCGACAGGGGGAGAATGGTAAATAATGAACAGGAAAGGTCAATGATACAGGTAAGCTGGGTACGAGCAAACAATATGTGCTTTAATACAGCTAAATGTAGAAACAAATGTAGGAACGCTTAGGAACAAAGGATGTAGATCATAGTTACAGGATAGGATCATAGAAATGTAGGGCTGGAAGGGACCTTGAGAAGTCACCAGGCCCAGCCCCCTGTGCTGTGGCAGGACCTAGTAACCCTGGATCATCCCTGACAAGTGTTTGTGCAACCTGTTTTTAAAAACCTCCAATGATGAGAATCAACAACCTCCCTTGGTAGCCTGCTTCAGAGCTTAACTTCCTTCATGATTAGAAGTTTTTGTGCCCCGCTAATATCCAACCTAGGAAGTTCTCCTGCTGAAGATTAAGCCCACTACTTCTTGTTTTACTTTCAGAAACCATAGAGAATAATTGATCACTGTCCTCTTTATAACAGCCTTTCACATATTGGAAGTCATATGCCCTCAGTCTGCTTTTCTCAAGACGGCGCGTGCCCAGTATTTTTAACCTTCCCTCATAGGTCAGGTTTTCCCAATCTCTGATCATTTTTGTTGCTCTCCTCTGGACTCTCTCTCCATTTGTTCACATCTTTCCTAAAGTGTGACACCTAGAATTGGATGCAACGCTTAAGCTGAAAAAAAGCAGGATGAGGAACTCTAGCCTGGGAAGCAGTGACTCTGAAGAAAGATTCAGGGGGTCATGGTTGTTAATCAGCTTAACATGAACTCTTCATGTGAAGCTGAGGCCTAAAGGGCTAATGTGATCCCGAGAGGCATAATCAGGGGAATCTCAAGTAGGAGTAGAGAAGTTATGTTACCTCTGTATTTGGTACTGGTGTTACTGCTGCTGGAATACTGTGTCCAGTTCTGATGCCCCCCATTCAAGAAGGATGTTTGATAAATTGGAGAGGGTTCAGAGAAGAGCCACACGAATAATTAAGTATCAGAGGGGTAGCCATGTTAGTCTGAATCTGTAAAAAGCAACAGAGGGTCCTGTGGCACCTTTAAGACTAACAGAAGTATTGGGAGCAAATAATTAAATAATTAAAGGATTATAAAATATGCCTTGTAATGAGAGACTCCAGGAGCTCAATCTATTTAGTTTAACAAGGACATGGTTAAGGGGTGACTTGATCACAATCTCTAAGTATCTACATGGGGAACAAATATTTGAAAATGGGATCTTTAGTCTAGCTGACAAAGGTCTGACATGATCCAATGAAGATGAAGTTAGACAAATTCAAATTGGAAATAAGTCTGAGGGTAATTAACCATTAGAACAATTAACCAAGGGTTTGGTGGATTCTCCAGCACTGGCAATGTTTATATCAAGATTGGAGGTTTTTTTAATTATATGCTCTAGTTCAAAAGGAATTCTCTGGCCTGTGTTAGACAGAAGGTCAGACTAGATGATCGCAGTGGTCCCTTCTTGCCTTGGAAACTATGAATTTATATTGATCTGTGATCCAGGATGAGATTCCTAAATGTTTTCAATGGCCAGGGACTCTGGAACTAGGAACATCCTCTGTAGAATGAGGGCCAGGTACGGCTTGTCTGACATTACAGGCAATGAGTGGAGATCTCATGGGGCTGTTGTCACTTCTTCCTGCTTGTGTTGATGCTGCAAGCCTGATGCAGTGCTGTGTATCTCACATCACACAGCATGGGGAACTCAACAACCTGTCCTAATGCTCACAAAGTCACAAAAACAGCAATACCAGTTCCATGATGTCTGCTGTCCCCGAGGCAAACAGCATGTATATTCAAAAGGTTTCAAGTTGGGTTGATTGGAAAATAGAATTTCTGTCCTGCAGGAAATTCCAATGTTCTAAAATGTGTTTTCCTTCCCAATCAAAAGAAAAAGGCAAAATTTCTAAATGTTTCATGGAACAGAAATTCAGAAAACTTTTTATTCAGGAACAACACACCCTTTCCTTTACATCATGTTGCATAATAATGATGTGTTAGCTGCAGTATGTGGATTTTTCACTGGTGCCAGCCAGAGCCCTGTGTTGGGTAAGCTACTGAGGTCTTGGGTTAGTGACAGTAACTCAAGTTACAGGTCCCATAGGCCTGGCTAACAGTGGTGCAGGGTTTACAGTTAAAGTTGAATATTCCCCTACTACCGCTGTTAGAATGTAAAGTGGTTGGATCTGTTGTCAGCCATGCAGCGTGATGAGTAGTATTCTCAAAGAGGCTCCAAAAATTCTTGCCTTGTGCAATGGCACCAGTATGAAATCGGTCTCTACAAGAATTCTCAGCTACTCCCTATACCACTTAACCAGTTGTGTGACCCTGCATAGCGAGGGAGCATGGAGCCCTCTTTCGTTTGCATTGAATACACTTCACCGCACTGTACTGCTATAGCATTTACTGATTAAATATTTCTGAAGCTCTTATAAATCATATCTTAATATTGAATAAATGGCAACTGATGCACAAATATATCTTGGGATGAATACATTAATCTAATCACATTAATATTACAGTTCACAGTTGATGGGAGGTTGCAGGCTATGCAAATATAAAGAAAATTCCAATCTTCAGAGCTGCCCTTATACTGCTATGTAAATGAAATAGGTTTTCTGGGAATTTCTCAGATTGCCAGTTCCAGATGTCAAAAGTCTACGGGTGGTTTTATGTATGGTCTGTCTCATCCAGCATCCTGTCCTTAAAGCCCTGTTTTTAAGAGATCCCAAAATAGGAATTGGCCGGGGAAGCTAACGATCCAACCAGCGGATCAAATTCAGTGATGAATCGTGGTCACATGCCACCTGAGGCACATTGCACGTACGCTAAGAAGACTCCACTGCCAGGGGTACAGGCATGTTGGAAGCACATACACCCCTTAAAACCCTGGTGAATTTTTGAAATGCCTTTTCCTGGTTGTCCAGCCTGATGAGCACACCTCTATCTGCTCTCCATTGCTGTGTGCAGTGCACATGCTCCGGCTGCTCTCTGGCGTGGCATTGACAGGAAACATTGGATCTCCTGGGCCTGTGGGGAGCAGAAACTGCACAGACACCGCTCTGAACCAGCCTTTCAACCATCAACGTCTATGACTAGATTGCTCAGGAGATGAAAGAGAAGGGCAATGACAGGGACCAGGAGCAGTGTGGTGTGAAAGCCAAGGAGCTGCGGCAGGCAGACCAGAAGGCCAGGGAGGCCAGCAGTTTATCCAGTGCTGGGCCACAGGCCTGCCACTTTTTACAAAGAGCTGCATGCCGTACTTGATGGAGACCCCACCGTCACCCCGCACACCACCATGGGCACCTCCGAGGAGCCGGAATCAGAGGTCCCTGCCATGAAGGAAGAGGAAGAAGATGGAGGACAGGTGACCAGGAGGTCCAGCTGTGTCATGAGCCAGGTCCCTTTTTTTTTTACTCCAACACAGTCCAGCCAGTCCCACCAGTCGAGCACAGATGAGCCCGATGCAGGGGAAGGAGTCTCGGGTAAGCGTGTAAATAAATTTCCCATTACAGTGATGCCCCTCCCCCCCACAAAAAAATGAACAGGACACAGCTATTGATTTTTCATTAGTTTATTCATACCAGAAGAGGTAGTGAAACAAGCAAGAGAAACAGAGTTGCTACTGCTTTTAATTCCAGGGGAGTAGGGGGGGTGGTGGTGGTGGTCATGCAGAGCAGTTTGTTTATGTGCACAGGGATGTCTTGTGAATCCTCCTGCGAGATCTCGCTGAAATTTCTGCAATCCTTGTCTGATGGTTTCTAGGCAGGGCAGCCTTATTTCTTCCTCTGTGTTAGGACACGTTCCCACACCAGAGGGCAGTAACTTCAGCAGGCACAATTACCGTACAAAGGCTAGTGGCACAGAGGCCTGGGCAACTTCAGGATGCCAGCAGCAGCTCTGCTTTCTCTGCCATTGTTATTCTCTGACGTGAGATATCAGCTAAACTCCCCACTGGCTGTGGGAAATAGTGCCAGTGTTCACTGACAATGCCCTATGCTCAGAGTTTTATGCAACTGAGCAATTCCCTCCTCGTTTCCCTCACCCCTGGCAGTTCGTACTCATCAAGATTAGTGCTGAGTGTGGTACCGTGAACAAGCAGTCTGAAGCAGAAGTGCTAATAAGCATGTCTTGTTTAACCCGTTAGGGGAGCAAGGGAAGGGGGCAGTTCTGAATCTTAAGTTTCGATTTCTGTTTCTTACTCTATTGACACTGGTGTTCGTGATTTGTCTGGAACTGGGGCCACTGTGGCCTTGAGGAGTATGCCGTGCCAGGGCCGGCTCCAGGCACCAGCTTCTCAAGCAGGTGCTTGGGGCGGCCGCTCCGGAGAGGGGCGGCACGTCCAGGTATTCGGCGGCAATTCGGCGGACGGTCCCTCACTCCGCCTGGGAGCGAAGGACCTCCCGCCGAATTGCCGCCGCAGATCGCGATCGCAGCTTTTTTGTTTGTTTGTTTTGGCTGCTTGGGGTGGCCAAAACCCTGGAGCCGGCCCTGTGCCCTGCACACCAGCAGAACGACTGACTCAGATGAGGAGGAGAGAAAAGAGGACGGGGAGGTCATGTTCTGTGAGATCCTGCAGACCATGATCAGGGCCTGAAGGGTAAATATTGCAGACAGCCTAGAAAAGGAAAGAGCAGACAGGAGAGAGCCACAGGAAAGCACCAGGAGGCAATGGCTCTTCTCCATCAACAAACACAGATACTGGAGACTCTTGTGGACCTAAAGATTCAACAATCCCAGGTTTGACTTCCATTGTAACTGTGGAGAACTGCAGCATAGCACCCCCGACAGCACTCCACATGTGCTCAGGGCCCACACACACCTACCCCTACCACTCCACAGTAGGGGAAAGCCTGGACAACCTCGGTGTCCCATACAGCTGTGGCTCTCACAGGTCAATGTATGTGTAGCTACAATGGATGTCAAATCTTCCTATGGTTTATTTATTCCGGCTCTGTGATGGTGTGGACTTGGTCCGGGGGTCCCTTGCTGGAGGCCTTGCAGCCCTGCCTCACCCTGCCCCAGAAAAGAGCAGGAGGCCTAGAGGGGTTTCAAGGGAACAGCCAATCAGAAGGGTTGCTGGAGTGATGAATGAGGAGCCAGAAGTGCCATATGAAAGGAAGCAGCAGCGGCAGAGCGTCAGTTGCTGCCTGGAGCTCAAAGAGGGCGGGTCCATCGGCTGGCTGGAAGAGCAGCAGGACCATGGACAGCTCCCTGCAGCCAGGACTGAGCCCAGGGAAGGTTGCCAGGACCGGATGCTGGGCTGGCTGGAACAGCAGCAGGACCACGGACAGGTCAGTGAGGGCAGGCTGAGCCCGGGGACTGAGGCCAGAGCCTCGCCACATTGGGTGAGGGTACCTTGATGGGCCCTGCTGGGCTGGTTGAAGACTGAGCTTGGGGAGGGCTGACAAAAGGACCCCAGCTGAGGGTACCGTGATGGGCCCCTGTTGGGCTGTCAAAGAAGGCAGTGTCTCCAGGAAGGAACCCTTTCGCTATAGCCCCATACCAGGTCTGTGAGCAAGAACTAGAGACTGTATACCCTGGAAGGGAGGGAGACGGGGGGACAGTGTGTGTAACTCCGATGCGAGCTGAGTCACTGGAGACCTGCTGAAAGGTCTGGGAGGGTGCTTGTGAGAGGTGAGTACCACCCCATTGTAAGAACTGAAAGAAAACCAGGCTGACAACTGACCAAAAAAGGGGTGCCCGCAAGAGATGGGTGATACCCCGTTCAAAACTGAGGGATGGCAGGCACGTATTGTCCGGGGGGGGGGTTGCTCACGAGAGGTGGGTGAAGGGGAACTGTTTTCAGAAGTGAATGAAACTTTTGTTTTGAAATTTATTCATCTTTAATAGTTTACCGCACCTGGTGTATAATGCTTGCAGGCAGTGAAAGTAGTGGTTTTGTACACTCACAACCCAAACAGTGCAGGTGTCGTAAATGTACAGCAAGCACCCCAACATTATTAGCTGTACTGGCTGTGACATATGCACAGATCTAGTTAGTGATCTTTTAAAGCCTTCCTAACTGTATAGCTTCTTCCTGAGCGAATCTGATAGCCCTTGCATCTGGCTGCTAAAACTCAGCAGACAGTCCCTCCACCTCTGCAGCAAGATTACACTCTTTGCTTCACAGATATTATGCAGACACAACAGGCAGGTACACCTATTGGATCTCAGTGAGAAAAATATCCCAATCTGGTGAATGAACAACACCAGCGTCCTTTCAGTCTACCAACTGCACATAGCTGTCATTCTGCATCTGCTGAACCAGTAGCTGAATCTTTTCTTGGTGCTGTTGAGATGGCCAGTGTGCAGCTTCATAAGCCAGAGGAGCAAGGGGTAGGCTGGTTTCCCCAGGATCACTGCTGGCATTTCAACATTGAGTGTCATGCACCTTCCCTGAGCATCCACAGTGATGCACTAATGCTTGCCTAGCCATGGAAAAGTAACTCTTTCTATTGATGTACACTGGGACAAGGTGCTCTGAGACCATTTGCTGTGAGGGATAGATGCCGTCTATCACTCTACTGCAGTTCAGCAACAGCGTTGCTGCAAAACCACCCACTATGTGCTGCACAGAGCAGAGAGTCACAGTCCCATGTAGCAGGAGACAATTAATTGCTCTGCATGCTTGCATCACAGTGGCCCCCACAGTGGATTTTCCCACTCCACAATGACCTCCCTGTGACTGGTAGCAATCCAGTGTTGCAAGTTCCACAGGGTGATCACCAAACGCTTCTCCGCTGTCAGTGCAGCCCTCGGTTTGGTGTCCCTGTGCTGGACGGCTGGGGTGAGCTTGACACAGAGCCAGGAATGTGGCCTTGTGCATCTGAAAGCTCTGCAGCTGCTACTCATCATCTCAAACCTGCATTATGAGGAGATCACAGCAGTCAGCGCTTGTTTCTTGGGCCCAGACGGCGCGCCACCACTTGTAGCTGCTCCGATAACACCACCAACAACCTTGAGTTGGTTCTTGCTATGTCCCACTGCCAAATGACCACAAGGAAAACATCATGTTCCCCACGGTGGTTCTTGTGGCTTTGCAAATAGCAGAAGGTCATGCGTCCTGTGCTTGCAATGCTCATGACAATAGCGCAGAGCTGTGCTGGACAGCAACAAGTCCCATGCGGGTTCATGAGGAAACTGAAAATAGGCCCAAAATGATGGAGTAAAGATATTATGAGGGGGAGAACCCTTAATTATGGGATGTTGCCCCTTGCTCGCAGTCACCCCTGCATGAGTCGTTTCTGCCCCACCATACGTTGCCAAAACTGCACAAAAGATAGTGTGGGATGTACGCTGGTATACCTACTCCTGGTGCAGCAGACAATGACTGTGCACTGACACAAGCCCTCCTGGTGAGTACGTGCCATGCCGATGCAAGGAGCCAAGTACGAATGCACACAAGCAATCTACTAACCACAGTGGCTTTATGCCGACCTTACTTGTGTTGGCAACATTTGGTAGTTGTGATATCTAGGGCCATGTGTACAAGGAGAGCTGAGTGCACTGGAAAGCAAGACCTCCCGCGACTTGCCCAAGGGAGTTGGTGGCAAAGACAAGTATTGACCCTGCTGAGTCCAGGTCTAGCCCCTTAGGCACAAGCCCATCCTTCAAATCAGCTTTGTGTCCTGGAGCCCTTGGCCAGGGGTTAGCATCCTTCTCATACAGCTGACGGTAAGTATCCTGGGCAGGATTCAATCTTGTATTGAACTGAATGGAGTGAGTCCAGCTCTCCAACAGCATAACTGCCATGTTGTCCTTCCCTTTATGTAGCTGACATGTTTTCTTTGATAACGGGGCTTTTCCGCCCACCTGTGAAATGTTTAGAATCCTCTTGTTACAACCAATCTCTGAAAAGATAATAAACTTCCTTCTCTTTCTCCCCAAACCGGCGCGTTGTGGCAGCTTTCCAGCGTGCTGTTCAGTGGTTTTAACAGTCCTGGCTCATTCTTCTGCCAGCACAGCATGGCTATGTCTGTGAACTCAATAGTAAAACATATCTGCTGTCAGCACCTCTGTATCAACAGTCTTATCGCTCCAAAAGCCACGGCAAACATTGCACGCTTTGAATCAATTTATACCACGTAAAGCTGAAATTACTGGGCGGTAAGCTGTCTCCATATCTGATAGGACAGCCGGCGAGAGTGCAGGGCCTGGTAGGTGTCTGTTGCTGGAGACTATCTGTTACTATCTTTTCTCTTAGGTATAATAGAGCCTTGAACATGCAGAATTCCCATCAGGGCAGAGTGACTTAATCTTTCTTTAAGGCCTAAAATCTTTGTTTGGAAAAGACACCGAAACTGCTCTAGCCCTGAAAGCTGAGGTAAATCCCTGTGGATGAAGCTGGTGACGTGACAGTAACACTAGTTAGATTTGGGAACTGAGGCCTAGAAATGAGACAGGCGAAATGAGGGCAAGCTATGGCAGGATGGTGCTGGAAACTTCCCTCAGCTACTTCTGAACAGGGGCTAGCATGGCTGCTGGCGTCCCCAAAGAGAGGAGAGGACAGCCATGTCCTGACCCTCTACACTAGCTAGCAGGGCTAGGCAAGGAGGGGCGGGCAGGCCGACAGTTCCCTTTCCACTGGTGTAGCAAAAGCCACTGGGACTTCTTCTCCTCCCCTGAGGCACCGGGCCTGAGTTTGAGCTCAGCCCTGTGTAGAACTGGTGGGAAACTCAACTGACTTCACTGGAGTGATCCCTGGTTTACACCACAGGAGAGAGGGCAGAGTCAGTGCAGCACAATGAGGCAATAACCCACTACCGCCGGGGCTGCACCTCTGAGGGACACGGCCCCAGAGCTTCGAGGATGATCCTGAGCCCATAAAGCTGGGCAGCTGGCAGCGTACGCTGAGCACCCTGACAGATTTCCCAGGACAGCTACCTCAAAAGAGGGATGGTCCTGGGCAAGCAGCCTCCCTACCAGGGGCTTGGAGTCACAAGCTGGCCCTTATTGTAGGCCGAATCCTGGCCCCCTTGCTCACACAGAGTAGTCTCTCACCCCGTGCGCAGGCACACTGAGCTGAGCGGCAGTACCAGCATGAGGTGGAAGAGTTGTGCCCTCTCATAGTAATTTAGTTTCTCTCTAAGGGATTGTCCCTATAATACATTGCCCAGAGCATTGGCCTGAGTATATTGTTGCTAGAGGTGCTTGACAAACCTATGTTTGTTTTTGAGGGGATATTTTTCTGCAACAAAAAATTAGAACAATAAACCAGAAAGGAATGAGTGTGTGAAATCCGCCTAGATTTCATTCATTCCATCCCTTTGGAGGCGAGAAAGGAAGGAGAGAAATCCAAATTTGCACCGATTTTTCAGTTCTGCAAAACCTATTTTCCAAAATTTCAATTCAAAACTAAGCCAAAAATAAATTTTTACTAGGGTTTCAGTTTGAAATTTCCCACTGAATCTTTTTGTTTGTCAAATGATATTTTCCTGTAGATTTTTTTTTAACAAAACCCTATTTTTCAGAAGAAAAGATACACCACCTCAATCTATTGCCTGCCCAATAGAATCCTTTGATTTTTCAAATAATGAAACATCCAAAAGGCCATAATGAAACATTAAGTTAACAAAATCCCTGCTTGTAAAAGTTACCTAAAACATTGTAAAGGTTTATGGGGTCATTGTTATAAGTATAATGATTTGCAGTTTAGGCTGCATGAATTATAATGATCTCTGCTGCTGAACTTAATTTAATGCCTTTTTAAATTGACAATAAGACATCTCCCATGTTTTCTTCTTGATGACTTTCAAATAGTTTTTCCCATAGCAGCCGAGCAAACTTCTGCTACAGCCTGGTTCTGGAAGTCCCTGACATTTGCAAAGATTTGTCTGAGGATGACAGAGATAATTTTCAATCCATGAATAAAAGAGCCGTTTTAAAAGAACAGTTAATTTTAAACTGTCATCTGGGCTATAATTTGTCTGTGAGGTGAAGATGAATTTTTTAAAATCCATATTTAAAAGCCCTATCCTTTTATTATTGGAGCATTGGCAATCGCTGACACATCTGAAAAAGCACTGGATTAGAGGGTGCCCTGGTTTACATTCCTCCCATATGCCCTGGCGCAGGACAACCAGACTTTGGTCTGGAGAGTGGTGGGGAAAGAGCAACTCTCTGGTCCATCCCCACTCTGCACAGGCCAGTACAGCTGGGATAGCATGATTGTGCAGTCATTTGCCAAGAGCCAATTCCTTTTATTATAATTTCTGAGCGACGGACCTACAAACCTAATCCAACTCATTGCAGTCCCATTAAATGATCCTCTGTATTTTGCTGCTCGCCTTTTTGAGTACCATGTCTAATAGGAGCCTACATCTCTTCTCCCAGCAGCGGCTTTTTCTGACTTGTGTCTACAAAGCTTGCCAACATTTTTTTTTTTAATGACATCTCTGTGCCAGGTGAGATGTTTTCAAGGGGTCGCTGGTTACTCTTCCTGAAACCAGGGAAGTGTGAAGAGCACAAGTGTTAATGGCGCCTGTTACTTTTCAGACTCAGAATGCTTTTGTCCCCAGAGTACCATTTGTTTCAATGCGCTTCACAGGCTTTCTTCATTTCCTTCCTCTCAACAGCTACTTCTTTCACTGTCTGCAAATTTCTCCCAACAGTCCCTCCTTCCATTGCAGTGCAGCACCTCCCTGACCCCAGCCTTCTCCAAGCTGTTGCATTCAGGGCAAGTCTTGACTACAAAATAAAGTCGAACTAAATTACGTCGACGTACAGCCACCGCAGTAATTAAATCACTTTTGCACGTCCACACTATGCTCCTATAGTAGTGTGTGTGTGTGTGTGTGTGTGTGTATATGTCAGCACCCTATACACATATACAATATAGCTATAAATTTGTATTCATTGCTACCCAAACCATATGAAAGAAGAAGACTATGTTCCTCGAGTTGGTGTGTGTCCTCACCAGGAGTTTTTGTAAGTGTGGGGCATTGTGGGACAGCTTCTGAAAGGCAGCAACGGTCAATGTAAGCAACACAGTGTCTACCCTGACATTGCATCAACCTAACGATGTCAACCTAAGCACTACACCTTTGGCAGAGGTGGCGTTATTAAGTTGGTGTAATGGGCGACTTACATCAGCAGGAGCAAGATTTTAGGGTGGACACTTACAGAGTTAGGTCTGTAGTGTAGACAAGGCCTTCGTCTTCGCTGTGTCCAATGCTTCCCCTTGCAGCATGGCACCTTTCAGCATGTAGAACCACCCTCTGCTCTGTCTACTGCAGGATCTCAAAGTAGGGGCCATGTCAGAAAGCGCAGTTTTGTCTAAATCAAAACATGTTGCAGGAAGTGCCAATTTTGATGATATTTTGGTGGGGAAAATGCCAAAATGAATTGTTTCAAGTTTCTTGTTTTAATAATGTTGAAATGTAGTGTTCTGAGGTGGGTGAAACCGTGTTACGGGTTGAGTTAAAACTCCACTGAGGTTGATAGGTGTGAACCCGCCCTTCAACTAACATAGGCGGAGGCTTTGCTTACAGCTAAGACGCAAAGCTGTGTGTGAATTTGCCCTGGAGGTTTTGGCTGAGTATTGTTTTGGTAGGTGTGGAGGGGGAAGAGAGCACACACAAACTGCCAGCAGACAAGAACAGGGAGAAGAGGAGAGACAAGAAAGCCCAGGAGAAGCCTGCAAACGGTGTTACCCTGGAAAAGGCTAGAGAGAACACTTTTGGTTCTAGTGCTGGGTAAAGAGGCTTGGGGGTTGTAAGCAAAGAAACTGCATCTTTTTACCCTTGGTTCCCTCTGCATTTAGAGACACGGGACTTTGTACATTCCTTATAAATAAGGAAGATTGCATCATAGAAAATAGCAGGCTCCATCAATTTCTGATTCCGTCTGGAATGTCCCCAGGTTCCCGAACTTTGACTAGCCACTCAGGTTGAAAAGGGGCAACAATATTGTTTAAAATTTATAATTTCAATTCATTTCATGTTGACTAGTGTATAAAAGATATTTTACTTTTATAAAATTCATGAAAATTTTATAATGTTTTGACACTATCAAAACAAAGTTTTTTACCTTATTGAAACAAAATGATTTGACACTTTTGTGACAAAATTATTTAATGTCACCAAACTGATTTTTGTGCATGTGCTTTCTGTTGTGGAAAAAAGTGTTCATTTCAATGTGGAATAAAAACTAATGTTGAAATGTTGGAATTTCCCATGGAATGGAAATTCTGTTTTCAGACCATCACTATTGGGAGCAAGCTGGTGGGTGGATGTTACTGAGGTAGATGAAAAGTAATGAAATCACAACAAGCGATGAGAGAGATGGAAACAAAATTGAGACTGAGAAAGAAGAGCAAATGGACAGAAGAGGGAGCTAACCCAAGGGAAAAGAGAGACAGTTATAGCAATAAAGGGATAGAATAGTCTGAGGCCATATCTATACTAGCACTTGTGTCAGCAAAACTTTTCACACTCAGGGATGTGAAAAAACACCCCTCCCCCCCGAGTGACATTGTTGTGCCGGCATAAGCGCCCATGTGCACAGCGCTAGGTCAGCGGGAGACGCTCTCCCACCAACATAGCAACCTCCACATGGTGAGCTAGTTTTATTCTGTTGACGCGCGAGCTCTCTCCCGTTAGCATAACGCAGCTATACAGCGGCACAGCTGTATCAATACTGCAGTGCCGCTGTAAGCTTGTAAGTGTAGAGGTAGCCTGAGACGGAAGGGAAAATGGAATATTTGTTGCTCTGTTCAACTAAGGCACATGATCAAGTGAATAGGGCTCCTTATCGGGAGTCAGGACCCCTAGGTTCTATTCCGAACTCTGCTGTTGAACTTGGGAAAGTCATGTCATCTCTGTGTCTTTATTTCCCCTCAGACCCAGTGTCTCTTGTGTGTTTAGATCGTAAGCTCTTTGAGACTGTGTCTGTGCAGCGCCTGGCACAACGGGGCCTCTAGTGCTACTGTAAGCAAAATATTAACACCCATTCAAGGATATTTCAGTGAAAATTTCCATCAGTGAGAGCGTGTGTGAGCAGTGTCCAGGCCAGGACTCACTAGTGTAAACACATTCACAGACCAAATTAACACAGGAGAGTATTCAGACACTGAACAGCTAATTTCATTGCCTTGCTCTTGTACACTGATCATTGACTAACAGACAAGCTTCCTCGCTGTCCTACCCAGCCTGGACTAGGGGCAGCAGACAGTGAAGCAAACCCTGGAAGGAAGCGCCTCCCTGTGCTTGTCCAGCCATTCCTGAGCTATAACACTAGACAGGTTCTTAACTATTGGTGGCTTTTTACAGGAATCTGAAATCCTCCCTCAGTTCACCAGGGCTGTTGGAACAGAGATTTGGGGCCTGGACTGCTCTCAGAGAGAGAAAAAAATAGGGAGTTGTTGAGGGCAGAACTGGGCCCGTTGTATGGTGAACAGTAAGCTGCATTTATAGCTATTGTTATAAATGTAGACCCAGAAATCCATCGTGGAAATATGTTCCTTCATCTTATTATATTTTTTGTATTGCAGAGGCACCAAACAAGACTTAAGACCAATGGTGTTGTTCATTTTACAGACATATAAGAGACAGTGCCTTGCCCCCAAAGTGTTTGAATAGAACTGGTGGAAAAATTTCACTATTGAGAGAGAATTATTATGCTATGCTTCCTTGGGTGGATAGCTATTCTAGGTTGTGTGGTCTGATAATTAGGGTGTTCTTCTTTGCTCGTAGTAGCTACAGTGAATTCTTTAGCTAAATAAGCAGAGCTGTCTTGTATGATGCCTACTTTGTGCTCTGCCTGTCTGCTACATCTTTTCCATCTCTGGCAATTACTACATGTCTCCACACTGCTTGGCATAGGACTACTCTGTTTCTCTTCGAGGGATGCTTTCACCCCCCTCCTTCCCAATTCAGCACAGCACTTAAGCATGTGCATAAGTCCCATTGAGGTCAATACAAGGGACTGCTCCGATAGAGCACTAAACATGTGTTTAAGTGCTTTGTTGGACTGGGACTTTATTATTCATGTGGCCTAGAAAAGGACCATTGCAAATGACTGAATTTTGTAAATTACCAAGTATGGGGAGGAAACAAGTACATTAAAATAAATCAAGGATGCTACATCTTAAACCTCACTTTGTTCCCTTTTTTGACAATGCAGCTTCATCTGAATTATTTATGACACATTTAAAGTACACTCGTAACTCTTCTGTACTTTATTATGTAAAGATAATGAAGTTGTTGTTTTTACCTTTATTGTATATTTTGCAGAGACCTTGAGCAAACACAAGGAAAATTTTTTGTTAAATTTAAAATTCCATTGCATCTCTGACAGCTTTTCCAGTAAGCTCTGTCACAGGAAGTGAAGTTTAACACCATGTTTATTAGACTTTCAGTGTTTTACAGACTAACACAATTTCTGTACTTTCTCGGTCCTTTGGTATTTGTTTATTTATCTTTTACATCGTCTAGAAATGGGAGCCAGATGTGTAAGAAGTGACTGAATCAGGCTCTAAGCCATTGGACTGGGGTCTAGGACATCCAAGTTCAATTCCCTGCTCTGTTACAGGCTTTCAGTTTAAACTCTGGCAAATCTCCTAATGGCTTTGTGCCTCAGTTCTTTATTTGTAAAACAGGATAATAATGCTCCCTTTCTCCAGCTTTGCCCTGTTTTCTCTTCACAGATTTAAACATAGAGCTGGCTCAAGAGTGTGTTTCCCCTCATGGAAGATTTTAACAAAAATGAAAAAAATCAGTTTGTCTAAACCTTCCACAGAAAAATTTGATATTATTTTTTCCCCAGAGGAAATTTGAATATTGAAAAAAATAGATTCAGAAATGCTGCCTTGGTGCCCCATGGGAGTTGTAGTTCTGGTGCCTCATGCTCCCATTCTTCTCTATAGGTTCTGTGTTCTGGTCAGACTACATTTCCCATAGTGCACCATGGCCTCCTACCTTGGAGAAGGCTGATGTTGCTTGGGAATCGCTGACTCTGATGCATCATGGGAGATATAGTCCAGCCTACAGACAACAATGCCAGCATAAGGCACCAGAACTACAACTCCCATGAGGCACCAAGGCACCATTTCAAAATAAAAAATATTTTGATTTTTAGGCATTTGATTTTTCAACAAAAACTTAATTTTTCTGCAGAAAGCAGACACCTTTGCAAAAAAAAAAATTATTCAAAAATCCAGTTTTTCACCAAAAAACTGATTCAACTGAAATTTTTCCACCAGTTCTATTCAAACACTTTGGGGGCAAGGCACTGTCTCTTATATGTTTGTAAAATGAACAACACCATTGGGCTTCAGTCTTGTTTGGTGCCTCTGCAATACAAATAAAATATAATAAGATGAAGGAACTTATTTCCACGATGGATTTCTGGGTCTACATTTATAACAATAGCTATAAATGCAGCTTCCTGTTCACCATACAACGGGCCCAGTTCTGCCCTCAACAGCTCCCTATTTTTTTCTCTTGCAGCATCGTCTCAATGCATATTTTGATATTTATTAGTGTTGATTTATGCATTTGCCAACTCCGTTACTGCAGTAGTACGTCTTATCTGTTTAAAGCTCTTCCTTATCTGCTTCTCATCAGTCAGAACGCTGACAGTAAACCTCCTACTTTGTCAATCAGTTTGTAATACTTGAAATGGAAGGGATTGGACAGCATGCTTCCCCTCTATCTGATTGAATGTGTGCTGCTAATCTATCTGCAGCAGCCCTGATCATGGCTTTCAGCCTGCCCCAGAAATACATCCGAGGGGAGAGAAATTCATTTGAACAGTTCTAGGTTTCTGGCTCATTTGACTAGAACTACCTTGGTTTATCAAAAATTTGTATTGATTTTCTGGAAATCAGACCCTGCTGTGTCCTGCCAGTCAAAGGTTTAGATCCACCACAGTGTGGGAAATGCTGGTAAAGATGGGCTGGGGGGGCCTGGATTGGGACAATTTTAGATTACCTTTGTCATGACAATAATTCCAGTGATTCTCCCCTATCTGGCCTCTCTGGCTGTTTCTCTGATAATCTCTTGGCTGTCTAGCCACCATCACAAACTCAATATCTGCCATAATGAACTCATTTTTCCTGCTAATTCCTCTCCTCAGCATGTTTAAAACAAATAAAAGGAAGTATTTCTTCAACAACACACAGTCAACCTGTGGAACTTGTTGCCAGAGGATGTTGTGAAGGGCAAAACTATAACAGGGTTCAAAAAAGAACTTCATGGAGGATAGGTCCATCAATGGCTATTAGCTAGGATGGGCAGGAATGGTGTCCCTAGCATCTGTTTGCCAGAAGCTAGGAATGGGCGACAGGGGATGGCTCACTTGATGATTCCCCGTTCTGTTCATTCCCTCTGGGGCACCTGGCACTGGTCACTGTTGGAAGACAGGATACTGGGCTAGATGGACCTTCGGTCTGACCCAGTATGGCTGTTCTTATGTTCTTCTCCTCTACTTCTCTATTGACAACAGTTCCTGTCTACCAGGCCCCTACTCTGAGGGCAGCTGTAACTAACCCTTTCACTTCTTTAAAATCTCCAAAATTTACCCTTTCTTTATGGGCAGAACTCTGGGTTATGCTCTGGTAATGCTTCGCCTTGGTTGCTAGGCCATATGAAGCAGGGTTCAATGGAAAGCAGGGTTATTCTGCTGGCTCATGATGGGTTTTGTGGGAAGCTGGACTAAAGGGACTCATTAGGTCTAACCCAGGATATAAAAGGGTTTGTAGGACTCTGAGATGGAAGTAGGGTCAGGGCCAGAAGGCCCTGGATGGGTGGGATCCTAGGAACCTACCAAGTTCACAAGGATTCCAAGGCTGAGGTTTCCATTTTATTTTTAAGTTGGTCATAAAACAAACACCAGAAAGTGGCACATTTGGGACATTTTCCCAGTGTAAACCTGAGTGAGAGAGCATTGTGGGCACTCGCACATTCAAACCCCTGAACGTTATGTGTGAAAATTCATGATTTCACTCACGGATTTTAAAGGCTAGAACGGCCCATTTCCTCCATGTCCCCTCGCTTTGGCTTGCAAACAAACAGAAGACAAAAACTTTGAAGGCATCAGTAGCATTAGCATGAGCAGATGTAGCTAGACAGTTCCCCAGCCCTACTCTCCCACAGTGATCTATGAAACTCATTCCTCGAGTGATTTGTAACCAGATGTGGAAACATTTTGTTTGCAATTTATTTTAGCTATGTTAGCAAGAATCCTTTAATCTATTTTTTATTCCTTATCCTCTGTTTCTCAACCTGTCCTATAGTAGAAGCTGTTAAAGTCAATAAGTGCCAACTATTGGGATATAGTTACTAGAGTATTTTCTATTCTAAATATAGGGGAAAGCTGTGGACAACTCAAATAGTGCTGTGTAATAATGATGGCAAATGCTGATTGAGAGTAGCCATCATATAAAATTCTTTATTAAAAGAAGCTCAAATATTTATTATTGAAAGGCTCTATTATTTATGTCTGTAGTAGGGTCGCGCCGGGGCTCTACCCTCCGGGACGGAGGGGTGCCACACCGGCTCACTAAAGCGCAGACAGTCCAAGCTCAGGTCCCTTTACGTGGGGCTGAGCGGCCTGCAGTTCAGGGAGCTCAGGCCCTTAGGCAGAGGCTGAGCGCTAACCAGCAGTTTAAGCAGGCCCAGGCCCTGGATTAGGGCAGGGCACAAACAGTCACAGCTCAAGCCCTCTGGTGCAGGGACTGAGCAGACAAACAGTTGGGGGAAGCCCAGGGTCCTACACCTGAGCATTGGGTGAGGGGGAAGCCTGCCACCCATGAGCGGGGTGGCAGGGGGGACGCAGGTCCACCCACTCCACTGCGTCCCAGCCCGGGGCCCTAGCAGCGGTTACTGCCGCTGCTGGTCAGTGGGGTATCCTGACCGAAACACACTGACATCGGCTCACAGGCTTCTGCAGCCTGACCGGGGTCAGCTACCCCCGGGCTACTTCCGTGTTCCCCCTCGGGGCCTACCTCGTTGGCGATGCCGGGTTCGGGCCAGTCCAGCAGCATCGGTTCCTCTGGTGTGGGGCTTGGGGGCCAGTCCGGCAGCTCTCCCCCAGGGTAGCTGGCACGGGGCAGGCTTGGCCAGTCCTCCTCGGGGTACCTGGCGAGAGGTAGGCTCGACCGGCGCAGGGGGGGTAGCAGGCGGCTCACGGCCTGAGGCTGTCTCCCAAGCGGGAGCTCGGCCCGAGACATCGGCCCGAGACGTCTGCTCTCTCCGCCGGCCTGGGCTCCAGTGAGCTCTTCTGGCGGGCTTTTATACTTCCAGGTCAGGACCGTGACCTCGGAGGGGCGGGTCCCGGACCCGGTGGCTCCGCCCACGCTGGGGTTGGAGGAAGCTCGGCCGTATCGGAGACGGAGGGGTGCCACACCGGCTCACTACAATGTACCATTGCTAATATTCTAGCAAGAGGCAATAGCTTAATGAATACAGAAACCTCAGTGCTGGTAGATGTGATCCAGATAACCACAAAACAATGCGTTCTCGGTAAGGTGATCTTTTGGAGGAAAATATCTTCAGTTTTATCAGCAGGTCGGTGAAGATGACTTTTGTTTTCCATGCAGTTAGCATTTAAGATGCAGCTGCCTATTATTAAGATAGTGTATTTCAGGCCAGTACTCTAACTGGGGGGAAGAGGGGCTCATGCATTATTCTGTACATCGCTGTGTTAAAGTATAGTTCCCTTGTCTAGCCACACTACAAAATGCACAGTGAGTCTCTTGGAGAGGTCCTGAAAAGGGCAATCGCTATATGTGAAAGGAAAACCACAATCACGCGTTCGAAGCTTGGAATCATTGTAGCTCGTGAAGACACACGGTGGAATTGAGCTCTTCAAAAGGGGCTGTGCCCTCACACCATGGCGAGGTAGCTCCAGCCCAGACTCCAGCTCTAAACCCAGCAGTGAGGATGAGAAAAAGTACAGGGGCACTGGGGAATAAAAGGAAATGACCAATTCATAACAGCCTCCAAACACTCCTCTTCACTCCGAGTGATAAATACTTAATGTGTGGCTGAGCAGTTTGAAAGGGGGGAGGGTCGACTGTACATTTCACAGCATCGAAGGGATGCCTCAAAAGGAATGAACATTCGAATGCAACAAAACACCAGCTTTCCCCTCCCCTGTATTAAAAGGATCAAACCTAGCACAGCAATCAGGGGGCTCCAAAGGTGGGGGAACATTCCCCAGGCTGCTTTCCCAGCTGTTCGGATCTCAGAGCTCCACTGGGCTAGGGGCGCGCAGCACCTCTGCAAATCGGCATTTGTTAGCATCCAGTGAATGGCGCAGAAACTGCTCTGGTTTGTCCCACAGTAAGAGCTCCTGACTTCTGGCCTTGTGCCTGCTCCACAGGATCGCAGCTGCGCCTCCAGGATTCGGAGCAACTGCCTTGTGGTTTCAAACGTTTCTGCTGCAAATTAGCCCTCTGAGTTTTAAGTGTTGAGCAAAGTGCTGTGGCCAAGTGAATCTTTTAGTCACAGCTGTGTAACCCTACTAAAGTCACTGCAGCGTTAGTGATTCCAGACGGTAGCCCCAGTTCTGCAAAACACTAAAGCAGTGGCTCTCAACCTTTTCTACTAGTGACCCCTTTCACATAGCAAGTCTCTGAGTGCGACCCCCCCTTATAAATTAAAAACACTTTTTAATATATTTAACACCATTATAAATGCTGGAAGCAAAGCGGGGTTTGGGGTGGAACCTGACAGCTCGCGACCCCCCACGTAATAACCTTGTGACCCCCTGAGGGGTCCCCCAGTTTGAGCACCCCTGCACTAAAGGTAGCCATGTGCTTATGTGCTGTGGAAGGCAATAACTGGGCAGGGAATGGCTGGTGTTTGTTCCATTCAAATGGTCATTCCAGAGTTCTGAGGCACCTTTCTTTTTTTTAAATTAGGATACACTAAGACACATGAATAACCTGTCCCTTTAATAGCTGCTCAAACACACATTCATTATTTAAAAATGCGTTGAAGTCACCAGGCCCTATGCTTCTGCTTAAAGTTAAATGCATGCTTAAGTCCTGTGATGAATTTAAGCCCTAGTAGAACATTTTCAAAAGTGCCTGAGTGACTTAGGCTCCTAGGTCACATTTTCAAGAAGTGACTTAGGCACCTGGGCTCTAACCTCCCATTGACTTTCAATGAGACTTGCGCTCCTATGTGACTAAATCACTCTGAAAAGGGGTCTTAGATCCAGCTTTCTAAGGAATTTAGGCAGTGCTATGCTCAGCGTTGCACCTGCTAACTGACTGAGGAGCCTACGTTCTTTTTTCAAAAGGGATTTAGGCACTTTGAAGCCAAAATCCCATCAACAGATGATGTATGTTAGACTCAAGTGCCTTTTGAACGTGAGGCTAGGTTTCTAAATGAGTTTGTGGTTGCAATGCTGAGCGCAGCAATGCCTAAATCCCTTTAGAAATCTGGGCGTTAGACTTCCAAGTCACTGAGGCTCTTTGGGAAATTTTGCCCTGAGTGATCCCTACCAGTGGGATTTTCCAAAGTGTCAGGATGAATTAGGAGCACAAACCCCAACAGTTTTCAGTGGGACCTGGACTGACACCTCCCCTGCATGCTTTTCAAAATCCCATGCCAGAGCCCTCAATTGAAGGCTTTGCACAGATTTAAGTGAAAATTGAACTGGGTGGGGCCAGAGAGACTCATTGATCCATAGGGTTAGGAGGGACCACAAGGGTCATCTACTCTAACCCCCTGCCACGATGCAGAATTTGTTGTGTCTAAACCATCCAAGACCGTTGTTATTGCATGGAACGTTATCAAATCAGGGTCAGGTTTTCAACATAATACAGTAAAACAAACGTTAGAATTCTAAAAGGAAACACGGAGTGCAAGAACAACATCAGTTTCCCTAATCCTGATCACACAGAGCTGTTCTAATTTTAAATCTACATCTATTATAAACAGCGAAGATGCCTGCAAAGGTATCAATAATATGGAACAGTTGTTTACTAAATAAATAAATACAAACCCTCAATTTTCTCCCAGGTTTTTGATATCTGCGCATGCCTAACCAACACTATCTTCACATGTAATAGGGCATTCAACTAAATATTCATAATGTCCTATTGCACTTGGCCTTCTGCTCTGAGAATCCTCCCCAAAGCTTTTTGCTATGTAAGACAGAATTCATCATAGAATCATAGAATCATAGAATATCAGAGTTGGAAGGGACCTCAAGAGGTCATCTAGTCCAACCCCCTGCTCAAAGCAGGACCAATTCCCAGCTAAATCATCCCAGCCAGGGCTTTGTCAAGCCGGGCCTTAAAAACCTCCAAGGAAGGAGACTCCACCACCTCCTTAGGTAACGCATTCCAGTGTTTCACCACCCTCCTAGTGAAATAGTTTTTCCTGATATCCAACCTGGACCTCCCCCACTGCAACTTGAGACCATTGCTCCTTGTTCTGTCATCTGCCACTACTGAGAACAGCCGAGCTCCATCCTCTTTGGAACCCCCCTTCAGGTAGTTGAAGGCTGCTATCAAATCCCCCCTCATTCTTCTCTTCTGGAGACTAAACAATCCCAGTTCTCTCAGCCTCTCCTCATAAGTCATGTGCTCCAGACCCCTAATCATTTTTGTTGCCCTCCGCTGGACTCTTTCCAATTTTTCCACATCCTTCTTGTAGTGTGGGGCCCAAAACTGGACACAGTATTCCAGATGAGGCCTCACCAATGTCGAATAAAGGGGAACGATCACGTTCCTCGATCTACTGGCAATGCCCCTACTTATACAGCCCAAAATGCCGTTAGCCTTCTTGGCAACAAGAGCACACTGTTGACTCATATCCAGCTTCTCGTCCACTGTGACCCCTAGGTCCTTTTCAGCAGAACTGCTACCTAGCCATTCGGTCCCTAGTCTGTAGCAGTGCATGGGATTCTTCCGTCCTAAGTGCAGGACTCTGCACTTGTCCTTGTTGAACCTCATCAGGTTTTTTTCTGCCCAATCCTCTAATTTGTCTAGGTCCCTCTGTATCCGATCCCTACCCTCTAGTGTATCTACCACGCCTCCTAGTTTAGTGTCATCTGCAAACTTGCTGAGAGTGCAGTCCACACCATCCTCCAGATCATTAATAAAGATATTAAACAAAACCGGCCCCAGGACCGACCCTTGGGGCACTCCACTTGAAACCGGCTGCCAACTAGACATGGAGCCATTGATCACTACCCGTTGAGCCCGACGATCTAGCCAGCTTTCTATCCACCTTACAGTCCATTCATCCAGCCCATACTTCTTTAACTTGGTGGCAAGAATACTGTGGGAGACCGTATCAAAAGCTTTGCTAAAGTCAAGAAATAACACATCCACTGCTTTCCCCTCATCCACAGAGCCAGTTATCTCATCATAGAAGGCAATTAGGTTAGTCAGGCACGACTTCCCCTTCGTGAATCCATGCTGACTGTTCCTGATCACTTTCCTCTCCTCTAAATGTTTCATAATTGATTCCTTGAGGACCTGCTCCATGATTTTTCCAGGGACTGAGGTGAGGCTGACTGGCCTGTAGTTCCCCGGATCCTCCTTCTTCCCTTTTTTAAAGATGGGCACTACATTAGCCTTTTTCCAGTCATCTGGGACCTCCCCCGATCGCCATGAGTTTTCAAAAATAATGGCTAATGGCTCTGCAATCTCACCCGCCAACTCTTTTAGCACCCTCGGATGCAGCGCATCCGGCCCCATGGACTTGTGCACGTCCAGTTTTTCTAAATAGTCCTGAACCACTTCTTTCTCCACAGAGGGTTGGTCACCTTCTCCCCATGCTGTACTGCCCAGTGCAGCAATCTGGGAGCTGACCTTGTGCGTGAAGACAGAGGCAAAAAAATCATTGAGTACATTAGCTTTTTCCACATCCTCTGTCACTAGGTTGCCTCCCTCATTCAGTAAGGGGCCCACACTTTCCTTGATTTTCTTCTTGTTGCTAACATACCTGAAGAAACCCTTCTTGTTACTCTTAACATCTCTTGCTAACTGCAACTCCAAGTGTGATTTGGCCTTCCTGATTTCACTCCTGCACGCCTGAGCAATATTTTTATACTCCTCCCTGGTCATTTGTCCAATCTTCCACTTCTTATAAGCCTCTTTTTTGCATTTAAGATCAGCAAGGATTTCACTGTTTAGCCAAGCTGGTCGCCTGCCATATTTACTATTCTTTCTACACATCGGGATGGTTTGTTCCTGCAACCTCAATAAGGATTCTTTAAAATACAGCCAGCTCTCCTGGACCCCTTTGCCCTTCATGTTATTCTCCCAGGGGATCCTGCCCATCTGTTCCCTGAGGGAGTCAAAGTCTGCTTTTCTGAAGTCCAGGGTCCGTATTCTGCTGCTCTCCTTTCTTCCTTGTGTCAGGATCCTGAACTCGACCATCTCATGGTCACTGCCTCCCAGGTTCCCATCCACTTTTGCTTCCCCTACTAGTTCGTCCCTGTTAGTGAGCAGCAGGTCAAGAAAAGCTTTGCCCCTAGTTGGTTCCTCCAGCACTTGCACCAGGAAATTGTCCCCTACACTTTCCAAAAATTTCCTGGATTGCCTGTGCACCGCTGTATTGCTCTCCCAGCAGATATCAGGGTGATTAAAGTCTCCCATGAGAACCAGGGCCTGTGATCTAGCAATTTCTGCTAGTTGCCAGAAGAAAGCCTCGTCCACCTCATCCCCCTGGTCTGGTGGTCTATAGCAGACTCCAACCACAACATCACCCTTGTTGCTCCCACTTCTCAACTTTATCCAGAGACTCTCAGGTTTTTCTGCAGTATCATACCGGAGCTCTGAGCAGTCATACTCCTCTCTTACATTCAACGCAACTCCCCCACCTTTTCTGCCCTGCCTGTCCTTCCTGAACAGTTTATATCCATCCATGACAGTACTCCAGTCATGTGAGTTGTCCCACCAAGTCTCTGTTATTCCAATCACATCATAGTTCCCTGACTGTGCCAGGACTTCCAATTCTCCCTGCTTGTTTCCCAGGCTTCTTGCATTTGTGTATAGGCACTTAAGATAACTCAATGATCGTCCCTCTTTCTCAGCATGAGACAGGAGTCCTCCCCTCTTGCGCTCTCCTGCTTGTGCTTCCTCCCAGGATCCCATTTCCCCACTTACCTCAGGGCTTTGGTCTCCTTCCCCCGGTGAACCTAGTTTAAAGCCCTCCTCACTAGGTTAGCCAGCCTGCTGGCGAAGTTGCTCTTCCCTCTCTTCGTTAGGTGGAGCCCGTCTCTGCCTAGCACTCCTTCTTCTTGGAACACCATCCCATGGTCGAAGAATCCAAAGCCTTCTCTCCGACACCACCTGCGTAGCCATTCGTTGACTTCCACGATTCGACGGTCTCTACCCCGGCCTTTTCCTTGCACAGGGAGGATGGACGAGAACACCACTTGCGCCTCAAACTCCTTTATCCTTCTTCCCAGAGCCACGTAGTCTGCAGTGATCCGCTCAAGGTCATTCTTGGCAGTATCATTGGTGCCCACGTGGAGAAGCAGGAAGGGGTAGCGATCCGAGGGCTTGATGAGTCTCGGCAGTCTCTCCGTCACATCGTGTATCCTAGCTCCTGGCAAGCAGCAGACCTCTCGGTTTTCCCAGTCAGGGCGGCAGATAGATGACTCAGTCCCCCTGAGGAGGGAGTCCCCAACCACCACCACCCTCCTCCTCCTCTTGGGAGTGGTGGTCGTGGAACCCCCATCCCTAGGACAGTGCATCTTTTGCCTTCCAATCGGTGGAGTCTCCTTCTGCTCCCTTCCCTCAGATGGGCCATCTAGTCCACTCTCCGCATTAGCACCTGTAGAGAGAACATGGAAACGATTCCTCACCTGTATCTCCATTGCTGGTGCATGGACGCTCCTCTTTCTTCTTCTGGAGGTCACATGCTGCCAAACCTCCTCACAATCCTTCTGTCCCTGCTCCGCCTGCTCTGAATCTTCAGAACATTGTGGCCGTAGAAGCATCTCCTGACGTCTGTCCAGGAAATCTTCATTTTCCCTTATGCAACGCAGAGTCGATACTTGTTTCTCCAGCCCTCGAACCTTCTCCTCCAGTATGGAGACCAGCTTGCACTTTGTACAGACAAAGTCGCTTCTGTCCTGCGGAAGAAAGACAAACATGGCACAACCTGTGCAGGTTACAACAGCTGATCGCTCACCTTCCATATCACCGTCCTCTTAGGAGCTTCCTCAACTGTTGCAGGAACTACTCAGAGAAACCTGCAGATGAAAGCCTCAGTGCGCTCTCCCTAGGCGAGCTCCCAGGCAAACTCCCGCTGTTAGCCTCTGCTGTTCGCCGCTCAGCTGGTTCGCTGCTGACTGCCCTTATATACCAGTCAGGCCCACTCAAGGCCCAGCTGGAACAAAGCACTCCCAATTCACACTTTTCAAACAAACAAGCAAGCAATCAAGCACACGGTCAAACTGACCAACTGTCCCAGCAGCAGACACTCAGATACTCACCAACACAGCCCCCCTAATGCAGCACTTAGCGTACCTCCTCTCGGACAGCTCCCAGGCAAACTCCCGCTGTTAGCCTCTGCTGTTCGCCGCTCCAGCCTCTGCTGTTCGCCGCTCAGCATACGTATTGAGCATAAGTGATTCTTCCCCTTGGTGTGAGTGAGCATTCGGCTGCACTGGAATAAAAGACCCACAGGTTGGCCGTGGCGGCCCAGGTCAGATGACTTGGGCTTAGGCTGCGGGGCTAACACTTGCTGTGTAGACATTCAGGCTTGGGCTGGAACCTGGGCTCTGGGACCCTCCCCCCTCACGGGCAGCATCCACACAGCAATGGTACAGCTCTGCTGACCCAGGCCAGCCATAGGTGTTTAACTGCTGTTTAGAAATACCCTGAGATTTCTGAAGAGAAAAAGCCAAAGTCAAAGGACAGGGAGCACCGGCAAGGCAAGGAACACAATGGTCAGATAGTAGTCGTCCCCTGGAGGAGGTTTACTCTCATAGATTGAATGTAAGGCCAGATGGGACCACTCTGATCATCCAGTCTGACCTACTGTGCAACTCAGGCCAGAAAACATCATTGAGCCTGATGGCTTGTGGCTAGGTTAGACCATCTCTATAGAGATATCTACTGTAGATTTAAAGCCTTTAAGTGATGGAGAATTTAACAGACCCCTTTGGGAACTTGCTCCAATGGTCTATAACCCCAGTAATTGCTGCAGGGATGGGCAAAATGGTTCATTTAGTTGTTTGGGGGGTTTTTTGCTCCACAGAATTTCTGCAGTAAAATTTCCTTCCCAGCAAATTGCTGTAACTCAGAACTGGGTTTGCTTTAAAGCCCCTCCATTTTGCCCGCCTTTTGACTTCAGTGACACAGGATCAAGTCTCAGGCACCAAGACTAAATTGATGGATGTTACACTGTTTACAGCTGCTACTGCTACATTAAGAGGTCCTGGACTAGAAACGGTGTTAGAGTAAATACTCATCCTTGGAATACACTGTTATCATGTTATGCTCGAGACTGCAATCAGAACCCCATTCCTACCCAGCATTCAACTCCCGGCTTCAGTCAAGGCATCAATTCACTTTTATGACTGGATCATGAACCCTTTTCCCTTGCCTGATAATTTGCCCATTCTTTCGTGCTAGCGTTGGTATTTAGATTGTAGTCACGGGCCCAATTCAGTGCTGCAGTAAATGGCTGCCGCCCCATCACCCTCTGTGCAGGCTACACCCATTCACGCCAGCAGGTGAGTTGTCAGGGGAGTCTACTTCTAGGCCGATTTTCAGTTGTCACCGGTTGGAGCCATGCAGTTATTCAGGCCTCAGTGAGGGGCTGATTGGTCCTTCACGACCCTGATCCTAAGATCAATGGGCAGTGTAGAACTGTGCCATGCCAAGGGAAGCAGCAGCAGTTGTCCTGAAAGCTTACCCTGTTACCAGAAGATTTGGTTCAATAACCCTCCACAACTATTTAAATTGGTAATTAAAGTTGTGGCTCCCCCTAAAGCAATTGCCAGGAGAAGCCGCAGCTAGCTAGCTTTCCCTTGAAAGTACACAGATACAGCCCTCCTCAAGAATAGACAGGTAAGCTGTAAATCTTCGACAACAAAAATAATATTTATTTAGAAATGAGTGGGTACAGTAAAAAAAATAGAGATAGATGAGGGTTATGGTATAAAGAAAGGAAACGGCGCAGCAAATAAAGATGCAACACTATAATAACAATGTCAACTAACTCTACAGCATATAACAATATAATAATTACTTAATACTCTATACCTTATAACAATATAGCAATTAAACATTCAATACTAAATACTTAAAGCTAAGCATCCAGTAAGCACTGCTCCAGCGGTTATTAGATGGGTAGGAGAAGATCTTCCTCAGACCACAGGCATCCAGCTTTATTTACAAGTGAAACCCATACACTCCTGGATGGTACATAAAGGAAGCTTTAAACATACAGAGGTTTTCTTAAAATTCCCCTGAACCATCTTAAGGGGTCCTTCTGCTCTGTCTCGGTTGGATGGCTGTCAATGGCGACCTCCCTGGGCCTGCTGGCGTGGAGTGGCTGCCTGCTACCGCTGAGGTAAAATGGCTTCTCAGGTGGGAGAGGAATTTCGACAAAGGAATTTCCTTTCCCATAACATTCCTTTAAAAGTATCTTAGCTTAGCTAATTAATAACCTAATGATATCTGTCTTTACATTATCTCAGCATACTAATCAATTACCTAAAAATATCTATAACCAAGTCCTTACTATAGAAAACACGTGCAGCAATGAGTAATTCCCGTTAATCTAAAAATATCTCTCAGTGGGTCATTATCTCATCGGTTATGACATTTGCAGTAACAAGTATATCTCATCAATCACAAGTAGTCCCTTCCTGGACATCTGGACACATACTTCATGAATCAACAGGATCATGATTATAATATTATAGACATTCCACCATTTGTTTACACATTACATTTAACCTAGGTACAGCGTTTCTAGAATCAGAGACATAAATACGAAAATAACAGACACAAAACACTTTGGTTCATGCACAAAGGATCATGGGGTTTTATACACAAAGAGTCATGGGGAGTTTGATTCATTTACTAACAACTTTATGCAAATAGGATGAGTTTTACTTTTTTAGCCTCTCACAGTGGGCTGTGGATTTGGGCGGATCAGGAATATACAAAACATCAACCTAAAAGATAAAGTTCCACAAAGTTACCAAAGGCCAAAAATAGGGTTTTGGCATGAAACTCTTGTGCAACCTTAACTATCAAACTGTTGTTGCTTTAATGTGTTTGTAATTTCCTTATCTTTGCGCAGCTGTTACAGGAATATAAACATGTTCTCTGGCCACACAACTGCAGATCTTCATGACTTGGAGTCATTCATCTTCACCAACACAGTATCCCAGTCACATCACAAGGTACCAGTCTTTTGATTTTGATTAAAGTCTCTAATTCCCTCTTTCCCAGCTTTGTTCAAATGCAACCACTGGGGGAAAGATACCCAACCAATTTTAGTACTCTGAGCCTGGAAAGTAATTAATTAGGGCCAGACTGTCACTGCTCAGCATCATCTTATTAAATATGAATTTCAAATAGCAAAATAATTATTTCTTTCTTTAATGTCATCAAGCACAAGATTGATAATTATACACTGAGGTGCAAATTCAATTATCAGTCTCAGTATCAGAGGGAAAAAGTGACTGCTAACAGGCAAGCTTGATTGATAGAGGGTGTGAAATTCACCCTCTGAATATGCCCCCCACACCTTCTAAATGCTCTGTGTGCCTGGGTTCGGTTTGGATGTAAGTACAGTGAACTTGCAAAAAGAACAGGAGTACTTGTGGCACCTTAGAGACTAACAAATTTATTAGAGCATAAGCTTTTGTGGACTACAGCCCACTTCTTCGGATGCATCCTTAGTCTCTAAGGTGCCACAAGTACTCCTGTTCTTTTTGCGGATACAGACTAACACGGCTGCTACTCTGAAACCAGTGAACTTGCAAGTGGCCCAAATAGATGCATAATTTTCTGCCCAGGACCCCACAACCTATAAGCAAGTTATGTATATTCTCCCATCTACACCTCCAAGGAGAAGAGGTGGACTAACCTCCAGGGTCTCATCCCTTAATTTAAGTGTGGGATTAATAATTAGGGAATCCTGAGTTTTAACCCCAGCTGTGAAACTGACTATCTGCAGCTTTGGAAGCCTGAGGCCTGGTCTACACTAGGAGGTTATGTCAAATTTAGCAGCGTTAAATCGAATTAACCCTGCACCCAACCACACAACGAAGCTATTTAGTTCGACATAGAGGTCTCTTAAATTCGATTTCTGTACTCCTCCCCAACGAGGGGAGTAGCGCTAAATTCGACGTGGCCATGTCGAATTAGGGTAGGTGTGGATGGAAATCGATGCTAATAGCTCCGGGAGCTATCGCACAGTGCACCACTCTGTTGACGCTCTGGATAGCAGTCCGAGCTCGGATGCTCTGACCAGCCACACAGGAAAAGCCCCAGAAAAATTTGAATTCCTTTTCCTGTCTGGGCAGTTTGAATCTCATTTCCTGTTTGGACATCGTGGCGAGCCCAGCAGCACTGGCAACGATGCAGAGTTCTCCAGCAGAGGTGACCATGCAATCTCAGAATAGAAAGAGGGCCCCAGCATGGACTGATCGGGAAGTCTTGGATCTGATCGCTGTGTGGGGCGATGAGTCCGTGCTTTCCGAGCTGCACTCCAAAAGACGGAATGCAAAGATCTACGAGAAGATCTCAAAAGCCATGGCAGAGAGAGGATACAGCCGGGATGCAACGCAGTGCCGCGTGAAAATCAAGGAGCTGAGACAAGCGTACCAGAAGACCAAAGAGTCAAAAGGACACTCCGGATCCCAGCCCCAGACATGCCGTTTCTACGAGGCACTGCATTCCCTTCTAGGTGCGGCCGCCACCGCTACTCCACTACTGACCATGGACTCTGAGGATGGGATATTGTCGAAGGCCGCTTCCTCAGAGATGTTAGCAGACGGGGAAGATGAGGAAGGTGAGGAGGAGGACGAGGCAGTCGACAGCGCTTACAACGCTGATTTCCCAGACAGTCAGGATCTCTTCATCACCCTCACAGAGATCCCCTATCAACCGTCCCCAGGCGTTAACCCAGACCCTAAATCAGGGGAAGGATCAGTTGGTAAGTGTTTTAAACATGTAAACATTTATTTTGAACAGAACAGGAATATTAAGAATGGGTTTTTCATGATTTGTTTGCCCTAGGCACTTAACGTTTTAGTCCTTGGCAGTGCAACTACTGCAAAAGAATTTAACAATGTCCTGTTTATCATGATTAGTTTGCCCTAGGTGCTCTACCTTTTAGTCCTTGCCAGTGCAGCTACTGGAAAAGAAGGTCTATATGTCCGGGGATAGAGCCGAAATCCTCATGGGACATCTCCACGAAGCTCTCCTGGAGGTAATTGGAAAGCCTTTGCATGAGGTTCCTGGGGAGAGCGGCCTTATTGTGTCCTCTGTGGTAGGAAACTTTTCCTCGCCAGGCTATCATCAAGTACTCTGGGATCACTGCCTTGCAGAGCATGGCAGCATACGGCCCTGGTTTTTGCTGGCTTTCACGCAGCATGCGTTCTTTCTCGGTCTCAGAAATTCTCAGCAGAGTGATGTCGCTCATGGTGACCTGCTTAGAATTAGGGGAATGTTACTATTGGGATTGCTTGCCTGTTCCTTTACAGAACTGTCACCGGCGGTTTACAGCCACGCGGTGGAGGCGGGAGAGGGGCAGCATACAGGGATCTTTCCCGGGGACAGCTGCGAGGGGGTGGGACAGGGGCAGAGTTCATGCTTGCCGGATTGCTGGCAGCAGGAACTGCCCAACGATAGGAGCATTGCTTTGAACGTGAAAGGAGGGCACTGCTATAATTTAAGTTTTAAGCAGCCAAAAGTCTACGGCTTACCATGTCAGCCTTCTACCCGAATTCCGCTGTCCTGCCCCGCTTGTCTGACCTCCACTGCAAGACCCCAGGCACTGAATGTGAAGGCCGAAAATTCGACCTTGTCCTGAGTGCGCACGTGATAGGTGCTGTGCATGGTCTTGTTCACAGAGAAAGACTATGTTCATTGTTCACAAAAAATTATCTTTGTGAGGAATTCACTCCCTTTTTCCCATCCCATAGCTGCAACTGTCCCCCGACCTACCCTGCCATCACACTCCCAGAGGCTGGCACAGATTAGGCGGAGAAAAAAAAGGACACGGGACGACATGTTCTCAGAACTTATGGACTGCTCCCGAGCCGATGCGGCCCAGCAGACCCAGTGGAGGGAGAACATGTCGCAATACCAGCGAGCGCACAGCGAACGGGAGGAGAGGTGGCAGCAGGAAGACCAGCAGGCGACTCAAACACTGCTTGGACTAATGAGGGAGCAAACGGACACGCTCCGGCGCCTTGTGGATGTTCTGCAGGACCGGAGGCAGGAGGACAGAGCCCTGCTGCAGTCTATCTGTAACCGCCCTCCCCCGCCACAAACTCCCATACCCCCCTCACCCAAAGTCCCAAGAAGGAGGGGCAGCAGGGGCTGTGAAAACTGTCACTCCACCCCTGCAGACTGCTCAAGTACCAGAAGGCTCTCATTCCCAAAAATTTGATAAGTCCTTTCCTTCCCGCCTCACCCAAGCCCCCGTCCCAGTTTCATCCCCTAACTGTGTAGTTGCTAATAAAAAATACGTTTCTGTTAATTACTGTTTCCGTCATGTTTTTTTAGGGGAGAGTGTGTTTGAAGGGGGGGAAGGGGATTGGTAATTGGAGAGGACAGTCACCTTTACCAGGGTACAGACTCGGGGGCAGGTTCAGCAGAAGGTCACACACATTGCAGTCACTAGGCACCCTGGTCAGTCTGGGAGGTGGTTTTCATGTTCCTCGAGTTTAGAAGCGTTCTTTCCATCACTACGCCCACTCCCCACCACAGTCTGCGTCCCAGTTTCAACACTTTACCGCGAAATCCATAATAAAGAAAACGGTGTTCATTAGCAAAGTTCCATTTATTTTATTTTTAAATGTGTGTTGGAAGGGGGGGACGAGGTGAACGGGGTATGTAGCTGGAGAGGATAGTCAACAGTAAGTGGGTAAAGAAACGGAGGCAGGTTCAGCTTCTCTTTAAACAAACTTAATAGTCACAGATTACCCTGCTCACTGAGGAACCTAGCTTTCAAAGCCTCCCGGATGCACAGCGCGTCCTGCTGGGTTCTTCTAATTGCACGGCTGTCTGGCTGGGCGTAATCAGCAGCCAGGCTATTCGCCTCAACCTCCCACCCCGCCATAAAGGTCTCCCCCTTGGTCTCACAGAGATTGTGGAGCACACAGCAAGCTGCAATAACAATGGGGATATTGGTTTCGCTGAGATCAGAGCGAGTCAGTAAGCTTCTCCATCTCCCCTTGAGACGTCCAAAAGCACACTCCACCACCATTCTGCACTTGCTCAGCCGGTAGTTGAAGAGTTCTTTTTCAGTGTCCAGGGCGCCTGTATAGGGCTTCACGAGCCAGGGCATTAGCGGGTAGGCTGGGTCCCCGAGGATCGCTATAGGCATCTCCATATCCCAAAGAGTTATTTTCTGGTCTGGGAAGTAAATACCTTCCTGTAGCTGTCTAAACAGACCAGAGTTCCTGAAAACACGAGCGTCATGAACCTTGCCCGGCCATCCGACGTTGATGTTTGTAAAACGTCCCCTATGGTCCACCAGTGCTTGCAGCACCATGGAAAAGTAGCCCTTTCGGTTAATGTACTGGCTGGCCTGGTGGTCCGGTCCCAGGATAGGAATGTGAGTTCCATCTATAGCCCCACCGCAGTTTGGGAATCCCATTGCGGCGAAGCCATCTATGATGACCTGGACGTTTCCAAGGGTCACTACCTTTGACAGCAATAGCTCAACGATTGCGTTGGCTACTTGCATCACAGCAACCCCCTCGGTAGATTTGCCGACGCCAAAGTGATTCGCGACTGACCGGTAGCTGTCTGGCGTTGCAAGCTTCCAGAGGGCTATGGCCACTCACTTCTGGACAGTCAGAGCTGCTCGCATCCGGGTGTCCTTGCGCTTCAGGGCAGGGGACAGCAACTCACAAAGTTCCAGGAAAGTTCCCTTCCGCACACGAAAGTTTCGTAGAACACTGTGATTCATCCCAGACCTGCAGCACTATGCGGTCCCACCAGTCCGTGCTTGTTTCCCGGGCCCAGAATCGCTGTTCCACAGCATCAACATGACCCATTGCCACCATGATGTCCACAGTGCGGGGTCCCGTGCTTTGTGAGAGATCTGTGCCACTCTCAGACTTCATGTCCTCACCGCGCTGCCGTAGCCTCCTCGCCCGATTTCTCAGCATCTGCCTCTGGAAAAGATGGATGATAAGGTGCAAGGTGTTGACAACGGCCATAACTGCAGCGATGGTCGCAGCGGGCTCCATGCTCGCAGTGCTGTGGCGTCCGCACTGTCACTCACCAGAAAAGTGCGCGAACTGATTGCCCGCCGGCGCTTTCACGGAGGGAGGGCGGGAGTGACAGTTGGATGACGACAGTTACCCAAAACCACCCTCAACACATTTTTTTCTCCAGCAGGCACTGGGGGCTCGACCCAGAATTCCAATGGGCAGCGGGGACTGCGGGAACTGTGGGATAGCTGCCCACAGTGCACCGCTTCCAATGTCGACGCTTGCCCCGTTAGTGTGGACTCACAAAGTCGAATTACTGTCCTCAGTGTGGATACACACGTTCGACTTTGTAATATCGATTCCACATATTCGATTTAAGTACAATCGAACTACTCTCGTCGTGTACACATACCCTGAGTTTCCCCCAGCTGTAAATGAAGGAGGATGAAGCTGCCTCTCTACCTTCACAGGCAGAGCTGCTGGGAAAGAAGGCTTGAAAATGGAAACCATTTTCAAATGTGATCTTCTGAAATGTGCGTTCCGTGTGCGCCTTTATCCAGCTGGCATGCCAAAAGTTCCACAGCGTCGTTGACTTTATATGCATGGGGCAAAATGTTTTTAAATTCAAGTTTAAAACCCGGCTCAACAAGACAGGTTTCTGCAGGGACCTTTGCTTTGTCCCATTCCCACCTTGCATGGTTCGGGGCTTTCAGGTGGTGGTGAGCCTTCCTTTGGTCTTTTTTAAAAACCCAGCACATTTCATTTTAAAAAGATCCCTTGTTTTCGGAGAATGTTAAGATTGCATGGCTTAACCTGGAAATGCCAGGGTTAAGGCTGTGTGGTGTGCTGTGATAGTTTCCCATTGTGTGATCATTGAACACAATATCATTTCATCCCTTTTGCCCCCCTACCAATTTGTAAGGGTCATCGGGTGTTGGCAGGAGGGATCTGCACTGTGCTCTGGCCTAGGCAAGGGCTGACCTGGTGGGCTTTAGCAACTCCCAAAGTGCCTGGAGATAGCTGCCCATAGAAGGAAACATCCTCCAGGTGAGAGTTTTTGCTGCTGGCTTTGATGGGAGCAGGAGCAGACCTGTCCTATTAGAAACACCAAGGCCCTGATTTAGCCAAGCACCCTAGCACATGTGTAAGTCCCATTCAGAGCAGTGAGCTCTAAAGAGGAATCAAGGCCTGTCACGGGGGAGCTGAGCCCTGTAAGCAGACCAGGCCTAGCTCCCCAGTGTCAGAGCAGGTGGGGCCAACTGAGCTAATTAACAGGGGCCTGGCTACACCTGGGGCTCTCCAGACCTGTGGGAGGGTAGGAAGAGGAGGAGTAACTGGGGCAGGCTGTTCCTGGGGAGAGGGCTCAGTCCTGGGCTGGGGGCCCTGTGGCAAAGGGATAGGTGCTTAAAAGGCTTGACCTGAAACTGCAGCCTCAGAAAGGAAACAGAGCTGGTTGGGCTGGGGAGGCTGCCAGAAGTAGGCTCCTCAGAGACTCCTGGTAGAGGTGGCCATGAAACCACAGGACACAGGGTAAGTTAAAGGACTGTTTCTTTCTCTCTCTCTCTCTTTTTTTTTTTTTTTTTTTGGCTTATAAACCTGAAAGGAGGCTAGATGTGGCAGCATATGCTTGGAAGTTGTGGAGAAGCCCTGCCCTGTGATAGGGCCAATCACTCATGTACCAGTTTATCCAAAGTGAACATAAGAATGGCCATACTGGGTCAGACCAAAGGTCCATCTAGCCCAGTATCCTGCCTTCCAACAGTGGCCAGTGCCAGGTGCCCCAGAGGGAAGGAACAGAAGAGCTAATCATCAAATAATCCATCCCCTGTTGCCCACTCCCAGCTTCTGGCAAACAGAGGTAGAGACACCATCCCTGCCCATCTTGGCTAATAGCCATTGATGGACCTATCCTCCGTGAACTTATCTAGTTCTTTTTTGAACACTGTTATGTGTTATCCTCTGGCAAGGATTTCAACAGGTTGACTGTATGTTGTGTGGAAAAAATACTTCATTTTGTTTGTTTTAAACCTGCTGCTTATTAATTTCATTTGGTGACCCCTAGTGCTAGTGTTATGCGAAGGAGTAAATAACACTTCCTTATTTACTTTCTCCACACAAGTCATGATTTTATAGACCTCAATCATATCCCCCTTTGTCATCTCTTTTCCAACCTGAAAAGTCCCAGTCTTACTAATCTCTCCTCATATGGAAGCTGTTCCATACCCCTAATAATTTTTGTTGCCCTTTTCTGAACCTTTTCCAATTCCAATATATCTTTTTTGAAATGGGGTGACCACGTCTGGCCGCAGTATTCAAGATGTGGGTGTACCATGGATTTATATAGAGGCAATATGATATTTTCTGGGGAAAAGGGGAAAGGCAGGCAATCCCGTTACTGCTGGAAGGGTTTGGAACTATTAGGGCTTTCTGAAGTCGGAGTATGAGACTATGAATGAGATAAACAGTACTGTGCTGTAACAATTATTCATATTTCTATTTACTCAAAGGCACTGGGGAACATGAATAGTTTGGTGATAGGTTTTTGTGCCGTTTCCCATTTATTTTCCTTCCCAGGGTAGGTGATGAGTAGATTTCACTCCTCCAGGGCACTAAATTGACCCTTTTGCCTGTTCATAAAGACCTAGCAACTCAGTCTATTTTTATTAAGACTTAGTAGACTCCACATGCTTTCATTAGAGCGGCAGCAGCTATTTGGGAGAATTGTGAACTCTAGCAAACAAGTCGCTTCCAGCTGAAGCACTTTGACTTGTAAACTCCCTGCTGCTCACCTTTTAAATTTACATCCAGCAGAGAGACCGCTACTGCTGACCCTGAGCACTCTGCTCCAGCCCCCCCACTTCTCCTCTGAAGCAGTCGGTAGAAATCAGAAAGCAAGTAGCGCGACCCGGAACGCTAAAGGACAGAGGAAGCCATATTTCATGGCTTTAGGGGAGCTTTATTGAATCTGGGAGGGATTGTAATCAGGGTTAGAAATGGAGTGTGTGAGGTTGGATTCTGCCCCTGCAAAAGGGAAAAAGAGAGCTCAATATTTTGTTTAAATATTTATTTTAAAATATGCATTTTCTTTTCCTGCACTCCTGCCTCAAAGCCAGATCAGGCATATGTTAAGCTCCCTTTAAGCATGTGTGAATTTGGTGAGCCCAGTTCAGTTCGCTTTTTAGAAGAGTTTACTCATCAGGTGAAATGTATCAAATTCTCCCCTAGGAGTTATCGATCCTTTGCTTTGGGAGTACTATTTTAAGCAGCTTTCTTCTAATAAGTGATCGCATACTGGAAATGATCATGTGTCTTCCTTCTTGGCTTCGAGCCATTGGTATAATTAAAAAGGTTTCATATACTGGGGTGAGGCGGTGGGAGAGGCTAAGAATTAAAAATGGTTGGGTCATTTTTCATCCAGTCATCCTTGGTTTGAAGAGAACACTTCTCTATCTGTTCCTGGTTCTTGTGTTTAAAGTATTGGCCACAGTTAATGAAAAAAGGAATAACTTTGCATCTCAGAGTTAATGGTAATCTAGGTATAATCCTCAGCCTTAAGAGGAAGGCTGCCCTTGTCGGAAGCTGGTACAAATGTAGCTCTGAGCATGGGGGGGGGGAGGGAAGGGGTGTGAATATTGGATTAGTAATAAATTAAATTCACTTTCACAAAAGGAGTTGATGACAGGATTTCCGTACGTTATTATAACTGACACTAGACCTGCTGCGTTAACACACACGAGCTGTTTCTTAGCTGCTGAGCTGAAAACCAGTGTTGGCAGACAAAAAAGAGCCACTTTTATTTCAAGTTTACAACTAAACACTAATTATGAGACAGATTTTAAAATTACCTGGGGGAACCTTTTATGAAAGTCCTCATGAAAAGCACTGTGAAATGATACTCAATTAATTAAACCACCAAGAGTTACACAGTCGGACCCAAATCCTACTCACCTCGCTCAGTTAAGCCGTAGTGGGGAAGCCAATCCGATTCCTCACATGAGTAATGTGAGCGGGGTTTGGCTCTTGGTTCAGTACTAGTCACTTCAAATCAATGCTCTTACTTCTCTTCTCTTGCTTTCAGTTCCAGCCTCCCCGGTAAGTCAGCTAACCCCTCCGGAGTACCACTGGCTCAGTCACAGGCCCCCTCGCTAGCACTAAATGAGAACGCCTCTGCCTGGATAGTCACTTCCACATGCTTCTCTGCCGGCTGCAAGGCGCTGCTGTCGGATTCTGGCAATCTGACCTTGGCTTGCCCTGCAGTTGCCGAATGCTGTAGAGGCAGCATGCTCACACCTGCTGACTAAGGCCACGCCTCATGTCCCTCTTGGCATCCCCTCCTCAAGCCCGTGCTCTGATCCTGGCTCACAGACTTGAGGCTGGGAGGGGGAAGCTAGGCAGAAGGTCGAATCTTGGGCGGGAGGGAGTGTGTGCTGGGATCTATAGGTAGCAGCCCACGAGGGAAGAGCCAAGCCCCTTTGTATTTGCTTTCCTGTGGGCCTGTCTGCTGTCTGTGATAGCCTGGGAGGGGGGATTGTTCATCACCCTGGTTTGCCCTTTGTGGACTGTTTAAAGTGAGTTAAGGAGTCTAGAACCTGCAGGTATTGGGTTGTGTGAAAACCAATATCCATGATTGCTACAAGGTTGGAAAGAATCACGAGGGGAGTAAACTCTGATCCCTTCCTTCCCAGACTGCATGGGAGATTAAAATGGGGCCAGAAACCAGTTTCTGCAATGCTTCTGGTACCTCCTTGTGATGGAGCACCTTAGCGTGTGATTGCCCCTAGCAGCAGCACTCGTCATCTCTTGTCTTTTTTCTTCTCCCAAAGGAAGAGCTGTTAAATCCAGGGAACGTAGATTTAAAATGCAACAGAGGGTCCTGTGCTTTTTACAGATTCAGACTAACACGGCTACCCCTCTGATACTAGATTTAAAATGCAATTCAGTAGAATTACTCAGTCAGGTACTATGCAGGGTGAAGGTGGAGGACTCTGCCCTGTAATGCTTTACCAGTAGATATGTTTTTAAGACCAATGTTTTGGAAGCCATTTTGAAATGGACTGGTCAATAGAGCAGAGGTTATTCAGGGGATCATAGTTTAGAAAAATGTCCTAAGATAGAATTCAGTGACTTGTTGTGTATGTGTCACTGCCTGTGAACTTTAAACATGAGTCACTTTAGTCTGATTTGCCATTGCAATGAGAGGAGAGTCCTTTTATTTCTCAGGAAGAGAGCTGCAGTCACAAGAGATCCATGCAGCTTTCACAGATTTATTTAGGTCAGAATCTATTGAAAAATTTAATATTACAACCCGTCAGAAACACTTTTAAAGAGGAATGAGATTGAATAGACACAGCGTTACTTTGTTGAAATACAGGCACAACCAAACAATCCTATGGGAATATATCTTCTGCAAGGTACTACCTTGGGCTTTTAACAGAAGCTTTAAAACAAAAATGGGGACACATCTGAAATAAATTTTCCCTGGATTTAATTTGACTTGCTTTAGAAGAAACAATGAAGGGTTGTTCATGTTTGATGTCTCAAGGATGAAAAACATCATAAGGGAAATGTTAAGATTAGAAATCCGCAGGAAATGTAATTAAAGCAAATTCTGGAGAAAAATTCAAGAGGAGATAAACTTGTGATATGGAAAACAAATCCAGACAGATGAGGATTCTACAGAGGGTGAGCAAAAGATATTGTAACAAAATCAGCAATTAGCAAAATAAGGTGAGGCTTGTATTGACACATTCAGCAGAACTCTGCCTCAGTGACACCGACCTGGCCTGGGTTGGTGATCATGAATCAGTCAGTCTAGACACCAGTAAAAATCAGCATTCTCTGCCCGCCTGCCCAAAGCAAGGGAAGAGATAGAGTTTGCTACCTGCTTCTGCCAGTTCCCTTGTTGGGAGCCTGAGGGTGGCTCTCCTTGTCTGGAAAAGTGTTGTAGACTCCTCATCCCGTGCTTGTTTTAATAACTTACTAGGCAAGTCTCTCAATTTTCCAAAAGTGACCAGTGTGTTTTTGGGTGCCCAGCTTGAGACATCTTAAAAGGGACCTGAATGATGCTCAACACACTCTGAAAATCAGATTCCTCTTAAGTGATCTCACTTGGGCACAAAAAATCACTCACCTCTTTTGACAACTGAGAGTATCATGTCTCCCTCTTCCTAGACTGATTAAAAAATGTGTAATGTGCATTACTCAAATCTGTGTTGTGCATGATGGGGGTGTTACAAGCAGGGTAGACTGATTATAAAATATAGCCATAGCATGAGACCTGTTAAGATGCATATGTTCCATCGGACTTTAGTAGCTGACCCATAAATCCAATAGTTAAAGCCAAAAGTTGCTTTGTTTGGTTGCTAATGTTGCTGAGACACATTCTAGACATTATCGAGCATTTCAGATTTTATCATAATCAATACCACGAGCTTCGTCAGAGGCTAGAATATCTGCATTGCCTGTCAACTGTGGTGAACATTTTAGGCTGAAGAGACTTTCTGTCTGCATATATTTATCAGTACTGTTTTTTTTTTTTTTGCCTGCTGCATTGTGAGTTTTATTTGTAACTCTGATACTTAAGACAGATCTTCCTGTTCCAGTGCGTGGCTATTTCACTCACACCCTGTGAGCCCCAAATTGCCGGGAGCAGAATCTCCTAGACTAGTGGTGCCCGAACTTTTCCACTCATGCCCCCTCTTACCTGTAATGGAAATGTGTTCGTGTCTGGGGCCAGGCTGGAGCTGGGGGCAAAGCGGGACTGGGTGGCCCTCCCTCCATGTCCCCTGTTGGGGCAGGCCTGAGCCCTGCTGTGCCCCCCTGGATGTTCCTCCCTGTGCCCCACAGTTTAATGACCACCGTCATTGATGGTCCTTAGCTCTGGATTTTCCAGTAGTGTGCACCATGTCTGTGTACTGGTAGAAGTAGGGTGGGTCCAGGTGTTAGAAGGGTGGCTCTGAGGACAACCTGACAGGGAGAAGGGAAGGTATTTTGGAAGGTCTAAATGTGTTGTAGCCAATCAAAATCTTTCCTGGTTCGTTAAGGGCTGTATAATATTAATATTTTTACTATCACAAAGACTATGCTCAGCCTGACTTTGCTCCGTGGTCTGACGTGGGCCTTAGCGGAGGTATTCTCTGACCGTCACTACGACCTCTCCTTTATAGCGCGGTTAGACCAGCGTTAGTGACTTGGTAGCTGGTGCCCATAACCATCAAATTCATTCTTATAGCTTGGACTAGCCCTTGGTCTGCCTGCGTCTTGATGGGTGTCGTGAAAATGGCCAGAAAAGGGTTCTTTAACTACAGCAAAGTACTTTCAGTGACTGCTCCTCTTCTGTGGCCGCAGCCTTTATCGCATGAGTCCAAGGGCTTGTCTAAACAGAGACGTTAGGGGGCAGTAAGCTAGCTACTAGGGAGTGAATTGGAAGCCCCCTAGCTACTCCGTATTAACCCTTGCTGGCTCAGCATTACAGGGGGTGAAGCAACCTGCAGGCTGGCTGACCTGACAGCAACCCTCAGGACCTATTAGAGTATTCAAATGGTAAACAGGGCCATTCCTCGTAGATAGCTATCAAAGCCACGTTAAGTACTAGAATCCTTGACATATAGACCTGTATTGTTAGAGTCAAGAAGAGATACTAAGTGTATTGTCTGTGTTTACCGATATCGTGTTAGAAGTTTAACAATGTGATCTAATCCTCCTGTAAATGCTAAACTTCTGTTCCTGTCTGTTTCATTACTGTATTCGATTCAGAGACCAAAAAGGGGATATAATGTATTACACCACAAGTCCCATCTAATGTCTTCATTTCTCTTTGAAATTGTAACTCCACATAGTAAAACTACCTGTGACCTGTTGGAATGGTTAGTTGCCTTATGCTAATGAATGTGACTAGCTACCAATGTATGCCTAGGAAACAGATTAGCTTCAAAGAAACAATGTACATTCCCTATTCTTCATCCAAGGAAGGCCTGCTGGGACGGTGACTGGCTGCAAGCTATAAAGGAAGTTTCGGGCCTGATCCTTGCTATCTCCGATCTGCTTAAACTTCGACAGGGGAAGTCTAAGACCACAATACCGAGGTCTCCAAATCTACGCTGGATTAACCCTGCAATTTTCATGTTAGAATTGGAACAAACTCTACACATGGGCTGCCTATTGGACTATATCCTTTTAAATTGATTCCAGAAGGATTTTTACAAATCTGCAGCCATGAAACTGTCTTAAGAATTGTATTCATATCTGTATGTATAATGATCTCTAACCATAGCAACTTTTTCTTTTTTTTTTATTAATAAATCCTAGACTTGGTTAATAAGGATTGGCTGTAAGCTTGAATTTGGGTGAGATCTGAACTATTCATTGACCTGGCGGGAAACGTGTCCGATCTCTTACGATTGGTAGAACCTTATATATGATGAATAAGGTTTTTAGTAACCCTCAGTATATGAGACTTGGCTGTCTGGGTGGCAGCCAAAGGCTGGGTTGCTTGAAGGGAACATGTTTGTCTTCTTGGTGACCAGTGAGGCATTACAGAAGCTGTTTGGTTACTGGCTTGGTGAAATCTAATTCTAGAATAAACCACCAGTTCTGGGGATCATCTGCCCTATTCCGTGCAGTTTGCTCTGATTGAGCATTCTCAGTATAGCCCCTTAGTGACCACAGTCCCATCCCAGGTGGGCGCTCCTGCTGCACAGGGAGAAGACCCGCAGGTGGTTTAATGTCCCAGGCTAGTATTCACAAAGGCACTTGTAGTGTGTTAGGATTGTCCACGCAGGGCGCTAATGGGGAGTAGCTAGTGCACACCGGCTAAAGTGGGCTTCTCCCCCACGTAGACAAGCCAAAAACTTACTCTGTAAGCTCTCTTAGGAAGCTCAGCAGGTACCCCCCCGGAAATGAGATCAATGGTGCCTCCCCACTTTTTTTTCCCCTGTGCTCAGTAGCCATCCTGTATCTCTTTCAAGTCATTTAGAAGAAGGATGGTGTGGCAGGTAAGGCACTGGACTAGGACTCCAGGGACCTATGCATTGCTCTGCCACAGACTCTCTGTGTGACCTTTGGTAAGGCATTTAATGCGGAAGCTCCTTAGTTCCCCTTCCGTGAAATGGGGTTAATAGCACTTTGTTTCTCTGCCTGGTCTGTTTATAGTGCCTGCTCTTGGGGGTGAGTGACTTTGTCCGGGTCTGTGCAGCACCTGGCACGACGGGGCCCTGACTTCAGCGGGGGCCTCTGGGTGCTATCACAGCACGTGTTAATGATTGTGCAGGATCCCAGCAGGCGCTGAGTGTGTGGGACAGCACACTCCTGTTCAGTGTGAATGCCCCTGGTTTTCATGGCCTCAGCATTACTGAGGCACTTGCTCCATGTGAGAGTCTGTATTTGTTTCAGGGTATAAATGCGTCGTTTGACAGACTCTGATTAGCACTGGTGCTGGCAAGATGTGCTCCCACCCAGGTTAGGCACATTAACGGAGTCTCCTACAAGCCAAACAGAAATGACCGCTGGCTTGCTACCTGTCGTATCTAGGAGGTAAAAGCTTTCAGTACACACAGGAGAAGCCACTTCAGCCCAACAATGTCAGTTTAATGGATTATTCCTATGGGCCATAACAGGTGTGAAATGCCATGGTGGCTGTGAAATGCAGGAGCATGTTTGCCACATCCCAGGTAATGGATTCATAGAGGAGGAATAGTCAAATCCAGGTACTTTGTAAACTCCTGATCACATTTTCCCTCTGATTGAACACTCTCGATCCCGAGATTGGGAGGGAATCCATGCTGCTGCTTGGGAAGCCGATTGCCACCCTGCCTTTAAACGAGATCACAAGGACGTTATAGGACTAATTGCCATCCAGTCATGAGAAGGCAGCGGGAATATAGCACTGAGCCTCTGTAGGAGGGAGGGTGCCCAGGCCGGTATTCGGGAATCACTGAAGTCATCGGCCTGTAAAGCAAGTGGCTGTTGAAAAGTCATTGAAATTCTACCTGGAGGAGGGATGGGAGGGGAAGGACAGAGTGGGGGACACTGTCTTTCCACCTGCATTCTCCTGTAGGCCGTAAAGGCCTCTTTCATGTAGAGAGAGCTGTATTGCGTACTATATCCGCCAACAGCAAAGTAGCTTTAGTACTTAACCAATCTAGGTAAATAGCACAAAACACAGCACTACATTTTAAAAGCAGATGGAGCTGGATTCAGACTAACTGGAGCCTGGGTCCACTAAAATGTCAGGCCCTCTTGCTGTATGGAAGAGGTCAGCCCCAAATTCATATGATTTCTGACTGTAGCACCTTGAGTTCCCGACTGAGATCAGGGCCCCTCTGCGCTAGGTGCGAACACCTAGTAAGAGAGACTGTAACCAAACAGCTTAAAATTTAAATAGCCAAGGAGGCAGAGAGAAGGGAATAAAACCACTCCCTTATTTACAAACCAAGGATGGATGTACAGAGATTTAGGGCCAGATACCACAGTGACGGATATGGTGTAAGAAACTGAATAGAAATTGTCCTATCACACAATGAGGATGATGAGAACAACACTTTTCTATTCCAATAGTGTCTCAGGAGGATGTTAAACAGCAGCTACTAAAGTTGGACATTTTTAAATCAGCAGGTCCGGATAACTTGTATCCAACAGCTGGGTGAAGAGCATTGCTGGACCCTCAATCGGTCTGGAAGCACTGGGGAAGTTCCAGACGACTGGAAGTAAGTTAATGTTGTGCCAATATTTAAGAAGAGTAAGTGGGATGACTTGGGTAATTATGGGCCTGTCAGTCTGATGTTGATGCTGGGCAAGATAATGAAGTGAACTAAGAGTGGTAGGCTTTTTTTTCTCATTGACTTAGGGCCTGATGTGAAGCCCCCTCAAGTGACTGATGCTGATTTATGCTAATGAAGAGGGTTACTTAACCCTCAAGAAGCAATATCACAGGATTAGCAATAACAGTTGCTATTTTTGGAGCTGTCCTTTCTGGACAAGGGGAGTAAGTATGTGGTTTGGAAATAGAACTGCAATTGTCCCCGTTCATGTGGAAGTACTCACAATTCAGAATAGGAGGAGTGTCTATACAAACATAGGGTGTGATTCCCACTTGCACAGACATATTGTGACATAATGTACCCCTGCATTCACACCCTGCACACTATTGTAGAAATCTTTTTACAACATAGGCCTTGCAAGCTATCATTTGAAAACTGCTAATTTGCTGGTCAGTACTGTCCAGATCGAATTTGTAGCAACATGTCTGTGAAGTTATAAGAGTCCCTTGCTTGGTGTTAACACACGTTCCTTACTGAGATTGGCAAACAGGTCTGTCTGAAACAAAAGGGTGTGTGCTCTGCTTAATTTGCATTGAAGCAGTAAACAGAGTGATCAAGCAGGAAGGGAAACTAAGGAAGCTCTAACCGGTGAGGAAAAAGCAGCAGGGAACATTCTTCCACATGCACTTCTTGTCTCCTGGTACCCAGCTGGAAATGTGTTTCAGGAGAGGGACTGAAACTATAAAAAGGAGGGACAGACATACCCCAAAAAGCCTCTTGCTGCCCCCTGATTCATTGGAACTGAAGGACAAAGGAATCAGCCATTGGACTGAGGGAGGGGTCCTGACCTAAGACATTTGGTCAGTAACGCTGCTGAAAGCATGGGGTGAGAGACCTTTGCTCTGCATTTAACATAGTTTAAGAAGTTAGACACCAGTAGCCTTAACTTTTTTCTTGTAGCCATTTCTGACTTTTATTCTCCATTACTTGTACTCACTTAAAATCTCTTTGTAGATTGTTTTTTATTGTTTAATCTAATCTACTGTGCTTACATTGTATTGTCTGGGGAAACTCTATTTGAGGTGGCAAGTTATGTGCATATTCTTTCTATTAAAGAAATAATTGTCCAGGAGAGGGCTGGCAGTACTGGATGGACATTCCTGGGGGTGTGCTGGGGTCACCTTGCAATATAATCCAGGCTGGTTACAGCTAGTGCGTAACCTGAGTGTGGCTGGCAGGCAGCAGTTACTTACTTACTCTCACTCTCTCTCTTGTCTGCACGCTAGAAGGCTGACTGTGCGCTGCCCGGGTAGGAGCTACTTCAGCAAAGCATCACAAGCCACCTAACGTTGCAGGGCAGGGGTCATTAGTCTGGATTGTACCCTGGTATGCGACACATCCACCCAAGCTAGCTTTGGTACTGGTAGACATGAAGCGAAAGCAGCATGGGCTTCAGTGCAGGCTAGCTGCCTGAGAGAGTACCCAGGGTTCCTGGTGTGATCGCAGATAACTTGTATGTCAGCGGGAACTGCAGTCACAACCCGTCACTGCAGTACAGACCTGCCTTAAGCCTTCACTCATTGATTAAACTCCCGCAGGAGGGGATGGCGCTTACATGTCTCGTCTCTTCTCTCTTCCTCCTCATCTCTTGGACTGAAAATGAAAACAAATTAGCTTTAACAAATCTAGTCTAATAGCTCATTCCACTCTCCTTTTCTCTCTGCATGTTTGCTCTTTTACAAATATCTTTTTATAGCTTGTGAACTGTTAGTGGTGGCCTTCACGACCTCTCTACTCTACTTGATCCAAAATTCTGTGGGAAGCCAGTATGGAGGACAGGTCTGATGTGTTTGAGGTACCTTGTGTGGCTGAGGAGATACACTGCAATGGTCTATGCTAGTTGGAGTTTCCCAAAGCTGTTTCCGGCCCAGGTATGCTGCATTGCTGTGGTCCTGGCAGGAAGTAATGAAGTCGCATGTTATTGAGGCAAGGTCTTCATCCACCAGGATGGGAAGGAGATGATAGCAGTGTCCATCAATATTGCTTTCTACATGAGAACTCAGAATTGGTGAGAAATCCAATAGTAGTCCTAGACTGTGGACTGTTTTGACCAATTCTGGGTGTGTTTCTTCAACCAACGGGGACTGCACCATGGTTGTAAACTATTCAAAACACTGTCCTTTGCCCACAAGTACTACCTCTGTATTGGGGTTAGCTTCAGCTAGCTGTTCTTCATCCCATGAGCTAATCTCCACCAAACACTGGGCCATTGTGGTGGTGGTGTGATCGCATGGTGAAGGATTGGTAGATGTCTGCATATTACTGGCACTTGAGTCCAGGCCACCTGACCAGGACAGGCGAGAGAATTGCTCCTTGTGGAACTCAGCAAGTGAGGGATCTAGTGGTGGAGGTGGAGTTTCATTTAGGTGCATCCCTCCAGGAAGGACTCCAACCATTTTAGCACATAACCCTGGCCCCTGCCACCTCTCAGGCGAGACAACAGTATCTCATGGTCAGCAGGGTCAGATGCTGCAGAGAGGTCTAAGATGATAAGAATGTCTGTCTGTCCTCTATCCATTGACAGAAGATCCTCCATCCATGCCACTCGAGCAGTTTTCTGTTGTGCCAGGCCTGCACCATGAAAACCGCCATCACAATTGGAGCTAAGCAGAATTCTTTGACAGGCCAGGGTGACTGAATTGTGCTCTAACCCAGAAGTGTGGCAGGAGGTGCTTTTGTGGGGTAGTGTGGAGAACCACGTGGAGATGTTATCACCTGTGCTCTCTCACATGGATGATCAGAGCTATCATCTGAATGGCTATCACCTTGGCCCCTTTTGGGACCATTTTCTAAAATATGCTTAGAAATCAGAACCTAGACAGAATAAAACTGCTGGAAATTCCAGACTGACTGGGTCTCACTTGTTGCTTCTGTCTGGAATAGACCCAAACTGGAATTCAGTGGGGTTGCACATCAGGGTATAATTTGGTCCTTGTAGCTTTGGGACCTAATGTCTCATTTCCCACGAGTGTGGGATGACTGTCCAGTAGGGACTGAGCCCAGGAACCCTTTCTCTGACAGCACAAGTCTCTAAAACGTGAGCTGAAGCAAGTCCTGAGCCAGGACAGCATGTAGTTAAGTGCTGCCCCGAATAGAGAAGCTTTTCTGCACTGGATTTGTTCCCTAACTGGCAGCTGTGACAGACTCTCTAACATCTCACATGACCCAACTGCTCCATTACGAGCTGCACCTTGTTATGCTGTGGGAATGGGGTACCGCTTCTCGTGGAGAGGGGGGCAGAATTTGGCTCTAAGACAATATTTTCATAAGCACCTAAACCCTGTTGTATGTCAATGAAGAGTTAGGTGCACAGGCACTCTTCAAATGTTATCTTCAGTGTATCGGCCTCCCTCCCCTTTTTCTCCATGTATTGTCACCGCTAATACAACCAGCTTTGTTTGTCCTCTCTCCTTTATTTCCACTATACATACAGTCCCCCACCATCAGGATTCAGTGCGGAAGGCAACCCTGCCTCCGTGATCCTACTGGCTGCATTAGCTCACATCTCAGCAGCTCCGAGTGCGTCTCTGTGATTTTTAGGTAGGCTGGATTTTCTTTGGCCTGAGGCCGTGCTGAGGTTATTCAGTACGTTAGATTTCAGGGTTGCGATTCGCTGTTAGCCTGATTCGCCCGGCTCTGGAGGAGCCAATATTGGATTGTTGGCCAGAGCTGTGTGTAGGCTGGCAAGGAGTGCGTTAGCGCTGCAGCTAGCTCCTAGTGAATAGGAAAGTGCAGCAGCAAAAGAGTAAGCAAGTGGTTTAGGAATATATTATAAAACTATAATGCCTAAAACTGTTACCCCAGAATCTGACAGCACTGCAGTCAGCAATTTTGTACGTTCAGCCACTGCCAGCTGAAACCCAAACATCACATAGCTAGGAAAATCTTAGGCCCTGAGAGGTAAGACTGCCCAGAGGCATGTTTGCAGTTTTGCTATCAGAATTGGAGGATGGGATAAGAAGCGAATGTATTGTGAGAATAGAAGGGCTGTTGGGATGGCCAGCCTTGATCTGCAGTGCCTCTGACACCATTGCCATGTCCACTTTCTTGTTATGACACGAAATATTTTACTCCGAGATAATGAATAGATTTGCTGAAAATAGGGAATTGGTGACCCACTGGGGTTCCTACGGTGACCCACTCGGAGTCACTATAGGTCATGTGCTTTGTTTGACGTTAGCTATAAAACGTTAGGCAAAAGAATTTGCTTCGGAGCAGTCTGAGGAAGCTTTCTTTGGGCAAAGATCTGACAGCTAAAGTCCCCATCAGCTAGACGGAAGGCAGAGCCCCCTGAAACCTGGCCACTGATCCCTTGTAACTACGTCTTAACTTTAGGTCAATATAAATGTCTTGAAATACTGTAAAGCTACGGCGACAGCGTGTGTGTGCGCGCGTGTGTGTGCGTGCGCGCGCACTCTTGTTTGTATCAATTATATGTCAGATGGCTGAGCTGTGCCCCCAGTAGTTTATTCCTGACACTGCCTGGAGAAAAACCGTTAAGTTACCAAGGCTTTGGGTTCTGAAAACCCTGGGTAACAAACTGCAGAAGGAAGAAGAACTGCAGAAGGAATACACAATCATAAATCAGCAGCCTCTTCCTCTCTGTAGGAGGCCCAGATCTTTATTTTAAAACAATACCAAGAAAGGCTTTTCAGTAGGGACATGGGGCTGGTGTATGTAAATTTTGAAAGAAGGGCTATGGAGACTTAGGCTTAATACAGATGCACACTGTGTTTCTGCAGGATGCTATAGTAATGGTCCAGACACCGAAGTAACAGGATTGTAATCTGCAATGCTTTCAACTATGTCTGCAGCAGAGTGTGGTAAGTGTTCAAATAAGGACTGGGCTTGTCATTATCTAAACTATATGTGCAGATTCAAAGACTCCAAGGATAGAAGGGACGACTGTGATTCAGCAAGCTTCTCGGCCAGCTCTTTTAAAACTCTTGGATGCAGGCTATCTAGACCTGCTGATTTTAAAAATGTCTGAGTTTAGTTGCTTCTGTTTAACATTTTACACTGACACTAGTGGAATGGAAAGAGTGTTATCACCGTATGATGAGACTGTATCATCAATGACTATTAGCCAGAATGGGCAGGGATGGTGGCCGTAGCCTCTGTTTGCCAGAAGCTGGGAATGGGTGACAGGGGATGGATCACTTGATGATTCCCTGTTCTGTTCATTCCCTTTGGGGCACATGGGTGTTAGGATATAGATATTTAGGCCTGTCTGTAAAGGCCTATACTTTAAGAATGTAGGTGTATTTTTATTACTTAGCTAGTTATAGAAGTATAAAAGAAACACATACAAAAGTAATTTTAATTCTAAGAGCCTTCTCTTACTGTAACAGTTTGAGGCCTGGTTCTTAGGCTAAGCAGCAGAGGCAGCCATAAACTGGAAAATGTACGGTCACATTTTCACATTCCAAAGTAGTCACGTAGAAATAAGGTGCTATTGGGCTGTTAGGAATATCAGAACAGCATTGTATTCCTATCACCTCCAGAGAGAGAAAAGAGCCTAGAAGATGTAAAAGGAAACTTAGGTTGATAGTTTTCTGTCTGGTAAGAACTCACTTATCAATAGACACAGCTGGAAAACCCTTATGTCTATATAGATGTAGTTGTAAAATTTTTACTTTTGTATTGTTTTGTATGTTTATTTGCATGGTTTTTGTCTGGTTTTGTAATTGTTTTTGTTTGCTGTATAATTCATTTTGCTGGGTGTAAACTAATTAAGGTAGTGGAATATAATTGGTTAGCTAATTATGTTACAATATGTTAGGATTGGTTAGGTAAATTTTAGTAAAATGATTGGTTAAGGTATAGCTAAAAATATTACTATATAAATTAGGGGCAAACAGGAAGTAAGTTGGGGACCCCAAACCATCTGCCCCACTAATGAAGCTAAAAAGACGACACCTCCACCACCCTACCCTAAAAAAACACTGTACCCCCCACTGCCAGTGGACGTTGTAAGCCGGCGATCCACAGTTACAGCCCCTGCAAGAAAGGCTACCCAAGGAAACTACAGAAGGCAGGAATAATGGCCCCAGTTGCAGGGTGGGGGGATCATGCCCCACAAGTAGTAGAACAGGCAGAAATCCGCCCCTTGTCCCTGAAGGACCGGGAGGCAGTACTGGGCTGTTTGGGAAAGGTACCCCGGGAGGATTGGGATCAGTTTGTGCTGTGGCTAGTGAAGGTGGGCAGGAAGATGGAGGGTCTAACTCGTAAGGACCAGGTAATCATATGGCATAGTCCTTTGGGACGGGGCACCTTAGGAATCAATGTGGCAGGAGTGGCACACCCATTTCTAATCCCTGGACAGATGGCAAAACAGTTGTTTGGGGTGTACTCTCGTACTGCGGGGATGAATAAGATGAAGCAAATCCCTGGGGAAACAGGGCGGGATGCACTTAATCGCATACAGGCATGGGCACGGTGCTGGGTGGATCCCCTGGACAGTCCATGGGTGATACCCCAGACAGGGGCACCAGGAGCTGGTGGGGGTGTGGAGCAGGGTAGGGGTGTAGAATTGCTGGAGAAATGGTTGGAGTTAAGCGATCCTCAGTTCGTGGGGCATTTAAGGTTGCAGCACCCTGAACTTGCTCCCAATCAGCTACCCCAGTTTCTGGAACAGGCAGATGTGTGGAAACAGATGCATCAGGGGGCAGAGCCGGTCCATGTTATTACTGCAGGGAATCAGTACAAGGTGGAAAGGGGTGGGTCAGCCCGGAGGGGAGGAGGTAGAGGTGAGGTCGTGGCTTTGGGGGGGCAGTCAGGGACAAGCGGGCAGCTATAGAGCAACCGATCCAGAGACTGCAGGCTAAACTGACTACCCAGGATCTTACCAGAACAGGGGGAATGTGGCCCCGGAGGCCAGGGAACTGGAACTGCCTGAAATGCCAGACACACAATTTTGCTTGGAGACAGGAATGTGTTCGGTGCCAGGACTCCCGCTCCCCCTGTGAACCAGTGCGCGGGACAGAGGTGGGTGCTGTGACTTAGGGGTGCCCTGGGAGGCATCCTGTCCATGTTCTCCGTTTAGGACGGGATGCATCTGGTCGCCCCACGCTCCAGGGGCGATCGAAGGGAGTCCCATAAGGGATTTTTTGATAGACACTGGAGCAGCCATCCGTTTAACCACATGGGGGCATGGAAGGCCTGCAAAAGAAACTGACAATTGTAGGGGCAACGGGAGGGGAGACGCAGTTAACCCTGAGACGGGGACAAATCAAAGGAATCTGGGAAGAAGGGGAGATTATGTGGGGTTGTAATGATACGCTTAATCTGTTGGGGGCAGGAGATTTACATAAGCTGGGACTTGTACTGAACTTAGCCAATTGGCTATGTTTACTGGGGCAGACGCAGGACGGTCAGGGCTATACCATTCCTACGGGGATAGCCCCTATGACCCTTAAAGCAGCACATGCCCTCACACCACTTCCGGCAGGGTGAAAACACATCCCTGAGTGGGCTATGGATAACCTGGATTGTGGTAGGGGCAGCCTGGAGGTACTGCTAGAGGGCGGGGACCCTCCCCCACAAAAACAATATCCTATTCCTCGGAAGGCATTGGCAGAGGTGGGGGCAACTCTTGGGAAATTGAAACAAAGGGGACTAATTAAAGCAGTTGCATCCCCTTGTAATGCTGCTGTGTGGCCAGTAAAAAAGGCAAACGGCACCTGGCGCCTCACTGTAAATTACAGAGCACTAAATGCTCTGGCCAATTCACCAGCCTCAGTAGTGGCAGCGTACCCTGAAATGCTAGCCCGCATTGGACCCCATGGGATTGGCTACTCTTGGAAGACAGGATCCTGGACTAGATGGACCTTTTGTCTGAGCCAGTCTGGCCGTTCTTCTGTTCTCCCAAACACAGAACAGAAATACTCGGTGAACACTTCTGCCTTTTCTGCATTATTTTTGGTCATTCTATTTACACCAAATAATAAGCCAATACCATTGTCAATATTTTTTTAGTTTCTTGTATAGCTTAAATAAATCTCGTTGTTGTTGTCCTTCACTCTGCTGGACGTCGTTTTCCTTGTGTCCCTTATCATTTTTCTACCATTCCTAACTCCCATTTATATTTATTACGATCAGCTTCCCCTTTCTTACGCATGTGTGATATATAAAATGTACAGCTGCCTTCACTTGTCTTTTTAACCAAATAGACAGTTGTGCTGGTTAAAAATCCTTCCTCAATTTGTGGTTTTTAGTAAGGTGTGAAATGATTCCCAAATATCATTCACATTTTTCTGATTAAATTCTTCCTGATTTGGCTTATAATTGTTTTCAGCTTTATGAAGCTGGCCTTATCAAAGCACCATGTTTGTATATATTTTACTGGTCTGGACTTTCCTTGCCTTGCACATTATAAATGTGATCACTTGTACCTAAGCTACCATTATTTTTTTAAGTTCTTTGATCAGTTTCCCTTCATCTTCAGGCCAGGTCAAATATGGAATTCCCCAGTGTTGGCTGCAACACTCTGAGTTAGGAAATTGTCATTCTGTTTAGAAATCCCAAAGATGCTTTAGTACTGATAGCATGAGACCTTTAGCATGTGTCTCAAATTGAAATCCCCCTGATCATGCAGGTTTTTCCCTTGCACATTATAGATAGGTTTGTAAGGAGTCTGACATCCTATTCCTCGGCGTGATCTGGTGCTCTGTAGCAACCACCACCTAGTGCTTGATCTGTTAGGACATTGATCTGTAAGGCTTCAGGATCATTTTCTTCCAGGTTATCAGTGATTCAGAAACAGGAAATGCCATTTTGGACATAAAGTGCCCCTTCCCCACCCTGTTTGCCCCCTTGATCCTTCCTACATAGGTGATATCCATTGGTTTTTTAACATTCCACTTGTGCGAATCATCCCGGCAGGTTTCAGTAATACCAACTCGATTGAATTTGTTTATAAATGATCAATTCCAATTCCTCTTGTTTGTTACCCAGGCTCCTAGCTTTGGTTTACAGGCCAGTCAAGAATTTCTCTTCATATCTTTTTGCTCCTTGATTAATTTTGTTTTCAACATCTCGATTTTTGTGCTCATCTCTGCCCTCTGTTTACCCTCCCCTTTGGTTACTAGTTTAATTCCTTCCTTGCTACTCTAGCCAGCCTGTCCCTTAGGAGATTGGTCGCCCTTCTCCTGAGGTGGAGGCTATCCAAAATCTACAACCTCCTTTTCCCCACAGAAGGCGGAACAATGTTCCACAAAAATTGCATCTCCAACAAGGATTGTCTGTCTTCCTTGGATGGCTGGAGAACTTTTGTGGGCTACCTTGATATTTTGTTTTTTTTTTCCTCACAGGTTGGGCTAAGTTGCCATCCATGTGTGTACCATACATCTCTCCATTCCCTTGGTCCTGCTGACTCCAGAGAGGTATCTTCCACCAGGTTGAGGACCCAGTATTGATTTTTGTAACTTCTGGCTGTGTGAAATTCCACCTGATCCTCTTCTCTCTGATGGCCAGAGGCTGACCATTCTCATCTGTCTCCAGCTGCGTAGAAGGCTTCTGTGACTTCCTACCTATGGTGGCTATGAACCACCAGGCCTCCTCCTGACTCCATTTCTCTCCAATTCCTTGGTGACCAGCTCCATTCTCTTCTGAATATTACCTGATCTAGCTGTCTAGGAGCTCCTCAGCTTCTCTGATTCTCAGTAGCATCTTTAAGTGCCACTGCAATCCAAGAATCTTCTCCTCCAGCACAACCACCAATTGGAACTTCATGCACAGGGAGTCCCTTCTCTCTTCAGGCATGAAAGAGAACACAGCGCATCCACTGCGGTTCCATTACAGGCCAGCCTGATGTCACACGTAACACTGCACCTGGAAGGGAAACCTCTCATGCGCCCTTCAAAACTCCCCTATTTGCTGCGCTTGACTTTGCCTAGGAAATGACTTTTTATACCAAGTCTCCCTGCTTAGCTCAGCTCAGATCAGCTCCGCCCGTCACCATCAGGGAGTGATTAACCACTTCAGACAGCTTGGCTAGAGTCTCGTGACCATCAGCAAGGCACTGATCAGAGCTCCAAAACTGGGTAATTGCATGCACAAATGGGGCTGTAGCTGCAAGCAGAATTACTTCCTTTGAAAGGATAGGTGCCGCCCTTTAGAACAGAAGGGAGTGAATGTGTCCCCACCCACCTACTCGCACATTTCCTGTGCACAAAGGGGCTTTAAACCTATTCTCTTCAGGTGCGAGGTAGCGTGAGTATGTATATGTGAGCTGAGACTCACATCCTAGCTTAGCTTGATTTCCACTACATGCATCCGAAGAAGTAGGTATTCACCCACGAAAACTCCTGCTCCAATACGTCTGTTAGTCTATAAGGTGCCACAGGACTCTTCGCTGCTTTTACAGATCCAGACTAACATAGCTACCCCCTCTGATACTTGACGCCCTAGCTTAGAATATAGACATCCTTAGCGGGTAAACTGTGACCCCTGCTGGAAGCTCCTTTGTGCTGTCTGCCCTGTTCCATGCCAAGTAAACCCAGGCACACAAGCATCTCCCATGGTGTCACTGACACCCTCCTCCACACCCTGCAGCAGTTCACCCCAGCCAGCCGACAAGCATGCAGGTCTCACCCTGCCTCCGACTACCCAATTACTGTTTGCAGAGTGACCCCCAACTCCCTCCCAGTCCCGATTTTTCCCAAAATGGTTTCCCGGCAGAGTCCAGCCCTCCCCAGGAATGCAGAGCTGTTTGTTGCCCCTTTATAGGAGAAAATCACCTGCAACTCTTGAACTGAGCCGGGTTTTGCCAAACACTAATTTCAATCACAGTGTTGTGTTGGTTTCTATGAAAAGTAAAACAAGCTTCCTGAACAAAGTCAGAGGTTTGTGATACCAATCATAAAGAGAGAGGGTTACAGGCAAACCAAAGTAAAAAATGCACTAAAACCTGATTTAAATCTCTCCTGGGCAGAAGTGTTTCTCTCCAAGTCTCTTTGCCAGCATAGCTTGCCAGGGCCCTTTACAGAACTCCAAGTGTTCAATTCCTTTCCTTCTCCAGGTGAAGGATAACTGAGGGGTTTGCTCCTCCTCTTTATGGTCCAGTGATTCCTTGAAATGTATTCTCCTGAACACGTAGTGGGGCAACTGCCCCACTCCAAGGCTGCTTTTAACCCCTGTTCTGCTGGAGAGGGCTGGGGCTGGGATAAAAGCAGTGAGAGCAGCTGAGGGAGTAGCTCACCACAGGTGTGGCCAGCTCAATCAGGGCCCAGCTGGCCCCGATAAGGGGGTTGGAGAGCCAGGAGCTGGAGGAGTTTCACTGTAGCCCTGGAGTGGGAAGGGCCTGGCTGCCTGGGAACACAGGGTACCTGAAGTGGAGCAGTGCTAGGGAAGGGTAAAGGGAGCTGGGGAGCTCCAGCCTGGTAAACCCACAGGCTGCAGGTCTTGTGCGAGGCCTAAAGAAGGTACTGGGGCAGCCTGGGGCTAGGCAAAGGCAATATGTCCTACCCCCTTGCCAATGATGAGTGGCCATGACAGACAGACTGCAGTCTGCCCCAGTGAGCGGGGGCTAGATGATGACTGGCAGTAGCCACTGAGGCAAGGTGGGGATAGAGGGTTGGGGATTCCTGTGGGAGGGGAGACACAGAGTGTGGGGGCAGTGCTTTGGGGCAGCACCCTGAACTAAAGGGCACTGGTTCCTGAGGCAGGTGAGACAGCAGCCAGCAGAGGGTGCTCCGAGGCTGGAAAAGAGCTAATTCCCCGATGACCAGCAGGAGGTGCTGTGCTGGTGAGTCTGCAATCTGCTACAAACACATAACACATTCCCATGCCCTGCTGGGCGTGGACACCATGCTGTCTCACATAGACTCCAGGCTCTTCTGTGCTGCTTGTGTTGCTACAATGCCAATGATTTCTCCTTGCAACCTACAATACAATGAATAGCTCATTGACTTGGGCTATACCTAGTTTGAGGTGTTGGCTTCTTTCCTTTCGAGAAACCCTGTTCGTTCACTCCCCCTGACACGCCTGGTTTAAACACCTTTCATTCACATTTCCTACCCACTGATCAAGTTCTTTTGTGGGTTGACAGACATCACTCAGGAGTAGTCTGAACAGTGAGTTGTTAGTTTTCCAATGATACAATACATGCCATGTTGGTAAACCCATGACAGTGTGCCATCTGCCACTGGGGTGCTCGCTGGGTCACAGATCGCACCAAAGCAGCTTCAGGGGATGGGGAGAAACGGCAGTGCTATCCATTCCACTCCAATGTGAGATCAAAAATGGGCTTGTGGCTCCGGTACTGGACTGAGGGACGGGATCTGAGTTCAATTCCCAGCTTTGGCAAGTCACTTCACTGATTGTGCACCTCACTTCCCTGTTTGCCAGAAGGGGGGTGGGTGGTTTCTCTTCCCCCACCTTATGTTGTCAGGTTTCCGGGGCAAGGACTGTGTCGCTGACACAAAAGTCCCAGTTATAGATCACCCTACCTTTCATAAATCGTTACATGGGCATTTACACTTTCTTACTGTGTTTCTACAATGCCTTGCCTGACGTGGGGGGCTCTCTCTGCTGCACCCTCTTACTGCTACTGTGATATAAATCCTAGTGATCTGGAGCCTCATTTCTCTTAAGATGATGGGCATTGGTGGTAGGCTTAGATGACCATATAATTAATTCCCCCCGCCCCATTCCATTCCCAGTCCCTCACAGAGATGTAGAAGGGCAGATATATGATAGTGCTACCCCAATGTTCAAAAATCATGGGATGGGCCCCCAAGATCAGGAGATTTAAAAAAAAAATGTGTTTTTCCCCCTTTGAGTCTTTGTGTTCACTTCAGCCACATTCACTTTTTTCCTCTCTGGAGCCAAGAGGACTTAGAAACTAAAGCCAGCCAAAAACTATTGCTGACAATTTTCTGTCCAAATGTAATTTTGTCAAAATTAAAACTTTGTGGGATTGGGTCTAGACTTTTTCCCATTGAAAAGAATGTTAAATATGTCTAGAAACATTTTTTGTTTTGACTTTAGTAGTAAAGTTCTACTAAAATAGCAATGGTAGAAATTTACATTGTGTAGATAATGTATTATACAAGTAAAAAACAATGAGCTGAAACATTGTGACAATATCTAAACAAACATTTTGATTCTATATTGAAACTTTTTAGAATTTTTAATTAATAGGAAACTTGACATTGTTTTGATTGGGAATTAATGTTTTCTGAAGTTTCCATTTCATGGGAAATTCTGACATTAACCGGTCGCTAGAAATTTAGACCTTTTTTAATGAAAGCTGAGATTATCACATTATAATTTGTCCTTAGGAACTGAATCTTATGTAAAATATCAACTATTGTGAGCTGGCAAGACAGTACAGGAGGTTGTAGTGATTCTACCCTTTCTCATTCAATATGTAGAAACCGGAGCCACTTTTCAAGTGCTGTGCTAGTTGATATATACTGTGCTCTAGTATGGCATGGGAAGTTTAACCCACTAGGCATTTGTTAAGCCTCTAGATAAAGAGTTAGGAAACAAGATAGACCTGCTCTTCAGGCGATGGAGTGCAGAATGCAGAAGCTTGTAACACTCAGAAGGAATTTGGCAACATTCCTGTAGCTGGTTTAGTATTTGACAGTCAGCATCCTAGCCAGAATTAAGCAGCCCACAATGAGCCAAAAGCTCATAGTCTCACTCTGCCGTCGCTCACACCTGAGCAATCTTGCTCTAGGCAGAGAAGTTGCACAGGAGGGAAGGATTTGGTTAAAGTTTGTTTTCCTCCAAATACTCATGTGGGCTTGGCTGTCTCTTCCACAGTGTGAACCTGACGCCATCTGGAAGAGGTGAAGGACATCCCCATGAATTTGCATATGTTTGTTATAGCTCTCTGTTGGGGTAATTAAATATTTATTGAACACTTTAGCACTTTTAAGTTGTTTGGCTGCCTCTGTAAGCAAGGATAAAAGCAAAAACTCAAGACTCCTGTTGTGTTCTGTCACTTTCCTATCCCCTTCATCTGTGTTTTTTCTTGTGAGGGGAGGGGGAAGCCCTGAGCTCCCTGTTTATCCAGTAGTGTTGACAGTGTCTTGCCGATGAAGAAATTAGCTCTTCAAAATACTCAGGCAGCGTACAGAGCATTACTAGTTGCCAGTAAATATGTAACAAATATGACCACAGGGTGGGAAGTATTCTTGGAATGGAACCATTGCAATGGACACAGATGTCCCGTGAACTGCTGACAAGAACTCGCCTGTGGGAACTCATCCCAGTGCAGAGAGCCAGCAAGTCTATGCAAACCTCTCACATCTCACTTAAGATCTTAGCCCCTGATCCTGCCAAGGCTCTTGTATGTGCTTGACATTTAGCATGCTAGTTGTCCTACTGAGTTCAGCCTTCCAGTGCCACACGCAGTCATTGTTCACGGAACCTGGTCCTTTGTGGTAACATGATGTGCATGTTGCCTGCTAAAGTCACTAACTTTCTTGTAGCCATTATGTTCTGAATCAGTTGATTATGACTCACAGTTGAGTGCTGGAAAATACGAATGGTTTGCTGAATAACAGCTCTGTCCACAAGCATTTAATGAATCCTTGGTCTTTTTCTTTGATGTCAACCCGAGTTTTAATGTTGGCTTCAGTGGAAGTAGGATCTCCGCTAGAGCCTGACTGTCATTTATACTAAGGTATCTTTGCACAGCCAATTCAATCTCAAAAATGTCTAGTCCTGGTGTAAACTGAAGACCCCTGGATTTGGAGTGGGTTGTACATTTTTCTTATCCCTTCACTGAATATTTAGTCAACGAATAGTATTGTTGGCCCACAGTCAGGAGAGACTTGTGCAGTAAGAACTGTGACTGCATGGCACTAGTGAAATACCATACAATAAAAAGCTCACTGTCCGATAACCAGAATCAGGCAAACCCTGTGATAATCAGATGGACCATTATTCTACAGTGAAGTCACATTACGTAGGAACGGCCATATTGCATCAGAGCAGTGGTTCATCTTGTCCGGTCATTGAAAGCAGTCAGAGGAAGAACACCTACAATGGGCACTTGTGGGGTAGCCTGCCCCCTAGGGAAGTTTCCTCCTGACCCCTAGTAGTCAACAGCTGGATCATTCCCTGAAGCAGGAGGGTTTAGGGCCCTTTAAAAACATTCTTTTTTTTTTTTTAAAGTGGCAACTAATCTAGTGCTGGATGATCTCATCCATACACCAAAAATTGGTATTTTCCTTATCTGTCCCCATTATGTGAGGGCAGAATTTGACCCTGAAAATGTTGTTAGGAAAACAGAGTAGCTTGGAAATAAAGCTACTTGAGACACACCGTAAACGCTTACTAACAGTGCCGGTCAGGTTGACTTGCAGATTCATTGTTGATTTGATACTTTGGACACAGCTTCCTTGCAGCCTCCTGAAATTCAGGCATGGTACACGTGCACAGAGATTAACCAGACAGCCATCTTTGGAGGGAGTACCTGTGTGACAGTACCTCCCATAAGGCTTTATGGGAATATGACATATGTTTTGTGCTGCCTGTGCCATGTAACAGATCTCTGTAAAGGTTATGGTCGTCTATATCTATTCAGCCTATTTGTACATATAGATCATTTTCTACTCGAGGTTAAGAATTTGGGCGGTATGCTGGCTTGGTTTCTAAGTAAGCTTTGTGAGGCATTTGGTCAGCTTCTTTAGGAAGGAATTTGCCAGGTTAAGTACCTGATCAGGAAGCACTTGGGGAACAATGCATCTTGGAATGCTCCAATCCACATGAGAAGTCTTCCTGGAGACATGCAAGATACCATGTGGACAATGGCTTCTGCTTGTAAAGACTGAAAGTCATGCAGGGGCATGTGACTTGCCCAGGTGACTCCAGAACTCTGTCTTGGAGCTGGACTTTGTATAGGAGGGAGGAGGGTCCACCCACAAGAGAGTCTATTTAAACCCATGGGAGACCCTTCCATTTTGGTCTTCAGTTGGCTAAAGAAGGAGCCTCTCCACCCCCCAGGATACTTGAAGGAAACTGGAACAAAGGACAGTGTGCAAGGGGGTGAGTGATTGCTGGACCCAGGCTAAAAGGAGATTAGTCTGTAAAAGGGAGCATTCTGGAACTGGTGAGGATCTTGTCGGTATTCAGTTTGATCAGACATAGATGGGCGCATTTTATTTTATTTTGCTTGGTGACTTACTTTGTTTTGTCTGTTACTACTTGGAAGTGCTTAAATCCTACTGTCTGTATTTAATAAAATTACTTTTACTTAGTAATTAACTCAGAGTATGTATTAATACCTGGGGGAGCAAACAACTGTGCATATCTCTCTATCAGTGTTATAGAGGGCGAACAATTTATGAGTTTACCCTGCATAAGCTTTATGCAGGGTAAAACGGATTTATCTGGGTTTAGACCCCATTGGGAGTTGGGCATCTGAGTGTTAAAGACAAGCACACTTCTGTGAGCTGTTTTCAGGTAAACCTGCAGCTTTGGGGCAAGTAATTCAGACCCTGGGTCTTTGTTGGAGCAGACGGGAGTGTCTGGCTCAGCAAGACAGGGTGCTGGAGTCCTGAGCTGGCAGGGAAAACAGGGATAGAAGTAGTCTTGGCACATCAGTTGGCAGCTCCCAGGGGGGTTTCTGTGATCCAACCTGTCATAACCTGTACTTCTGTCCTGGAGATCAGGATATAATCTTGGTGCTCTATTCAAGAGCAGCACAAAGTGGTGTCTGGTCTGGCGGGCAGCAAGCACTTCTTGTTACCTCCCCATAAGATGGAGCCCCCTTCAAAGAAGAGTTAAGTATTGTATATAGATCCTCAATCAAAGTGTTAACTCCTCTGAATGTGCTGCAACAACACAGCCATTTCTCCTCCACACTCAGAGTTCAGAACGTACAGAAATCTACAATTTAAAAAGGTCACATCTAACAATATATTGGGAATGGCTAGCATGGTCCACAATGATGTTATCTGAAAGGATAGCAAGAGGTACGCACTCCCTGCTCTGGAAGAAATAATGAGTGGTAAAATTTGCAGGTGGCATTAAAAACAGGTGGAGTGGTAAATAGTGATGGAGACTTGCACAGATCAATGTGGATCACTTTTGATTGGCTGGTGGTGGGATTTTTATCTTGGAGTTCTCGGGTCTGTGAGACTAGATGATCACAACGGTCCCTTTTGGCCTAGGCTTGTTTGGACAACGTGTGTTTGAATTCAGCCAAATGCAAGGCTGCACATCAAGGAACAAAGGCTGTAGGCTACAGTTATCAAAGAGGCGACTGTTCTGGAACACAGGGACACTGACAAGGATGTAGAGGCTATAGTAGATAGCTAACTGAACATCAACTCCCAGGACCCAGGGTGATGCTGTAGCTAAGAGGGATGGTGATGAACTTTAGAAGTATAAGCAGGGGACTATCAAGTAGGAGTTAGAGGTGATATTGCCTCTCTATGGCTTTAGCGAGACCATTACTGGGTACTGTGTCCAGATCTGATGTCCACACTATAAGAATATCAAAAAATTAGCAACGGGTCTGAAAAGAGCTACAGGAATTATCTGAAATCTGCAAAACCTACCTTATTTAGTCAATCCAAGAAGATTAAGAGGTGACTTGATCAGTCAACAAATATCTACATGGAGAAGAGGTTTCTGGCAGGAGAGAGCTTTAATCTCGAAGAAAAAGGCAGAACACGATCCAATGGCTGTGCACACCTCTATGCCTGTGGAAACCCCCCAGAGCATCCTATATTTGCTTGCAGGATTGGGGGAGCAGGGGTTAGGTCTTGCCAAATCAATCAATGGCTAATCTAGATAACTTCCTACCGAACTCCTACCCCCTTCTTGTTCTAGGAGCATTATAGTTTCATATGTATTGGCAGCAGTACTTAAGCACTTCCTGTCTCTTTAAAAATACAGGAGAAATCATGGTTTTACTTTAATGGTGGGATTATAAATGGATTTTTTTTTACAATGTTAGTATTGGGTGGATTAAAAAATACTGCTTAGTCAGATTGGTGACAAACCATACTGCTGAATAAATTTGCAACTGTAATGCCAATAAACTGTTATGAATACTTTAATATTTACACAGACAGCTCTATTAAAAGGATTATTATTTCAGGTTCACTTTCTGCTAGTCAGAGGAAGGAATGCATGCCATTAGAAAGAACTCTCATTTTGAATGTAATATTGTCATTAAATTACTGTAAAATTAAAACGGGACTCCCTCAGGATTTTAAAAAGATTATATGTCAGATTGAAGATATTGTAATGAATAAAGCCTGCATCTGGTTAGCTAATACCAGCAGGTTGCTCAAACTAAAATACGATGCCATAGTTCTGCATGGTTTCTATTTTCAGGGAAGATTTTGTGCGGTGTGTGTGTGTAACAACAAAACAGATAATAGGCTATCTAGAATGAGAGAAATTTATTTACAAATGTGTCCTTTCTTTAAAAATGCTACGAGCTCTTGAACAAAGGAAAATTCTGCCTAGAACCATAGGATTAGAAGGGACTGCAAGGATCATATAATCTAATCTCTGCCAAGATGCAGGATTTGTTATCTAAACAATCCACGACAGATCACTCTCCAGCCTCCTTTGGGAAACCTTCAGTGAAGAAGCTTTTACAAGCTCCCTGGGTGTCTGTTCCATCATCCTACTGTTCCTACAGTTAAGTTTTTCCTGAGATTTAATCAAAATCTGCTATGCTGTAGTTTGAACCCATTGCCTCTTGTCCTGCCTGCTGTGGCAAGAGAACAACTTTTCTCCATCGTTTTGATGGCAGCTTTGCAAGTATCTGAAGGCCTCTCAATCTCCTCTTTTCCAAACTAAACATAGCCAGTTCCTTTAAACTTTGTTCACATGGCTGTATTTCATCCTTTTCATCATCGTTGTCACTCGCCTCCGGATCCTTTCCCAGTTTCCCTACATCCATTCTATACAGTGGTGACCAAAACTGAACACAGTTCTCCAGCTGAGGCCGAACCAGCGCGGAGTAGAGCGCTACTATCCCCTCCTGTGACTTCCATGCTGTGCCTCTGTTAATGCAACCTAACATTGCATTTGCTTATTTTGCAACAGCATCGCATTGCTGACTCTGGTTGCGGTTGTGATCCACCACCACTCCCAGATCCTCCTCAACAGTGCTGCTGCCAAGCCAGTTATCCCTCATCCTGTATTTGTGCATTTGGTTTTTCTTCCCTAAGTGTAGCACCTCACATTTGTCTTTGTTGAATTTCATTTTGTTGGCTATAGCTCAGTTCTCCAATTGATCAAGATCCCTCTGGTTTTTTAGCTCTGTCTTCCCATTTCCTAGCAGCAATCTAGCTGGGCTTCAGATCGGCAGCAAGAATTCCCCTGCGGGTCCTCCACCATCCTGCTGCCCTGCTCTATGTTCCCCATGCCAGACTCTAAGAAGAAGTGCATTTGGCTGGAGGGACGGAGGGGACAGTGTGGGCAATGTAAGCGGGGGGCAGGCAGCAGAGTGGGCGAACTCTATAGGGAAGTGAAGAGCAGGGTGGAAGAGGGAGTGCAGGGCCCCACAGAAAGGAAGTTCTGCTCAGGACTCAGCAATGTGTCCGAGCCTCACTCTGCAAATGCTTCTGCACCTGCACTGGCTGAAAATTTTCAACAGAAAACAAACAAACAACTTCTCCCTGGGGGAAAAAATGAAGTTTTGTCAACACAGAAATTGTCCGCAGGAAAATAAACTGGCTCAAGAACATTTTGGGTCAACATTAACGTCTCTGCACAAAACATCTTCGTTCCCTCGGGGGGGGGGGGTGTCCATATGCAGGATCGCTCCTCTTGCTTTGCAATGTGCCTTTGGGGAAACACCTTTCCCGCCTTGCTCCCTTTGTCCCCCAGGGGAGTTCTGTCCCTTTCTTCAGTGCCAGCAGAACAGGCCTATCTGCCCACCTCCCGTCAGTGAAAAGGGAGTCCTCTCGGTCCTACCTGGGTAGGGCGCAAAAGGAGCCATGTGAGTGCAAAGTATTAGCACTGGTGGTGGTTGATTCTCCAGGGCTGTTCATTTGTTACTTTTTCATGGTCACGACATTGACCTAAAAGAAAACGGGGAGAGGGGTAGTAAAAACTTCCCCAAGACTTTTTTGTGCTAGAATTTTCTGGGAGTGCACTGGCCTGATTGTACAAACCTAGTCCTAGAAATGGCTTGATTTTTGCTTTTTGGAAAGTGTGCCTACAGCATGTGAGCAATTTTCTATTTAAAAAAGCAAACAATTAATTTATTTTTATCTTAGTTGAGCACACTTGCTGTATAGCTTCAGAGAGGTATCTCGGAACGTCAGCTGGACACGGCATATGCATTAGAACTAAAGGATAAATTCATCCATGTTATTACTCATGCCAACTTCGCTGTCGACATGAAAGGAACCCAAGGAAGGCCAGACAATAACAGCTAAGCAGGAATACAAATGTTCCACATTAAGAAAATCCAGAAGTTTGGCAAAGAATTAAATGAATTGTTATCTTGTGGCCACAAAATGGCTAAGTATTTTGGAGTGGCACCACACGTATGGAAATGGTTTTGGTTTGGCATGTGGCTCACTAGGGGTTTGTTTATTTTCATATGAAAATTGGTACATCTCCAGACTCTGTATGATTCCCTAGTGTACAGTGTTCACGTCAGTACTCTGCCATTCTGCTCTCTGAATTCTTCACTTTGAAAATACAGAATTGTCAAATCATAATTTTAATCTTCTAACAGAGAAGATGGCCTTGTAGTTAAGGCATTGGCTTGGCCTAAAGGGTTCTATTACTAGTTATTCCACAGAACCCCTGTGTGACTTGCCCAAACTTATACAACATCTATGCCTCAGTTTCCCATGAATTAGAATCCTCCCTCCTTACACACATGCTCTGTCTTGTCTAGTCAGATTGTAGCTTCGGGAAGTTGCATCAATGTTAGTGAGTTGTCACTGCTGATGCCCTGCCCCAGCATCCGCGAGGGTGGGTATTGAGTTGTTTTGTGCAGAGATGTTACTGTTGACCCAAAATGTTCTCGACCCACTTTATTTTCCCGTGGACAATTTCTGTGTTGACAAAACTTCATTTTTTCCCAATGGAAAAGTTGTTTGTTTTTTTTCTGTTAAATTTTCAGCCAGTGCAAATTAGGAAAAGATGCTGGAGTTGTCATAAACGTGCATGGGTGCCCGCAGCTAGCTGGGCACTTTGGAAGGTGGCTGCAGCCACCTGAGAAGAAAGGGTATTTGGGTGCAACTAAGAAAGGACGCGGCGTGCTCTGAAAAGGCAGGTCTGGGGTGTGGTTCAGGCTACTGGGGTGGGGTTTTCAAATGCAGGCATAGAATACGAGGGTTGGAAGGGACCTCAGGAGGTATCTAGTCCAACCCCCTGCTCAAAGCAGGACCTAATCCCCAACTAAATCATCATTGAGTCAGAGTACACAAATGCCATGAGGGGAAGGGGGAAAGCCATAGGAGGAGGCTGAACAGTGCTCTCAGGTGGCACATGGTAGATGTCTGCCTCATGCATGTAGTTCACATGCCCAGAGTCAAACTGATCCCCAGACTTGGGCTGGGAAAAGAATTTTCCCACTGGGGCAGATTGGCAGGGACCTTGGGGGATGTTTCCCCAGCAGAAAACATCTACTATAACAATAATCTATTAATTTCCCAAGTCTATATATGCTTATGCAAGCTGTGTGTGTGTGTGTGTGTGTGTGTGTGTGTGTATACACACACACACACACACACACACACTGTATATATGTATGTATGTTAAGGAGATGGTTTCCAAGAATATCTGGCGTTTTATAGACATGAAGGTTTCCCAGAGTTATTAAATACAGCATAAGGAATAAATTCCTGACTAGGGTTACTTATTGGTCAAGGACCAGTGTTCCGCACCTTGGAATCTTTATCGTCGACAAAGAATGCATCTGAATTCTAAGGAATAGTTTATATGTAAATGAATCCACGACCGAGAAAGAGAGAACTAAAAGTATTACTGTTTACGAACAGGTCGAGCTATATCCTCTCCCCGTGTGTCACAACACCATAGCACTGAGCGTAGCAGTCACTGCGTCATTTCCAAGGGCCGCAGGGTGCATCAGCAATTGCCTGCCACCCGCTGGCTTGAGGGCTTCCTGAGGGAGTGAGTGTCTTACAGCGATGGGTGCTGTACCTGGGAACTGCACATGGGGCAGGATTTCTGTGAGCACCGGCTCTCTGCCGCAATGGATGGGACACACCTACCAATGGGGGGCGCCTGAGGAGGATGGTGCCTCAAACAGAAACCCACATTCTGTGAACCGGCCGCCCTGTCTGAGTAGCCAGGAGGCTGCTCGCCCCAGCTTGGGTTGTTACAAGTGCTAGGTGTAGTATTTAGGCCAACTTACCATAGTGTCTCCGGGAGCCTTAGTATCCGATTCCCAAGGGGGCCTCAGAGGGTGAGTCGCCCCAGGCTGGAGCTGAAATAGATTGGCAGTTCAGTTCAGAAGTGGAGGCAGCAGCAGTGAATAATGCAGGAGTTCCCTTGAGGAATGCATATGGAGGGAGACCTCCCAGATCACAGCACAAACCTATAAAGCAAGTCTTGTTTTACCACAATGTCTGGAGTTAATTGGAGAGGGGTCAGAGCTAAGCTAGGAGGGTGACTTTTGAACAAACAAGTCTGCCATTCCTTTGTTCTCGTAATTTAAAATGGTATCAAAATTCAACAGTGAAATTACAGCCTCATTAATTTACACCATTTGGTGGGGTGGGGGAATGAGATGATTGATTTTTCTATGTGGGTGACTTGAGATCTACAGATGTAACTAGCTTTCTGATTGTCACTTGCTGATGACATGGCAGTTACAGTAGGAGTACTTAAAACAGTCATTCCAGCTTCAGGGGCATTTCTGGTTCCAGCTGTATTCCTCATTTTAAGGGCAGAGAAAATTGCTGGAATAGTTAAAAAATTAGACTGAACTTTTCAAATGCATCCACTGCATATTTGTAATGTCTAGTAGCTACATAGCTTTTAAAATACCCATAAATGCCAAATAAAAACACACCTTTTCACTCACTTCTCCAGTAAATGGGTACTTAAAGAGAGGGGAATCACAGCAATTTGAGTTTGTGAAAATCTCTGCTGCAGCTGTTTCGCTTAAGTTTGAAAAGCTTGTGCACCTTAGACAAACCCAGTTTACTGCCCCTTCTGTTCACAAGAGTGATCCAGGAGTCTCATTCAATCATCCGAGCCCTGAATGAGGATCCCATATGTCACTAACAAAGCTGAAGGTTGATTCTAGACAATGAAGGCTTGTTGGGGGGTGGGTGGGAGGGGGAGGAGGTCACTGACCATTGGGAAACTTCCTCCTGGCTGCTCTGAGAATTAGATCCTCCCAGGTCTGACACCCCCTTCCATCACTCGTTCACATGCCCCACAGTGCCTGCCAGGCTCAGACTCGGGGCGCTCTCTCTTCGTGGCTTGGCCCTCCAGCCAGTTCACCATGGGTATGTCTACACTGCAGTTCGACCCTGTGGCAGCGGATTCAGGCTCGCTGGGCTCGGGCTAAGGGGCTGTTTAGTTGAGGTGTAGATGTTCACGTCTGGACTGCAGCCCAAGCTGTGGGACCCTCGCACCTGGCAGGGTCTTAGGGCCTGGGCTCTAGCCCAAGCCTGAATGTCAACACAGCAATGAAACAGCCCCTTAGCCTGAGCCCCACGAGCCTGAGTCAGCTGGTTTTTAATTCCAGTGTCAACATGCATGTAGTGTTTTCCCCTTCTGGGGGTGTGTCAGAGTCTCTCCATACAAACTGTCTCAAGCAGCCTTCCCCTTCTCTGCCCAGACAGTGCCACTTGCCCAGTGGCTGTTGGGGAACCCGAGCTCACCCTCCACTCCGGGTCCCAGGTCAGGGACCCTAGAATCAGCTGCCAAGATCTGCAATATCTGAAATCCTGCTCTTGTTTCCCCGAGCCTTTTCCTTCTCCACCTCTGAGGCTTCTGCTCTGCCATCCTTCTGGGTAAACCCTTCCTCTAGGGTCTGTGTCCTGGGGTTTCTACTCTTCTTTCCCTCTCCAATGCCCAGAGAATGGCTGCAGGCTCCCTCACTGCAGCCCCTTTCTGCTGCCGACCTCCTGGCTTTATCCCAGCCCTGCCTGTTCTCTCCTAGCTGGGCTCCACCATCAGTCCAGGGTTACCCCTTAACCTCCTCTTTGTTAAGCTAATATATTGAGCTCTTATAGTGATAGACTTAAAGGAAGGTTTTCTAATCCTGTCATTGTTCCCCTGGCTCTTCTTCTGAGCCTTTTTCAGTTTATCAACATCCCTTTTCAACCCCAGAACATTGTTCCAGCAGCAGCTGCACCAGTGCCAAATACTCTCCTACTTGAGAGTCCCCGGTTTATGCATTCAAGGACTGAATTAATTCTTTGGCCACAGCGTTGCACTGGGTGTTCCTATTCAGCGGGGTATCCACCATGACCCCCAAATCTTTCTGGGAATCACTGCTCCTCAGGATAGAGTCCCCAATCCTGAAAGTACGGCCCACATTCTTTGTACCTAGATATGTACATTTAGCCACGTGAAATGTTTGCTTGCATTCAGCTTCCTGTGCAATCCAGATTGCTCTGTAGCAGTGACCTGTTCTCTTCATTGTTTACCTCCCACAATTGTCATCAGCAAACTTTATCCACAATGACTTTTTCTTCTTCCAGCTCATTGACAAAAATATTAAATAGTGTAGGGCCAAGAACCAATCCCTACGGGTCTGTGACGGGGTGCGTCTCGCCACTGCAGCACCTCCTGCTAGCTGTACAGGGAATTAGCACTGTGCCCTCTTCTGATGGTGTCTTGGGGCTGGTCTACCCTGGGGGGGGGAAATCGATCTAAGATACACTACTTCAGCTACGTGAATAGCGTAGCTGAAGTCGAAGTATCTAAGATCGAATTACCTGGGGTCCACACGGCGCGGGATCGACGGCCGCGGCTCCCCCGTCGACTGTGCTACCGCTGCTCCCTCTGGTGGAGTTCCGGAGTCGACGGTGAGCACGTTCGGGGATCGATATCACATCTTAATGAGACGCGATATATCGATCCTGGATAAATTGATTGCTACCCGCCGATATGGCGGGTAGTGAAGACGTACCCTTGCCTGCTGTCACCTCTGTTCCTGGACCCACATCACTCCCAGGACCACGGTGTCCTTGTCAGTGACACTGCCCTCCGGCTGTGCCACACTCTGTTTCCTCCCCTTCCGGGGGACCTGCAGTCTGCTGTCCGGCCACTCCCTTCAGTGGCAAACTGCAGTCCACGGTCTAGTCACTCCCTTCAGTGGCTCCAGCAGCCTTTGCTCTTGTGTCAGGGCCTCAGTCTGCAGATCCCTGCAGCCTGCCAGGAGCTGCCTTTAGCGCCTTGGGTCTCTGCCTGAAGCACTGCTCTGTCCAGGGTGCTTGCTGCCCTCTGCCTGCAAGGCAGCCAGTTCTCCCTCCCTTCTCAAGCTCCAGGGAGTGACTCCCACTGCTCTGTTCTGCAGCCCTTCTTATATGGGCCAGCCTGGCCCTGATTGGCTGCCCCATAAGCCCTTCTGTGATTGGCTGCCTCCTGTGCAGCTTCCCTCGGGCTGCTTTTAACCCTTGTTCTGCCAGTGTAGGGCAGACACCCCATCACAAGGACCCAGTTAGAAACACACTCAAATCAGTGATGATTCTCCATTTACAACTACATTTTGAGACCTATCAACCAGTGTGGTCAATTTGTGTGCCATGTTAACTTTATATTCCAGGTTTTAATCAAAATTTTGTATGGTACTAAATCAAATGACTTACAGAAATCTAAGTATATTACATCAGCATTGTTAGCTTTAAAAGCAGCAAAGAGTCCTGTGGCACCTTATAGACTAACAGACATATTGGAGCATGAGCTTTCGTGGGTGAATACCCACTTCTTCGGATGCATGTAGTGGAAATTTCCAGAGGCAGGTATAAATATGCAAGCAAGAGTGAGTCAGGCTAGACATAACGAGGTTAGTTCAATCAGGGAGGATGAGGCCCTCTTCTAGCAGTTGAGGTGTGAACACCAAGGGAGGAGAAACTTCTTTTGTAGTTGGCTAGCCATTCACAGTCTTTGTTTAATCCTGAGCTGATGGTGTCAAATTTGCAGATGAACTGAAGCTCAGCAGTTTCTCTTTGAAGTCTGGTCCTGAAGTTTTTTTGCTGTAAGATGGCTACCTTTAAATCTGCTATTGTGTGTCCAGGGAGGTTGAAGTGTTCTCCTACAGGTTTTTGTATATTGCCATTCCTAATATCTGATTTGTGTCCATTTATCCTTTTACGTTCACCTGTCTTTGGAGCCACCTGTCTGGGATGGTTTAGACACAATAAATCCTGCATCTTGGCAGGGGTTAGACTACATGACCCTTGTGGTTCCTTCTAATTCTGATTCTGCCCACCCTGGACCCAGCTCCAATGGATAGGCCGAACTCTCTCTTCAACCACTAGGCCTGACTGCCCACGGCCCAGTTGATTGGTATTAATTGTTATCCTCCTTTAATTTTTAATTGAGTCCCATATTAGCTGTTCCGTTATCTTGCCTGGGATGAACATCAGACTGACAGGCCTATAATTACCCAGGTCATCCCATTTACCTGTCTTCAACATTGGCACAATGTTAGCTTCCTTCCAGTCCTCTGCAACTTCCCCAGTGCTCCAAGACTGATTGAAAAATCAACACTGAGGCTTCAGCAACCTCCTTACCCAGCTCTTTGAAAACTTGAATGCAAGTTATCTGGGCCTGCTGATTTTAAACTATCCACCTTTAGTAGCTGCTCGTTAACATCCTCCTGAGATGCTCCAGGAATTGACAGAGTGTTGTCATGTGATACGACTGCATCGTCTGGCTCTTTCCCAATTACAAAGCAGAAATATTTATTGAACACTTCAGCCTTCTCTGCATTACTATTGATTCTACCATTTCCAGGCTATTTATATGCACTTGTAGAGATTAATAGGTTGATCTGTACAGTACATATACTTTAATGAACTCGGTGCATATTTGATGATGGAATTAAATGGTTGTCTTCTGAGTAGAAGGTTTAAGGATAGTTTAAATGATTCTTTCCCTGTGGAAAAAATTGAAACCGTTTGTGCGGCAAGATAACAATAACTTGCTTTCTTTTTAATGAGTAAAAGATAACTGTAATTGGTATGAGTTGGTTTCTTGAGAACTGATGGACAGAGTATTGCACTTGCATTTTTAATGAGCTACAAGAAGTTTTCCCTCTCCTTACTTTTTTTTTTTTTAAAGGATTTCAGGCCCTGATTCAGAAAAGTAGTTAAGCAACTGCTTCTAAACCCTGGTTATGCCCATCTGTGTTCACAACAGTCCTTAATAAATAGTTAAGTCCCAGGAAGTTAATGGAACTTAAGCACAGCTTAAAGTAGAGCGTGCACCTTCGCTGAATGGGAACGGACTAAAGTAGGTGCCTAGTGTTAAGAACGTGCTTTGCTGAATTGGGGCCTTAAAGATGACACTAAATAATAGACTTCACCTTTTTTTGCTTTTAGTCCATGTGAAGTGTTAGCACTTGGAAAGGCTGCGTGATTCAACAGTTATAAGGTTTTTAAAAAGATGTTACTAAATGAGGGAATAAGAATCCTTCTAAACTGATTTCTTTAAAAACAAAATCATTCACTGAAATATTTCAGAGGTTTTACAGGAAGATCATTACAAGAGTGATATTTTATACTGAAATATTTTCCCTGCATCATTTTTTCTTTTTTTTTTTTTGCCTGCTTTGATTGTGGATATTGAATAATGTTGATTGTATTGACGAAAGGAAGTGATCGTTGATTGATTCTCTCTGAAGAAGGCAGTAGACTCATTGTATGCATCAAGTTCTCCCAGGAAACGCCAGCAGTCATTAAGAAGAATCTCTGGACTGTGTCTGGCAGGGGAGAATCTCTGGGCAGCATCTGCCAGGGATATTGCCTTCAAGGGAGGAACTGAAAGGTTTTCCTGACGAACTCCACCCACAGCATCGGCTCTGAGGAAGCAGCAGACAACTTGTGAAGAGAGCTGAGTTTGCAGAAAGCACCGCAGAGGGATTAATTAACATGAGCAATTTCCTTTTGGCTCTGCCCCCATAGCAACTGGTAACTGGAAGGAAGAGGCATTTTCACTTGGAGACAAGAAGTAGAATTAATTTTAACTGATAAATGCTGTAGTGACCAGTAACTTTTTAGGTCCTAGTCATGGTCACTAATGAGCTAAAACGAGGCTTTTGGATGCAATCCAGCAATATGGTCCAACTTTAAGCATGCGAGTATATTCCTGGTGAAGTCAATAGGACTGAGTATGTGCTTAAAGTTAGGCATGTGCTTAAGTCGCTTGCTGGCTCAGGGCCTTGGTCTACTGATACTTGGGTAACTTCACTGGGCCCACTCGCAAGGGAGGCCCTTGGTGTTCAGGTGTCGCCCAGCAGCGTGGTATCCCAGTACAGATGGGAATGGAACATTCACGGAGCTTTCAACAGCAATAGCCCATCCTTACGATCCCCTCCTGTTGCTAGCTAACACGATACTTGAGGCCTGAGGTTACCCTCTAGATCTGATTTTTCAGGTATCTAAAAGGGTGTCATAAGGAGGAGGGAGAGAACTTGTTCACCTTAGCCTCTAAGGATAGAACCAGAAACAATGGGTTTAAACTGCAGCAAGGGAGGTCTAGGTTGGACATTAGGAAAAAGTTCCTAACTGTCAGGGTGGTTAAACACTGGAATAAATTGCCCAGGGAGGTTGTGGAATCTCCATCTCTGGAGATATTTAAGAGTAGGTTAGATAAATGTCTATCAGGGATGGTCTAGACAGTATTTGGTCCTGCCATGCGGGCAGGGGACTGGACTCGATGACCTCTCGAGGTCCCTTCCAGTCCTAGAATCTATGAATCTATGAATCTGCATGTTGGCGATGTGCCAGGCAGCGACTGCTCCCTCTTGTGCAGAGGAGGGGCTGAGCTGCTGCCGAGGGAGGTCTCTGAGCCATTCGTTCCATGCGGTAGGATGGAGCAAGCCATGGGGAGGGTTGGGGGGAACCTGGGAGCCATCTTCCCCATGGGTTTCCCTGTGCAAGGGAGTGAGGGGGGCTGCATTGTTACTGAACTGGTGAAGTGTCCTGTTGACCAGCGAAGTAGCCTGATGGCCCAGCTCAGTGCTGTGGGGAAGTGAACTGAGAACTCAATGCATTGATCTATCAGTGGTGGCCAGTTTTTGTGTGTGTGTGTAGGGGAGGGGGAAAGAAGATAATTTTAAAAGAGCAAGTGAGTTGTGGTGGGCTTACTCGCATGGTAATGTCTGAATTGCATTATCCAAGACACCCAAGTACTCCCAGAATATAACACCAGCATGCCTTTGATTTTTTTCAGAACACTCAATTCTGTTATCTGAAGGGAATAATAAAAAACATCTTTTCCAACCAGGTCCTTATCTATCTTTCCCACTTCTTAATCCATGTTGATCCTTTTGCTCTCTAAGTGAAGTAAGTATCCTCACTTTCTTTCTTACCCGACAGGTAGAAGGCATACTCAGTAAATGCAGTTCACAGCTGCTTTTGTAAGTCATGCTGTAGGCTACAGATTGCAGAATCAAAGTCTCACTTGCATTATGATTTTACTTATCATTCCCATGTTTCTGGGAAGCCTATATTTGAGCTACTTCATTTTAATGCATGGAAAAATAAATCTTTTGTTGCTAATAATGCTCTTATTTGGGATTAGCATTTACTTTTCCCTTGGATTCTGTATTCTGTATGTGCCTTTCAACTTTATTAGTCAATGTCAAACATCCTGGGTCTGAATCTGATCTGGTTTGACACTGGTGTAATACTATGGAGCATCTCCACTCAACTCATGGTTTACACAGGTATCACTGGGAGCACAATCCTTTATATGTTACTGGTACTTTTAATCTTGGTTTTTGTATGTGTGGCTAGTTAAACAAACACTTAAAACTGAACGATAAACCCTTATTTACTGGGAGAGAAGCTTTCTGATGAGCAGGAAACCTCTGATCGCAGAGGGCTCTTTAAGCCAGCAGGCGAAGGCCCAACAATGCCAACGCCTGGAAGTTGAAACTAGACAAATTGAGAGGGGCAAGACAGGGCACATCTTTACCGTATTGGTGATGAGGCATTGGACTAGCTAACCCAACAGATGTGGTGGAGTCTCCATTCCTTCAAGTCTGGATCTTTCAAAGGAGATGAAGGGAGTTAGGAACTCAATTCCTATCAGAGCTGAATGAGTCAGGTACCAAACTCCACTAGCCTCTTTTAGAAAGACACCCAATCTTGATTTAGGCTGAGATTTTCAAAGAGATGCACTAGTTAACCATAAGTTATTAGACTTGGTACAGAAATCACTGGGCCCATGGCCTGTTTGATCATCCGTATGGTCCCTTATGGCCCTACAATGACTGGATCCATAAGTAGCTGTCAACGTAAAGGTATCTGTAAGGTTCACTGGTAGAATAAATGTCATTAAACAAACTGGCGCTCTTTTAACACATTGAATACATGGGTTCTGTATCATAAATATAATCACATGACCTAGTCATTGCATGCGCCCTGACCCCTCTGCCTCTCTGTCTAGGAGGAGAATGACAGGCTGGCTTTCCTTCCACCTCTGAGCTGTACATCTATAAGTTGATGGGTTTTTAATCCTTTGTAATGGTTTTGACAATGGCTCCCTGTTTGTGTTGAGTCTCACCAACGGTGTGAAAGTTTCCGTGTGCTTTGTGTGAACAGTTGTGTCGAAATTGCTAGTAATGTGAAATGTGAGGATGCAAGGAGGCAGAATCGTGCAAAAGCAGCAACAATCCTAGGGCAAAATGACTTACCATTCTGGCTGCATGGATCATCTAGTGCTAATTTAAGAGGTAAAGCCTGTTTTCGGGGTTTGCTGATGTCTACATACTGTGCAGTACCTCAGTAACGTCAGCTAACGTGGCTATGTGAGAGCATTTCAATTGCCTGAAAACGTCATTTAACTACCATTAGCAAAAGTGAATTTGAAGAGCAAGCCAAGCTTTAGACTGAAATTCAGACTGTCCTCAACTTGAAATTCTTTTTCTGGATGATTGATTGTAATTCTGGAACTTTAAATTTTGCCAGCGTAAAGGAAGTCATGCAAATAAGGCATTCCCTGCCAGGCAGGTAGACAGCTTTCGATTATGGTCCTCAGCTCAGGATAAGTCACGCTTGCTTTTATATGTAAATCCTGATTATGAGTTTTAAAAGAATCCATCTGCTAGAGGTACATCTACTGTCTGTTGGGATTCACTCACCCTCTTACAGATTCAGTTGCTGTGGTTTATATTGAAACACTTTAGGTGGAATATGCTTGGCTGTGCAATGAATACCATTCCAATCATCACTGGATTTGTACTGGTTCAGGTAACAAGACTCATATCCAGATGCTACTAGTACATGATGGACAATCCTCCATGCACTTCCTCAATTTTTTTGAAAAAGATGCATATTTAGGCAAGTGGAACTGTAGCTTCTTACCAGTGGACCAGACCCCAGAACTACAACAGCAGTTGGGCTGTTGTAAGCTAATGCTGGAGAACTGAAGTATGCTAGCACTGCTGGGTAAGGGAGGCTTGCATAGGCCATGCCAAATGGTCCCATCTCTTCAGCCCTCTTCAGTTTGGCAGTTTTCAAAGCACTTTCTCAGCATCACCTATTAAAATAACAAAGGGGCTGCTAAATTCCAGGTTATGCTCTCAGACTATTCTGCCTCTGAGAACTTCTCCTGTATAATTTCCATTGGAGCACGACTTTACCTCTCTGCCCTGAGTGCTATTGTGGGGCAATGAGTTCCTTGCAAACAGATGACATTGATACAGCGATATATGGCCAAGGCACTAATGATGCTGCGTTTGGTTGCTAACAGGACCTCAACATTAATCTGAAGAATTCGAAGCGCTGGTCCAATGGCTTGAAAGTCAAAAGATGGTGATACGTTGGGGTCGAGTCAGATGGCATGTGACCAAGATTGGTTGCCGAATTTCATCCATTGGTTGGATCACTAGCTTCCCCAGCCCAACCAGGTACTGATGGGGAGCATGACACGAACACTGATCCTTTGCCCTCAATGTCTTGCAGGTCAAGCAGACTGGGGTCAGGAAAGGATGCAGCACCTGTGATAAAGTCCTGGCTTTGACCCCTTTATCGAAAACCGTTTTCAACAAAATCTAAAGGTGGGTGCCATCTTCCTGGATTTGACCACTGCTTATGAGCTGGTTTGGCACACAGATCTTTTGTTTAAACTCTCTCAAGTTGCCCTGTATTGGATGGTCAAAGTAGCAGAGCTCTTTCTCCAAAACAGACAGTTTAATGTACATATGAGCAACCGCTGTACTCTTACGTCAGGTCATGGCCTTCCTCAAGTTCGTTCAGTGTGTATATCAATGACCGGCCAGCTACACTCTCGAGCAAGTTTATCTATGCCAGCGACATCTACCGCAGCTACCAAGATTAGCCCTTCCCAGTGAAGATGCAGCCATCGAGGCATGGCACAGGATACATTCTCTGCATATTTCATTACTTTTGTACCACCACACTCCTGTGTAGCCTCTTGCATAACATGAGAATAAAGGGTTAGTCAATGTACTGGAAAGGGAACATTTAAAATTGATAAAGGACTTCTTGCACATTCAGGCTATTTTTTGACATAGCCAGCTATTATCAAAGGTGACTAAATTCACTGAGAACTATGCTATCTTACTACTTTATGAAGCTTCTCAATTTTTAAACAAAGGACCAGTTCTTACTACACCAGTGCAACTCCACTGAAGTGAGTAAGCTCCATTAAAGTCAATCACCATTAAATACATTTTGAAGGATCGGGTTTAAAAATGCGAAATTTCTTCTTTTCTGGACAATTTGCAGCGTGAACCTGGATGAGAATTTTCTGGAAAAAAAAGTTGAAAATATACCTGCAGTTTTTAACTGCTGAAATTTATTTATTTTTTAATGTAGCATTTGCAAAGTTCATGAAAAGGAAGTTGGTTCCTGTAGTTTCATTTTTGAAATTTTATAAAACATGTATAAGACCAATTTGGCTGGAGGCATATAGTTGATAGAAAGCCACAGTGGTAATTTCTCTAAGTTAGCTAGGGGATGCCAACTAAATCTATACCATCTCGACAATTATATCTTTGCAGAAGTGTTGGAAAGAACAGCCAAAAAGTGACCTTGTCGACAAGCTTTCTTTTTAGAGGACAGTCCTCTATCGAACCCCAAGGATGTACCATTACTCGATGGATCTTTCAGAACAAGCAGTTGTGGGAGGCCAGCTAGAAAAACCATTTCTATTGACAAACTTTCATTTTAGAGGAAATTCCTCTAACAAAGCCTTAGAATGTCTCCTGTCTAGATGGACCTTTAGGACCGCACCGATGAAAGTATGGACCACTTTTACCTGAGTCAAGACACACGAAAGTAAGTCGGACTTAATGTGCGAGCTGACAGTACTAATGGCAGTTAAGGACAGGGGCCTCGGCTTGAAGGAAGTGGCTGATGTGAACATGTGCTGTGTATTCTGTTTTGATCATTAAATCAAGCACACTTAGGAAATCTGGGAGTTGGAGAAATGATAGCACTGACTTAGAATGTCAATGCCGGTGCCAGAAAGCTGTCCTCTTTCCTTGCGCTGCAGCCTGTGTTGCTGTCTAGCGAGGCATTTGCACAGGGACTTGCATAAAACCGCAAAAGCTCCATGGAAATTAATGACTAGCAAAAGAAAATGATGATTGGGAGAGAGAACAGGGCCTATTAGTGACTCCTAGGAGTATAACTACAAGCCAAGTGGGAAGCATTTCCAAAGTCAAATATGAGATTAATTAACATTACGCTGATCTTGTTTCACAGGAGACCTAAAGCCTCTAATTTTACTGCTTATTCCATATTCACGACTCCCCCACTGCTGAGCTGTCAAAAAGGACAAATGTAGCTCAATTTAGAAGTCCTAAATAGCAAACTATATATAATAAATTTCATAACAGGTGCCTGATATGTGACCCTTGGGGGACCCCAATCCTCTCCTCCTCCATTTGGCCTAGTTCTGATGATGATGATGTTGATTTTTTCAAGTAGGTCTTTTGTCTATTAGCTCATCCTACGGTGTCTCTCTCTAGCTGAAGCAAAATTTATCATCTGGCACTTTATGAAAGGGATTTTTAAAATTCAAGTGAGTTTTTACAGGGTAGCCATACATCAAACATGCTTCTTACTGAGTCTAGGGGAGAGGGTCTCTATTACATGCTGAAACCATACCAATTATTTCGTGCTAATTCATGGGAGGACCTGTATATTTCTAGCTCTGCCCCCTACCCCTCCACTCGAATCTCCAGCAGTCCCTCTCACACGCAGCCCAGGCAGCGCTCGTGTCTAAGATCAGGGCAGCTTGGAAACTGACTTGGCCCCATTCACATGACCCAGGTTAGGTCAAAGGCCCGTCACTTGGCTGAGATCAGCAGCCACTGACTCCCTCATTGGGAGGAGAAAGGGAGAAAGCCAGGTGGCCTCCAACACTGGAATTCCCTTTTCTCCGTCCATGGAGAAGTTGGAGGCTTACCTTACTGGGGAGGGAGTTCTACTCAAGGACCCAGCAGTCGTGTTTAGACTCATCCCCTGCCCTGGGGCTCCTTGAGCTCAGTCCCACTGCTGCCAGTTGGTGAACCCAGGTGCCAGAACACATGTGCCTGTGTGTGAAAACAGCTGGAGGGTTTTCAGCGGTTGGAGTCGGTAAAGTATGCAGCACTGGCTCTAACACTCTCTCCCAGGCAAGGCAGTTTGATTGACATCTTTTGTTTAAAGCTTGGTAATACAAAGCACCTCCAATCAATCAGAAGCTTATTACTGGTGCCTGTAATCAAGCAGTTTGCTGGAGGCTGGTGCTATTTCTATTTGACTAATTGTTCTTTTGGTGCCATTGCAGAATTACCTAATAAAATTAGAGCAAACAACAAACCACTGCAGCTAATCGCCATCTGTTCCATTCCAAGATCAGGCAGGCCGGGTCAATACACTTAGGTGGGAGTAGGGTGGTTCTTTTGGAATCTAATAATAATATGGTGGGTTATTGAAGTAGCACGTTATGTATGGTAGTATACAGCATATTCATGTGAATGCCCTCTCACATGTGGCTGTTGCATTACATATCCCATCCTCACTGTGTAATACTTCTCAAGATGCTACTTGTCCACCCAGGTCCCCATTTTATCAAAATTACTTGGATCCATTTCCCTGTTATCTGCTATACTCCTGGTCCTGCCTGTTGTGTTTTTATGTCATTGGCAAATTGCTGCACATTCCAGATATTTATTGTAACGTGACTAAAACTGGGTTAGTCTGGTCCAGATTATCTGGTAAAATCTACCACTTTGCTCCTTCCTGCATGATATGTATCCATTTACCAATTGTTTCTGGCCACAATTATTAGATGTGTATCAATTTGAGATTGACAGTTTTATAGATTCCATGGCCAGAAGGGATTGCTGTGATTATTTAGTTTGACCACCTGTATAAAACAGGCCAGAGAACTCCCCCCTCTTCCCCCCCCCACACCTCCCAAATAATAATTCATAGAACAGAGCTTTTGGGAAAACGTCCAATCTTGATTTTAAAAAATCACCAATAGAGTGTCAAACCATGACACTTGGTAAATTGTTCCGATGGTTCATTACTCTCTCAGTTAAAAAAAAAAATTGCATCTTATTTCCAGTCTGAATTTGTCTAACTTCAACTTCCAACCACTGGATCATGTTATACTTCTGTCTGCTAAACTGAAGAGCCCGTTGTTACATAGTAGTTCCCCATATAGATACTTAGACTGTAATCAAATCACACTTTAATCTTCTCTTTTGTTAAGATGCATACAGTGAGAGACACTCAAAGAGATGAGTCTAAGACATGTTTTTCAATCCTCCTGGTGGCTCTTCTCTAACCCCTCTCGAAGTTATCAACATCCTTCTTGAATTGTGAACACCGGAATTGGATACAGTATTCCAGCAGCAGTTGCACCAATGTCAAATACAGAGGTAAAATAACCTCTACTCCTACTTGAGATTCCCCTGTTTTATGCATCCTGAGTTTGCATTCGCTCTTTTTGAATGTGATGCTGTGGTCCAGATTATCCACCATGACCCTAAATGTTTCTCAGAGTCATTGTTTCCCAGGGTAGAGTCCCCAACATGTAAGTATGGCCTGCATTCGTTGTTCCTGGTGTATATATTTGCAGTTAGCCTTATTAAAATACATATTGTTTGCTTGTGCCCAATTCACCAAGTGATCTAGATTGTTCTTCACTGACCTGTCCCCTTCATTATTTAATACGCTCCTAGTTTGTGTCCTCTGAAAACTTTATCTGTAGATAATTTTGCCGTCTTCTAGGTCATTGATAAAGATGCTAAATAGCAAAGGGACAAGAACCAGTGCCTGCAGGACTCTAATGGAAACACACCCACTTAATGACTATTTCTCATTGATAGTTATGTTTTGAGACCTATCAGTTTTTAATCCATTTAATATGTGCCATGTTCATTTTATATTGTGCTAGGGTTTTTTATCAAAATATCATGTGCTACCAAGTCAAATGCCTTACAGAAGTGTAAGTGTGTATATATATAATGTCAACATTATTACCTTTATCAGACAAATTTGTAATATCATAAAAATAGTCTGACAGGATCCATTATCCATATACCCATGTAAATTGGCATTAATTGCATTACCCTCCTTTAATTCTTTCTGCATCCTATGTTCTTCATATCAGCTGCTCTGTTACCTTAACTGGGTTCAATATCAGGCTGATAGGGCTATAATTAACCAGGTCATCCCATTTACCTTTTTCACATATTGGCACAACATTAACTTACTTCCAGTCTTCTGGAATTTTGCCAGTGTTCCAAAACGTATTGAAAAATCAACATTAACCGTCGAGCGAGCTCATCACCCAGCTGTTTTAAAACTCTTGGAGGCAAGTTACCAGAATCTGCCAATTTTAAAAATGTCTGAGTTTTAGTAGCTTCTGTTTAACATCCCCCTGAGATACTAGTGGAATGGAAAATATTATCTTCATAGGATATGACTATAACATCTGTTTTTCCCCAAATATAGAAAAGAAGTAGTTATTGAACATTTCTGACTTTTTTTCTGTATTACTATTGATAATTCTACCATTTCCATCTAGTAATGGATCAATACCATTGTCAGGATTCTTTTTGTTAATAAAATATTTTAAAAACGCCTTATTATCCTTAACTTTGCTGGCCATAGAGTTCTCCTTAGTCCCTTGGCTTCCCTTTTCAATCATCTACAATTCCTAACTTATTGATTTATATTCATTACTGTCAACTTCCCCTTTCTTCCATTTGTTATGCATTATTTTTCAATTTTTATAGGTGCCTTCACTTCCCTTCTAACCAGGTCCCTTTTTTTACTTATACAGCCTTCTTTCCTGATTGTGGCTTTTTGGCATGTAGTAAGGTGTTCGTAAATGATTCACAAATGTCATTCATATTTACCAATCTTCTTAAAGGCACTGTTATATCAAAAGTACAATGATCCATGAGATTAGAATCTGGTGCTACAGACTCCTGGCTATCTGATACTTCTACGTTGCACTGGGGAGCCAGGCAAAGCACCATCCTAAAATTACTAGCATGTTATGCACTGCAGGAAGTACCACCCAAAGAGACCCGAGTGACAGAGCCCTGTGTCTGTCTGATTGGTCCACACCAAATATTTAACCTGGAGAGTAGGCCAAAGGAACTGTCTGAACAACAGTACAGACTCTGGCTTGTTACTGCTACAGACTTTGCCGTCTTGCTTTTGACTTCTATCTTCTCTCTTTGATTATGGACTGCCTTGACCTTGATATATGTCTGTTGATTCAGCTTGAAAACTATTCCTGATTTCTGTCTTTGACCTTGGCCCGGCGGACATTACTGGGCCAGCCGCCTATGCCCTGACCATTACAGAGAGACTTCCTGAAGTCAAACAAGATTGTCTTTTGCTTTACCCATTCATTTTTATTGTCACTTTCTGAAAGTAGTTGAAGTATTATAAGCATGTCCCCTGACGTGCCTGTACTATTTTGTACTCGTTAATAATTTTATTGTCTTTCCAGTGTTTATATTAGATTGACAAGCCTATAGTTTGCAGGTATCACCCTTGATCTCATCTCTGCTTTTCTCCTACTGCATGTAAGCAGTTAAAAGCACCAATAAGAAAGGTGTTTATCTCTCTGCTACTTCCCAGAAGTATGGGTTACTAATCAACTTTTCCTGAAGCTACCTCTGTCATTTAGTTTTTGTACCTGTTCTACAGTGTGACCTTCAGTTTTATTCATTTTTTTTCCCCTGGAGAAAGTGTCTATTTCTGACATCTCTCTGGTAAAGATTAGAGACAAATAAGTCATTCCATTACCCAGCAGTATTTCCTGCTTCTCTTATTGCATTTCTCCCTTCCCTGCCACATGTCTCTTAAGGGCCAACAGCTCTCTCAATAAATTAGGTGCCAGAGTGTCTCCTACTTGTCTGTCGTCTTTTAATTCTCAGTCTTTACTTCCTTGCTCACTTATTCTTTACCTCTTATTTTGTCATTGACCTCCCTGATTTGTCTTTTATGTCCTTCTTTCCCCTTATTCACTCTTTATGTCCCTAGTCATTTGCACTGGTGTGTTTTCACCTGCAATATATAGTTCTCGTTGGTAGACAGATTAGGTGAGCTCCCTGTCATTTGCTTGGGAATCCTTCCTATTTCCCGTCTGTGCCCTGCAAACTCATGCCAATTTCCCCAGAGTTTTGCTCAGTAATGGGCCCGCTTGCTTTGTTGGAACTTTTATCTTTTTGCTTTTCATAGATAAGATTTACCCAGGCCCAGCTATTCATGATAAATATAATGATGGGCGGGGGGGTGGGTGGGAGGGGAGCATCACAAATCCTGTGAACCCAGTATCTATGGCTCTGTCCCCTCTCCAACCAGGTCACACTCTTCCCAGCCCCGTACCAGAGTCAGATAACAACGCTAATGCACTTGGGTTTTGTTTGTTTTTTCCAGATATTCCCTCATTTTCACCTCTTCTCCCATGTGCTGTTTAATACAAGGCTAATTTTGTTCCCCATCTAACATGCTATGGTAGGAAGCAGTCATACATTATGTTCCCGAATATGCTGTTTTACCATTTAGGTGTATATGAGAGGTATTACGGTTCTATATTGATTTTTTTTTGAGCAGACACCAGTTTAGTTCCTTGTATATAATCGATTTCAGGAACTTATCTGTCCCCTGTTATGGTACTATCTGAGCGTGTCACGATCTGTAACATATTTATCATCACAGCACCCCTGTGAGGTCAGCACGGAGACCAAGGCCCAGGATTTAACAGGCATTTAGCTATTGCTGTGCTCGATGTTGCAATGCGTAATGGATTTAGGAAATGGGAAAATAAGATCTAGGCTCCTACATCCATGAGGTGTTGCAATGCTGAGCACTTCAGTACCTAACACTTGTAACAATCTGGGTTTAACAGATTTGGACGTGTAATTCCCATTTTCAAAAGTCACTGACACTTAGAATCCTAAGTCTCATTCAAAGTCAAAGAAAGTTCGGCTCCGAAGTGTCTGATCACTTCTGAAAAGGCGACTCAGCTGTCTAAATCACTAAGGCCTTGCAATGCTGAGCAGAACAGTACCTAAAGACCTGTACAAATCTGGGCCTTGGTTTCTCTGCACCAAAGTTTCCCATCTATAAAATAGGGATAATTTTTCTCAGACTCTTTTATCTTTTTGCACTGATCCTGCAAATACTTAGGCATGTGCTTAACTTTGTGGGCTTCAGATTGCAAACTTTTTGGGCGGGGAGTCTGTCTTGCTGCAGGAACATGCAGGGCCCTCTAAGCAAGGCCGGCTCTGGCTTTTTGGCCACCCCTCACTTCCCCCCCCCCCCCCCCCAAAAAAAACAAAATGGGGCAGCCAGAACGGCAAAGCAACAAAACAAAACAAAAAAACCTGCGGTGCGGCCGGAGCGCGGGTGCAGGGGGACCGACTGGGGGAGGGGGAGGGAGCGGGCGGGAGAGAGAGAGAGAAGAGGGTGGCCAGGGCTACAGCGGGGGCGCCGCCACCTGCCGCGAGGGCTCCGCTCCGGTCTGCGGGGAGGGAAGGAAGAGGACTGCCCTGCAAGGCGGCCGGAGCGGAACAACAACAACAACAACAAAAAAAGCGGCCATGTCGCCCCAGGATTAGGCAGAATGCCACCTTGAACAATCTGCCGCCCCAAGCACCAGCTTGCTCAGCTGGTACCTGGAGCCAGCCCTGCTTCTAAGAGCTCTAGCAACATGAGACTCATAGACCTGGTGGGCTGGAAGGGACATTGAGAGGTCATCTAGTCCAGTCCTCTGTGCTGAAGCAGGACCAGTGCACCTAGACCATCCCAGACAGAACTTTTGTGCAAGCTGGTCTTAAACCTCACTAGTGCCGAATAGAGGGGAATAATCACGTTCTTCGATCTGCTGGCAATGCTCCTACTAATACAGCCCAATATGCCATTAGCTTTCTTGGCAATAAGGGCACACTGCTGACTCATATCCAGCTTCTCATCTACTGTAATGCCCAGTTCTGCAGAACTGCTGCTTAGCCAATTGGTCCCCAGCCTGTAGCGGTGCATGGGATTCTTTCATCCTAAGTGCAGGACTCCGCACTTGTCCTTGTTGAACCTCATCAAATTTCTTTTGGCCCAATCCTCCAATTTGCCTAGGTCACTCTGGACCCTATCTCTACCCTCCAGCATATCTACCACTTCCCCCAGCTTAGTGTTATCCGCGAACTTGCTGAGGGTGCAATCCATCCCATCATCCAGATCATTAATGAAGATGTTGAACAAAACCGGTCCCAGGACTGACCCCTGGGGCACTCCGCTTGATTCCAGCTGCCAACTAGACATCGAGCTGTTGATCGCTACCCGTTGAGCCCGACGGTCTAGCCAGCTTATAGTCCATTCATCCAATCCATACTTTTTTAACTTGCTGGAGAAGTCAAGGTATATCACATCCACCACTATCCATGGAGCCAGTTATCTCATCATAGAAGGCAATCAGGTTGGTCAGGCATGACTTGCCCTTGGTGAATTCATGTTGATTGTTCCTAATCACCTTCCTCTCTGCCAAATGCTTCAAAATGGATTCCTTGAGGACCTGTTGCATGATTTTTCCAGGGACTGAGGTGAGGCTGACTGGTCTGTAGTTCCCCGGATTCTCCTTCTTCCCTTTTTTAAAGATGGGCACTATATACTTTTTCCAGTCGTCCGGGACCTTCCCCGATTGCCACAAGTTTTCAAAGATCATGACTAATGGCTCTGCAATCACATCCACCAACTCCCTCCACACCCTCGCATCTGGCCCCATGGACTTGTGCTCGTCCAGCTTTTCTAAATAGTCTTTAACCTGTTCTTTTACCACTAAAGGCTGCTCACCTCCTCCTGGGAACCACCTCCTCCTGGGAACTGACCTTGTCTGTGAAGACCGAAGCAAAATAAGCATTGAGTACTTCAGCTTTTTCCACATCATCTGTCACTAGGTTGCCTCCCCCCCATTAATAAGGGTCCCACATTTTCCCTGACCACACCTTATCCACGTCAGTTAGTGAAAATGTTGGATAGTACTGGACCAGGACAGGCAGTGAGTCTCAGAGCCAGGGTCAGCTGACCTGGGCTTGCACTGTGGGGCTAAAAAAGCAGTGTGGATGCCCGCCCCCCCCCAAGCCCCCGGGCTGGTGTCTGGGCTCTGAGAACCTCCACGCTCACCAGGTCTCAGAGCCTGGGCTCCAGCCAGAGTAGGAATGGCTACACTGCTCTTTTTAGTCCTGTAGTATGAGCCCAAGTCGCCTGACCAGGACTCTGAGCTTTGCTGCTGCCGGTTTTTTTGCAGTGTAGATGTACCCTCCGGGTCTGGCTTTTCAACCAGTTGTGCACCCACTTTACAGTAATTTCATCTCAACCACATTTCCCTTGTTGGTTTATGAAACTGACAGGTGGGACTGTGTCAAAAGGTTTACTAAAATCAAGATATATCACACTACTTCGTTCCCCCTATCCATTAGGCGAGTAACCTTGCTGAAGAAGGAAATTAGGTTGGTTTGGCATGATTTGTTCTTTATAATAATTCCATGTGGGTTATACCTTATAACCCTATTTTCCTCTAGCTGCTTACAAATTGATTGTTTAATAATTTGTTCCTGTATCCTTCTAGGTATAAAGTTAAACTGGCTGGTGTCTAATTCCTTGGGTCCTCCTTGTTCCCTGTTTTTAAGAAGTACGTTTGCCCTTTTCCAGTCATCTTTAGGAAAGAACTCCCCAAAGCTAGGCCACTACACAGAGCTGCCCAGTAAATGGTGTACATATGGTATATTTTCAGCTGAATTGTTTCCTCTCCCTAGCTCTCAGAGGGACTTGCTAAAGGTCAAACAGAAGCCTTTGGTGAACCAGAGAATTGAGCCCAGATTGCCCGAGTCCCGCAATAGCATCATGACCACTGGAGCATCCATCTTCTCCTTTCATCGGTTTTAAGGCAGGAAGGGACAGAAAATTCCCCTCAGTGATTGAAGGTCAACGGTCAATGTTCTCTTAGGTAAACTCCATAGACTGAGCTTATTTAGTCTCTCAGTAGAAGGCAGTTTTCCACATCTCGAATTGTTCCTGTAGCTGTCGCCCTTAACCTTCTTGTTTGAGGTGTGGACACCAGAACTGGAGGCTGTTCTAGTAATGGTCTCACTAATGCCATATTCAGAGGTAACAAACCTGCCTACTTTTCCTCCATAGTCCCATACTTGCAGACCCAATGAACACGTCCTCCCTCTTAGCTCCAGCCTCGTATTTGGAGCTCAAGTTCAGGTGATTTTCACCAAGACCCTTGTGTCCTTCTCAGAGTCACTGCTTTCCAAAATAGGGCATCGTGAATAAGCTTCGGGAGTAAAGCTTGGTGTTATCATATGCAGTAATTATGGGGAAAGGAGCAGCTGAGAGCGCTGATTAGAATACTTATGCAAACTTATCTTGATGAGATCCATCTTGACAAACTCGGCATAGGCTGATCTATTTTAATTTCATGTAAATGTCTCATTCTCCTGAGGGACTTCTTACAATTCATGCAGAAGCTGGCTAAGTTGCACTCATGAGGTGGAGCGCAGAGATGGCTTTAAGCCCTTTATGTTCCCTTTGATTGAGGCTTGCACAGCTCCCAGGGCAAGCTAGAGCACCCTCCTGGCTGCTGTGACTTATACCTGGCTGACCATTCCCGCAGGTGGAGAAGAGCTGGGCAGAGTCACATCGTTCGTGACCCGTCTTCCCTCGTCTTCGCTCTCTGGCGTTCGGCGGGTGGTTGGTTTAGCAGAGGCTGCCACTCCGCAAATTGCACCACATCATGACAGCCACCCAATGCCGGACCTAGTGCACTGGCTGTGGGAGCAAAGGGCATGTGTTTGATTTACCTTCCGTCTGACTGATTTTCGCTTCGTTTTATTTCTAGACGTTTGTCTGCCAATGTACTTCTGGAGGCAGCAGCTGCGGCAGGCTTGTTTCATGCTTTCACTCATAGCCTTGTGTTATTTATGCTTTTGTCACTTTTCCAAGTGGAGCCTAGTTACCATGGCAGCCAGCACTGTATAAATCATTAACGTGTATGGTCAGTACATTGTACACACTTCTCGATGCGGCAGCGGCTATTTGAGCTTCCTCATGGAAATTGTGCCCAGAATCACTTAGCCCTAAGTCCTGCAATTGGTTGTGTGTGGACTGACCAGAGGCCCGAGTGGAGCCCCAGTGCTTTGATTACAGTGGGGTTTCATTGGGCTGGCACAAGATGTGGCTGTGGACAACTTTTTTCCGTGCTCTGCCGCCTTCTTATTACAAACCTTTTCCCGGCATTATCCCTGGTCAATAGCTGATAGAATCTACTCCCTTGGCTGTTCTTATGTAGGTCCTCTTTTAGGTGAATGGCTAATGCTATGGCCTGAGAACATAAACCTACTGTAAGCATCTGAATAGTCCCATGGAGATCAGTAAAATTAAACGTGTAAGTATTCACAGGATCAGGTACTTGTGCTTAAAGGACAAGCCACTCTGAGAGGAAAAGCATTTATGAAATTCTCCCCTTCCCCTTCTGTCTACTAGATTCAGTTATTTTGAAAGAATGAAGACTTAAATCTCAATGGATTTAGTAACTCTGTAATGATGGATTTCCTTTCTTGTTAAGAGAGAGATCTCAGAGTTGCAAGTGATGCATAACTCTGGAATATATTCCACGTGCATCACGCTGCAGAGATGGCAAAGGTGCAAGAAACCCTGTAATGGGCAGTTAGGTAATAACCTGTCCCAAAGGAAAATTTTCTTCTGACCCAGACCCCTTAGAGGGGGGCATTTGCACCAAAGCTGAAGAGTTTGGCTATTTTTTACCTTTTCTGTGATGACTCTGTGTATTCTTGTTCTCTCTACAAATGTCTTTTTTTTTTTTTATTCTGTGGAACTTGTGGTTCCCATGAGATCTTGTAGCAAAGAGTCCCACAGGCTAATTGTGTGTTTTTGCAGGGAGAGGAGAAAGTATTTTCTTTGAACCCTTTTGAATTTGTCCTCTATTTTTCTAATTTCATTGACTGTCTCCTTGTCCTTAGGTTATGAGCAGGAGAACAGCATTTCCTGATTATCTTTCTATAGGTGTCTTTATATTGTTTACCATTATGATGATGTTTATTTGCTAACTATCTGTATTCTGGCTGTGCTGGAAGGCGCCAATTAAGACTGAGGCATCATTGTGCTGGGTGCTGCACAAACTCAGGAAAAAGACAATTCTTGCGTTGGGGGGTTAGGGTCGAAGGAGAGGAAGGGTGGGGATACAACATACAAGAAAATGTGTGTGTGTGGGGGGGGAGAATTGGCCCAGCTTTTTTAGATCAGAGGCTGTGGGATGACTTTTGATAGCTGGTGTCAGAGGTGGGGAAGGGAGCAGGAGAAGGAGAGAAGGGGAGGACAGTCACAGTTGCTTAGCTGTGGAGTGTGTAGGTGTCCTGGCAGAGGTGAGATTTGAGCTGTTTGGCTGACATCAGGGAGTTTCCCCTGTGTGGTGAGCAGCATGGGGGGGAGGTGTGGGAAGGAGAATAACTTTATCATGGCTCCTCGTTGAGGGAGACGGACTGGTCTCCTCCGTCTCTTCCTATGGAAGCCTGCCCAGGCCTCACCCATCTCTAAGCCCCATGGAATTCTGCTTCCTCCTCCTGCAGATCAGGGACTAGAGCTGAACACTGTGTCCAGGAGAGGGCGCTGCATTGATTTCTGGGATGACTTCGGGTTATATTCAGTAGCCGCCTGTAACCTCCTCCTGGTTGGTCTATTGCCTGGCTTTTGGGTGGCTAGCAGACGTCCCTCACAAAGCAGATGCTGACCGTCCTTGTGAGCCAGGGTCCCAGTTATTCTCTACCGGCTCTGCCCCGTCAGGAAGGACAGAGTGGAGAGTTGCGGGTGTTGGATATTTCCATGACTTCTGCAGGGGTGAATGGGCCCAATTCTCGGATGGTAGCTTTTGTGTTCCTGGCCTTTGTAATGTACCCTCTGAGGGGGCAGGATGGTGGCAGAATAGTAGGATGAGCGGCTAACAAGAGTGATCTCTTGGAGGTCCAGGTTGGGGAGGTCCAGGTTGGATATCAGGAAAAACTATTTCACTAGGAGGGTGGTGAAACACTGGAATGCGTTACCTAGGGAGGTGGTGGAGTCTCCTTCCTTGGAGGTTTTTAAGGCCTGGCTTGACAAAGCCCTGGCTGGGATGATTTAGCTGGGAATTGGCCCTGCTTTGAGCAGGGGGTTGGACTAGATGACCTCTTGAGGTCCCTTCCAACTCTGATATTCTATGATTCTATGATCTAAAACAGCGTGGCCTTCTAGAAAGGAGGCTGGCTAAAGGAAAAATTTCCCTCTTTCCCCTGCCACCAAATCAACTGGGAAAGGGGTGTGAGAATGAACTATTGGCATGCACAACGCTGCTTGATGGGACTGACTGCTCCCCACCTTAGCCGGACTAGTAATTCTCTCATGGCTACAGAATGACGTTTCTGCCTTAGGCAGACTTCCAGAGCCTGCGTTTGCCATTTGTTTGCCTCTGATATTCACTTAAATCCTGCCTCCTGCAAGAAGCTCAGTTCTCGGGTATTGCCTCTCTGAGCCAGATCCAAACCGCGTTTGATGTACGCACTGGAAGCTACTTTGTATATCAAAAACTGACTATTTTACTACATGCTGCTTTTCAAGTTCCTTCCCGAACTCTCTTCTTACATGGCTGCTTGAAACTTCATTCTGCATTCCTTTTCATCATCTTTATCGAGGTAATAACTATAAATTGCTCTGTTGTCACACAAGTATTCCCAACCAGATCTTCAGCTAAATAATGGAGTAGCACAAAGCTGACCGGAATTTCACTTCTGTGCTAATTAAGTCTTAAAGTGAAGCTGTGTACATTAAAGTTAAAATATTTCTCAGTGAAAATCTGTGCTGAAGAAGAAATAAGGACCTGTTTTTTCGAAATGTCAGAAGAAGCCCAGTACATACACAATTGAGTGTTTAAATTATGCATGCAATTACTGTGATTGTACATGAAAACTGGGTGTATGTGTACATTTAAATGGCCGACTAGACACACATTTGCATGTTCAAAGGCCTGAAATAAGCACACAGGGATGGTGAGTTTGTGTATTTTTGTTCATGGCCGTGGGTCTGAGTTAACATCTGCTTCAGTGTTTGACTTTGGATATGACGGCAGGTAAACCCAAGGAGTTGGGAAAAGGTGCGTGATGTCTGTAAAGCGCTGGGTAAACTAGAGCTTTCAGCTGTGTTGGTTTAGCCAACTGTAGTTTTCTGGCCTGTTTGAATGAGGCATCACTGAGGATTTCCTTACTGGATACCGAGCATGGTTTGATGATGTCTACGCTAAATGACTAAACTGTTTTCAGCTGTGCCGGGTGTGGGAGACAGGCAAGCTGTGTGTGGGGCTGTGCTGTGTGTGGGGGAGAGAAGGGAAGGGAAGGGGGTGGATATAAGTCAACAGTGTGCTCTTGTTGCCAAGAAAACTAATGGCATTTTGGGCTGTATAAGTAGGGGCATTGCCAGCAGATCGAGGGACATGATCATTCCCCTCTATTCGACATTGGTGAGGCCTCATCTGGAGTACCGTGTCCAGTTTTGGGCCCCACACTATAAGAA
>NC_048301.1:2501107-2530621 GCF_013100865.1 Trachemys scripta elegans | reverse complement strand
TCTTCAGATGCAAGTCTTGCATCTGAAGAAGTGAGGTTCTTACCCACGAAAGCTTATGCTCCCAGTACTTCTGTTAGTCTCAAAGGTGCCACAGGACCCTCTGTTGCTTTTTGTATGCTAATGTCACCCTGTTCTGTGTTCCCTGTATACAGAGGGAGAAGAGAAGGGATAACACAGGTTCAGATAATACTGTACTGCAGCTAGTGTATAGCTGAAAAGTTAAATCCTGAAATGAAAATACCCAAATCACTATGCAGCCTGGGAGTCCCGAAGCTTTGCCTCTAGAAAGGAGCAAAATTCAATAACGAAAATGGAGTTTACAGTGTTTGGAAAGACTGAACAGAGGTGTAGGTGAGGAAATTCTTGTAACAGATCCAGCGTGTGGATGTTCTAGTCTGTGGTCATCTGAGGGGAGCAGGCAACAAAGTGGGACAAGGAGTCGGTGAGTGCCCATAACAGCTGGCTGTGATGTTTTCTAGATATGAGTTGATGGTAGCTAGCCAAGAGAATAGGAGCTTGCAATATTTCTGAGTGGCAACGTGTGCTGCTGCATGGCACGGATTCTAATGTCATGTAAATGGTTGTAACTCCACTGATCTCAAGGGAATGAATCCTGGCATCTATTGATGTGAGATCAGATCCTGCCCATTGAGTTAATGTGCAGAAAATGTACGGCTAGCCTTGAATTCAATGGTTCTGTGATACGGTAGTGTTTAAATTATTACTTTAGCTGACTCGCATACCTTTAAACTCTGAATTAATGACTCCGCATTTGGAAACATTGCATCCTGGCTGGCTAACAGTCCTAGCAATACCTTAGCATTGAATCCTAGCTTGGTCCTACTTTTGTTGAATAAATTGCTTTTTGAAAACCAGTTTGCCTCTAAGAATGGGTGTTGTCCCAGCATAACAAAGACCATTTTAATTTGTATTTTCCTCATTTGTTTGTAATCTCACAAGTTTCTGAAGACTCTAAAGTGAAATAAAATTAAACCTCAGCTACATTTACCAATGTAAGTCTGATCCTCTGCAGGTCAGTATCGGGTGCTGAACGTTTCACAGGTAGTTCCACTGACTTCAGTTGACTTAATTGGAAGTATTCAGAGTGCGTAGAGTTAAACAGGTCTTTGCAGGATTGGGGCCTTCATTTGGTTCAGGTTTTTCAATAGCTTCTTTATCCCAGATGGTATTGGAGGGGAGTAGAGAGCCAAAGTCCAGATCTTTGGATTTACTACAACATACCTCAGTGCCTGCATATAGCATTAGTGGGGCTTGGAATAGGTGTAGGGTTCCAACTGTGTATCTGCCCAGTGAGTCTTGGTACAGATGTCGGGCTCTGGACTAGGAGTTCTGATTGCAGGACTGGGGCCCACAAATGCCCTGTGTTGGTGCAGGCTGGAATCTGGTGAAAGTTCCTATGTGCTGGTCACGAGCATCTTCTACGATCAGGCCACAAGGTTGGTTGCTGGATTCAGCACATATTGTACTGGGGACGAATATACTTGTAGTGTAATATTTCTACCTTTTCAGCTCCCTTTTAATGGACAAGCAAGCAATACATCTGAATGAATTTTATATGTTCCCTGAACTGCTTTCAGCTTTCAAATAACTCAGTTTGAAGCTTTAGTCAATATGAGTGGAGACATTTAAAATATCATTGTGCTTTTCTGTCAATAAAAGATGGCAAAAGGCTAAAGAGGTGAAAATAGACAGTAATGTCAGAGATGCATCTGGTCATCGGCAGCATCCGTGAGAATTAAGTTATCAATGTCTATGATGGAAAGAGATGTTTGGGATACTGTGGTATTTCTATGTGTATGCGTTGAAAAACTGTTGGCTGCCGAGGAGTTCTGTACAACCAATGAATACTGCCGCCATTTATCACTGGGTGATGGGAACAGTTAATAAATCTTATTAGATCTGCCATGATGTATATAGGGTTACAAGTGGTCTCTTAGGTACCCTGGACTCAAACAAGATAGGGCATTATAGGAGCTAATCAGCACCCTTCATTGCACCCAGAAATGGTCATGAAGTCAAAGCACCCCTTGGAGAATCACATTAGTAGATGCCTCATGTTTGCAAGTAGCTTATTCCTGCTTGGAACCTTACGTTCCTTTTAACCCAAAGCAGAGGAATCAGACTTTGATATACCACTGTGGACTCAAAATTATACCTGGCGTCTGGACTTAAGGCAGTCGTTGGAGTCCATTATATGAAAAAGGATAGAGCTCTTTTCAACGGATTATTTTCCAGAATGTCTGAAGGCAGCATTCCTAGCATTGCTAGTATATCTATTGAGTGCAGAGCACATGGCATTATGCATACCTGCACGTACACATGTGACAACATTGTGCAAAAGGTGTCTGAGACCGCACTGTTTGTGGTTTTGTGTAAAATTGCCAGTGTTTTGCCCACATATGTTGTAACTGTAATTTTGCATACTGCGTCCAGTTCTCATGTATGGCCTTTAAAAAGGATGGTGACCAATGGAAAGGATTCACAGAAGAATGACCGGAATGATTGAGATCGGGAAAACTTGCCTTTCAGTGTGAGGCAAAAAAACTCGATCTAGTAAGTTTAACCAAGACAAGAGGTGAGTCGATCACTTTCTGCAAATTCCTGTTTGGGGAAAAAGATTTCTGATAATATAGGGCTCTTCAGTCTAGCAGAAAAAGTCATAGCAAGATCCAGGGTCTGGAAGCTGAAGCTAAACAAATTCAGACAAGAAATAAAACACCATTTTTAGCAATGAGGGGAATTAAATATTATACGTGTAACTGGGATTTTGATGGATTCTCCATCATTTGAAGTTTCTGACGCAATTCTGAAATCTAACCTCTAGCTCAGCCAGAAGCTATGGGCTTGATGTGGGAATCATGGTGTGACGTTCTCTGGCCTGTGCTAGACAGGTCAGACTAGAGGATCATAATGGTCTCTTCTGGCCTTAAGATCTATGAGTAGATTTGTGTACATAGATCTAAGGTCTCCTTTTTTCATAATTTGATCCAAGTCCTATATGTTTAATTCAGAAAATACTTTAATTAGACTTGTTTAATAAATAGCAGGTAATTGTTGACTGGATGCTGTCCAGGGTTCTGAATTGCACAGTATGTCATTGTTTCTAGTTGCATTATTTATCTTACTGGGTATTTTAATATAATATTGTGTGAGTTGTGTGTATCGATGTACAGATTATACAGAATATACCTCGTATACATACCACACAAAAGGTGCCCTAAAAAGTGGCTTCAATTCTATCTCACTATTAAAGCTATATTTCTGATGGGGCATGATAGAATGAAAATGAGATGAAAAATGCTCTTCTGTCATTTTGTGCAACAGTAGCAGTGATGTCATCATCCCACACATGTTCCTCTCTATCCCAACATCCCTTGCATCCTGATTTTCAAGCATAATTGCCACCATCGCTGTGGTAGCGTATTCCTTTCTGTGTCCAACTTACATTTGGTCCCAAACGAGTGCATTTAAATCATGTGCAAGAACTTCATACCCATGGGTCTGCGAGGCCACAGCCAAGCCAGAAGGGGGGTGCTTTAATGTCTATGGTGTTAAAGAGAGTTATCCTGATCCCCAGTGCATTGGCCACTATCACCCTGGTGCTGGGCCCCCAGGTACCAGCACTCACATGCTCTGCTCTGGCTCCCAAGACAAGTTGGTTCTTTCCATGTCTTTTGGCTCTCTTTTGAATGGAGTTATGCTACTTTAACCAGGCACCAGGGCCTCACCCTGCCCTCTTGGTCTTGCTCCCTTATAAATAGTCTGGAATTTGGTGGTGAACAAAGAAAACACTGGCCTAGGCCTCTTTGAAATGTGGATGCACTTATCTCCCAAGTGCACTGACATTTCAGTCATTGTACCACTGGAATGTTACATGCACAACACTTCAGATGTAAAAATAATGTGGGATTCCATGATAACTTATACATTAATGCTGCTTTTTCCTTTGTGTTGGTCTAAGCGGTGGCATTTGACTTTGTCAGCTTAACAGTACGGGATGTTCTCACAAAAGAATACTTTAGTTCTCTTACAATGGTTAAACTGGCCTATGCACATGTTCTTCTTATAATTAGCGGTGGTCAAAGGATTTTTTAATGAAAAATACAGGTTTTTTTTTTTAATATTGGAAAATTTCACCTCAGAAAGTGGAAATTTTCCTTTCTTTTTGGAGTGTGTCAGTTGCAGGTTTTGTCAAACCTGAAATCAAGAAGTTAATTTTGTTTCTTTTACCTTCCCCTTTTGCCCTTCCATTTTCAGTGGCAAAAGGAGGTGGGAGGGGGGACAGGGGAAGAGAACTGAAAACTGATTATTTTCATGGTCAATTATTTTCAGGGGAAAAAATAGAGTAATTGAAAATTGTTCCTTTTCAAAACCTAGGGAATAAAAATGCCATTGAAGTTTTTCATGATTCATCCCCTCCCCTCATTGTCTGATCAGCTCTACCCAGATCAGATGTTCAGCTATCACATCCGGTAAAGGATTCGTTCTAGGCTAGCAGGCTGGTGTGTGTTTCCCTCCTGAGAGGAATGACCATGAGACCTGAGTGGCGTAGGTCTTGCTTAGTTGGGCATGGGCACTAAGGCTGGTCAAAAATGGTGAGTATTTTCTGAAAAATATTTCACACTTTTTTTTATTATTTTGCGCAATATTTTGATGAAACTGGACACTTTCATTTCAGTGTTTGATTTTTGGGAGGGGTGTGGGCTTCCCCTCGTTCTCTCTTTTCTCAACATTTGGATTTTGATTCATTTCATTGTAAAATTAAACAAACAAAAAATACAAAGAAAACGAAAATTTTCAGTTTGTCTCCTTTGCAAAGCCATTTCTCATTGAAAACGTTTTCCCCTCCTTCTTGTGGGTGGGGAACTCTCCTGTGCCATAAGACCAGGAAGAATGGCTTCATTCTCATGGCTTGGCAATTATATAGTAAGGAGCAAAAAATAGTCATGCATTAATTTAACAGGGAGCGGGGGAAGGGGGTGGAAATAGCTGTAACTTCCAACAAAGGCGAATCCTTCCCTGTCTAAATATGACATGGCTTCAAAAGGCAGAAAAGTATTTGGATAAACCACAGCTGACAAGGTTTCTATAGACTCTTCATAAATATCAGTCTCTTTTCAGGCAGGCCGTTTTGCTGCATTGCTCTGGCAGCCTGCATGTGAAAAAGTGGATAAACACAGCTGCTCTCTTCTGCATGCACCTGGTTACCGTAGTAACTGAAGCTTGGTTTAGTAGAAGTGGCCATGCACTGGACAGCTGCCATCTGTCAGGGGCAGGGTGCAGAAAGCACAGGAAGTCTGATTGCCACCTACTGCTCATGGAAAGATATTGATTGTGATTACAGGGGGCGGAGGGCAGAGAGAGATGGACACTCACAGGCTGATACGTCCAATTTCGGCAAATACTGATTTGCAAATAAATTAATATAATTTTTGTAGTTTCCCTCTGTGCCACCTGGGATGAGCAGCAGAGATGGATATTAAGCCAGTGGCAATGCCTATGCAATTATTGTAGCTGATACAATTAAATAATGCACTATTCCTGCTTGAGCATAAAAATAATGGAGATCATAATAAAAGTATATTGTGAAACATACATGAGCAAGTCTGAGACCAGACATGCATGAAACTTTGTGTCCACAAGAGGGCACTAGAGTGAAAGTAAAATTCTAGTATGAGATTTCCTGTAATGAATAATAACGGTTTGTAAGATGAAAGTAACTTATGCTATTATTTATGACCTGATAATTTAATATATTATTTAACTGTCATATCTTTTATACATTTTATAAGCAGCACCCTGTGTATTGTGTTAATACATTGAACTAAAACTTCATCTTCATCACAAATATAGTTGAACAAGCTTCAAACTAGTTTATAGCCATTAGATTTTCGCCACAACACACTGATACAATTTTCTGTGTTGCATACTGAGATAACTGCTAATAATCTTTCTCACATGATAAGCATAGACATTCATAAGAGTCTGAAAAATAAGCATAAACATATTTAACCCAGTCAGTGTATTAAGATGTCAGTTCCGAATTTAGAATACTTTGATTCTACAGATAAATTAAAGCTAGTATTCCATATGTTCAAAATACAGTGGACTACTCCCAGGAGTGGGATATAGCGTTAGAATATTGTGTTTAAATCTCAAAGCATTTGACCTTCCAGGCCTTTGGTGCAGTTAGGACTGTGGGGGAATTTTTTATACATTCTGCCACCCATTTGGCATCATGAGAAAAGTCTAAGCACCATTCCCAGAGGTCTGAAAAATTGAGGAAATGCAGAATAAGGAAGAGTGCATGTTCCAGATTAAGAAAAAAGTGAAAGGTCATGTTTAAAAAAATAATTGCAGTGAAGGTTACAAGCAGAAACAGGGATCTGCTTTGTTTGAGAAGTGACTGTACAGCTTTATTGCTCCCTGTTGTTGGAGAAATGGGTGACAAAGGTCTCAAGCCAAGCTGAGAATTTCATTAGTCACCTGTTCTATTAAACTGCATTTGACTTAGCCAGGGCATAGTTATGCATTTGTTAGGAGAAATACAATTAACTTGGTTCATGCTAAATGTGACTGTAAAACATGAATCACCAGAGAATAGCCCTGTGGCTTTGTGACAGCCTTCATGTAGGGTGGTTGGTAGGGGAGCGCTGCCTAGTGGTTATGGCTTAGGCCGGTGACATGCAGAAGGGCTTGTTGGTAGGGGAGCCAGGGCCCTTTGAGGGCTATCAGTGCTCTGAGTGCCAGGGAGGCAAAAGGCAGCTTTGCCTGGGCCCCTTTCTACCCCTTGCCTGGGCTGTCCCATGGTCACCGCCTGGGTAAGGCAGCGTGAGGGGTGTCTGCTCACCACAAGGCACCTTCTGGCGGCTACGTGTAGGGAGGTCGTTCTTCCCTTTCAGGCAGCAACTGCCTCCTCCTGGGGTACGGCCCAGCCTCCCGGGCAGCTCAGTCCAAGGCTTTCCCCCACCGGGGTGGTCCAAACGAAACTAAAGGGGCTCGATCCAGTCCAGAGCTCCTAGGAGAGGGAGTGCTTCCCTCTCGGCTGTCTCTGCAGCAGGCCCTGCCTTGCCTCAGCGAGGGACCCTGGGGCAGTTGTGTAGGGAGAGATTCTGCCTTCCCTCCGCTCGTCTCCGTGGAGCTGCTTGTAGCAGGTCTGCTCTCCTCCCTGGTCTGCCCCAAATGAGCTGCTCCCCTGCCTTCTGACTCTTCCTGCTAGTGGTGCATTTGCTACAGGTGTGGCGGGGCGGGGCTGGCTGAGCCCAGAGCAGTTCCTTAACCCCTTGTTGTTCAGTGTGAGGTTTGTACAGCCCATCACAGGCTTCTTTAAAATGTCAATAACTAGCATCAACATATCAAGCAATGACTTCCTAGAATCCAGGATGTGATCATAGCAAGTGCCTTAAATGTGTGATTCCTAGAGGCTCAGCTCTACGGTCCAGGCACACAGCTGAGCTGTGTCTGCTTTATGCTGTACCTCCCGGCAAATCTGCCTCAGAGCTGATGTAGACAGTCATGGGAGGATCACCCAAGGGGCAGGTGGTGCAGAGTTGATCCAGCTACCCCGAAGTTACTTTTGTTCCCAGCTGCAAGGGTAGGCATAGGCACCGACTCCATGGAGGCTCCGGGCTGGAGCACCCCCAGCAGCCCCACAGATCAGCTCACCCCACCCCCCAGTGCCTCCCACCCACAGCAATCAGCTGTTCAGCGGCGTGCAGGAGGTGCTCGGGGGAGAGGGCAGGAAGAGGTGGGGTGCAGGCGTGGCCTGGGGCAGAGCAAGGTGCAAGCACCCCCTGGCAAATGACAAAGCCATTGCCTGTGAATATAGGGGGAATGGCTGGGAAAGATGGGAGATATCAGATCTCCGGTAATTCTGGCCATGCAATTGACCTCTTTTTGCTGTTATACGTTACAGCACCTTAATATCTGGGGGATCCCAAATATCCTGGGATTTAGAATCACCTCTGCATGCCTGTACTCCTTCTCTGAGCTGTGCTGTGCACTCCTGAGCTACCGTCAGTGACCTGGGCCTATATCTCAAGTGCACTGCATCGGGGTTTAGGGTCAAGTTCTCTATTTTATCCAGGTTCAAAAATCCTATTGGTTTTAGTAGGAATTTAGGGTATGCAAGTAATGCAGGATTGGTCCCTTGCTAAGTAGCAAACATGACCACTGTTTTCTTCCGTGATTCATCTTCAGACCCATCGGTCACGTGGTGAGCTCAGCGTGATGAATTTGGTTCATTGGCAAGATTAATTTGCCTAATAACATCATATATTCTCTTCAGCAGTCACTAGCTAGATCCTCAAAGTAAAATACCCCATTCTGTATGGAAATGACATGTGGCTGTTATGTGTTACAGTGCAGGATTGATGGGATTGTTCGGATACCTGTCTCTGCAGGGTTTTCATTTAGCATCGCGGTAGCTTGGGGCCTAATGTGAAGCATTTTATAGGATCGATGTTTCCAAAGTTGATGTATCTATGACCTGGTGAAAGATTCGTTGTGAGCATCATTGCATCACGATGTTCATCTCGAAAGAGGCCTGGTGACAACAGTGACCGTAGATAATATCACTATTATTGCCCCAGCATGAGCAGTTTCATTAGTATTCGAACAGGAAGAGAAGTTCAGCTAGCTGGGAATTTTCCACTCCAGTTTTTTTCAACCAAAAACCATGGTTTCAGCAAAATCGCTTTTTTCAGCAGTAAATGTGGTGATTTTTTCCCTCCATTTGTAAATTTTTCTATTGAGAAAATTGCAATGAAACATCTTGTTTTGGGAGGTTCAGCATGACTCTGTGTCCACCTGAGCGTCTGCACTGGCTCATGCCTCCCTTATCCCGGCTAGGCAAGTCTACTTAGCTAGCCTACATTTCCTGTGTTGCACTGTGCTCCAGGGACTCCAATTGTACAGCTACTGGTGGAGACTGTGATGCATTATGGGATATGTAGTCTGGCTGGGTAATCTGGTCCATTGGGGATCATGGGGACCTGAGATATCCCAACTACAACTCCCATAGAATCATAGAATGTCAGGGTTGGAAGGGACCTCAGGAGGTCATCTAGTCCAACCCCCTGCTCAAAGCAGGACCAATTCCTAACTAAATCATCCCAGCCAGGGCTTTGTCAAGCCTGACCTTAAAAACCTCTAAGGAAGGAGATTCCACCACCTCCCTATGTAACCCATTCCAGTGCTTCACCACCCTCCTGGTGAAAAGTTTTTTCCTAATATCCAACCTAAACCTCCCCCAGTGCAACTTGAGACCATTACTCCTTGTTCTGCCCTGAGGCACTGTGTATGCAGAGATTAACATCAACCTGAAATCAACAGTGACAACATTTCTCAAGTGAAATTTTTCAAATGAAGTTTTTTTCATATGATAAATTTAGGTATTTTAACTTTTTGTTCCAATTTGGGGTAAAAAGAAAACACTGAAATATTGGAATTTCTCACAAGAAGGACACTTCAGTTTTTCAATCCCTTCTATATAGAAGGAATAAGAAAGGGGAAGAAAATTCCAGCATTGGGTGTTGTCATCATCCCAATACTCTATTTCATCCCAGAGCTCATAGTTTAGGTGCTGTGGGACCGATTAGCTCTATCACTTCAGAGCGTGTGTTTCCCTTCTCTTTGGAATTAGGTGAACCTTTCTGGACGCTGACCCAGGACTCCTTCCTCACTTCCCATCATGACCTCACACAGCTTAAATTGTGTTTCTGAGCTCAAAGACAGTCTCAAGGTTTCCATTCCCCCTTTTAAGTCACAACCAATACCATATGATTCAGTTTTAAACACAATCCAGTTAATGGTTCCTTTGTACTTCTTTCTAGTGTCAGGTTAGTTAAATTCCCTAAATTCAATTCCTTCACTTGTATTTTAGGGGCTAATTCAAAGTCCATTGGAGTCAATGGGAGCCTTTCCATAGACTTCAGTGGGCTTTAAAAAAAATAAAGTTAATGGAGGCATCCTATCTTCTAGAACCGGAAGGGACCCTGAAAGGTCATCAAGTCCAGCCCCCTGCCTTCACTGGCAGGACCAAGTACTGATTTTGCCCCAGGTCCTTAAGTGGCCCCCTCAAGGATTGAACTTACAATCCTGGGGTTAGTAGGCCAATGTTCAAACCACTGAGCTATCCCTCCCTTTGGATCAATCCCTTGAGCTTCTTGGCAAGGAAGAAACAAGAGACACACCACAACGTCTATTTTCTCTGCTGCTTGAGATTGCGAGTAAGTCCTCTGCATTCAAAGCCTTCCTCTACTGTGGTGCACACATGAAAACTAGCCAACCAGCAATGGTTATTTTGAAGGGGGTGGGGGGCAAATTACCAGGGGGGAATCAAACTATCAAGACATTGTTCGTTTTTCATGATCTCTTTGATTGGAGAATTATTTTCTCCCCACCCCTTGTTGTTATTTTAACTCTAGCTCTTTGGGACAGGGGTTGTGCCTTCCAGTGCTTCTAGAGTGCATATCTGGAGCGCAGCTGGAGTATTAACAGCGATAGAACAATGCCTGCAGGTTATTTTTATTTCTAAAAAAGATTTTGGATCTGCTCCTCAGGGATGGGACTGACTTTTTTTCTGTGTTTGTACAGTGCCTAGCACAATTGGGTCCTGGTCTACAGCTGGAATCCCAGTGTGCTACTGCAATATAAATACTACTAGGACCCTTGTTTCAATCACTGTTCTGAAGAGAAATCACGGCAGAGGTAGTGAACTGTGTAAATACCTTCCATAGTGCAGATGGAAAAAGCGTGTGAAAGTGAACCCCACAATTGGATTTTCAGTGTCTGGACACTCAGTCATGTCCTGCAGATTTGCTTGGATGTTTGGAGTAGCTTATACCCCACCCAGAGACTCCTGTGGGGTCAGAGAGGAAGGGAGGAGAGATGCTGCTAGAGCTGACTGGAAGATGACAATTCTGTTTCATGTCGACTTCTGAGGTTTTGAAATGTGGGTTTGTGCCACGTTGGAATGAAACCAAACCCTTCCCAATGTTTCTGCAAAAATTAAGCTCTGTTGAAATAGCCGTTTTTGAATCAAAACCCGTGTGAGGGGAAGGGGCAGATACTGGTTTGCAGGGAGGAAAGGGCAGTTCAAGTCCCTCCTCCCCATAACCACCCAACTGAAGTGTGGGAGAGAATCTCTCTCTCTCACACACAAAAATGTCACTGAAACCAATATGCCTCTGCAAACCGTGATCGTTTCGACAGGAAGAACATTTTGGCAAAAATTCATTTAGACAAAACTATTCCAACCAGCTCTAGTTCTGTCCTACCCCTGGCCAGCAGGGAGCAGTGCAAGTCATGCGGATCCGTGTACCGTTTACCACCTCCAGAGCATTCCGCGAAGAGCTGAACCATCCAGACTCTGCACCACTTGGATTTTGGTAAATTGCATTCCTTTCAGTAAAGAAACGGCCAGACAGGAGGTGGGTTGCTAGCTGGGCTCCAGTGCCACATACTTTCAGCCGTAGCTCCTTTGTAAGTGAGCTTTATTTTGTATGAATAAATATGTATTTCGCAATTTCTCTATCCCTCATCCGTTTCCAATGAGTACTACTTTTTCTTTAATTCATTGCTAACCATTGCCTCTTTATTTCCTTCTTATGGTTAAAATCATTTACAAATTTGTAAGGACATACAATACTTCACCAGACATTCTGTATTGACACTGCTCCATACGCCCTGCTGGGTTCCTGTGGACTGCTCTCATTTTCAGTTTTGTCCTGGCATTGAAGTAACCACTGACAACTCCCTTCTTTTCTTTACAGAACTGGAGGTCTGTCTTTCAATTATCCTCATCCATCATATTCCACACTGCACACACTTAACGTTGACTGTTTGACCACACTTTGATTTTTGACCACACTTTGACCATTTAAAGTTATTCGTATCAACTCCCACTGCCCCTCCTGCCTAGCAGACTTTAGACTTGCCATCTATCGATATGGACTTGATTAACTGTGCCATCTACTAGTCTTCCTGTGTGTCCAATCTGGTTGAAAGTTTTATCATTATCCTCCTGCTGCTCAGTGGTGCAGGTTTGATTCATATTCGAATTTCTAATTATTCCTGGAGAGCTGTCCAATCCAGACCTTGAACCCGGAGGTTAGAATATCCTATTGCAAATGAGCTCTGAATGAAAATCCTGTGTATTAGCAACTAGCATCTGTGTTAAGCTACTGTCTATTTCTTGGGAGTTTTCTTCTGCAGACTCTAAACTTCCTGCTCATCACGCTGGCATGAGTTGAGTTTGTCTCATGACTGAGTTGGACACAGAGACTTGGCCTGCACACAAAGAACTGATAACTTGTTAGACTTCTTCAGTCGTCCCCACGAGTGTTGTAGCAACTAAACATGGCTTTTGCCTTGATGCTTTAACACCTCCAGATAATCAGGCCAAATTCAGATGTAGTGAAAATGGGTGCAACTCCATTGATTTCTGTGGTCTTGCATCCTCTACAACCTGGTCTGGCTGCGTGGTCCACGTATCAATCTTGCCTATGTGTACCAGTGGCTGTACTGGTTACCTATCGAACAGATACATCCAGTGCACCTGCTGCACAGTCTATCATGAAAACCTGGTTTTACAGCCAAGTGGCAAGCCTCCAGGGGCCCAGCTTTATCCCAAATGTAACTCTGTGAACGCGGGGGGCTGACGCAAGCTCTTGTGTGGTGCACAGTACGGAGCGCAGACTTTTTGCATATCATTGCAAGTGTGCGTGGAGGTTAGCAATACTAGTGGGGGGTGCAATACAGGCTAAGAGCTACTCGTAGGCCACACCAAGCAGAAGTAATTCTCAGGTGCTACTACCACCAGCTTCTTACCGAGTGCTCTTGAGAATAGGGAAAGGACGGGATGTGGGCAGGTAAAGGGAATGTCAGAAGACACTCGTGTTTCACTGCACCCCGAGGCACGGATTAGCTATATGCTCCTGCCTGGCATTGGTTACACTGGTGACTGTCTCGCTCCCGTAAATGTATTTCATTGTGTTCCGTGTCCTGCTCATCTTCTGTAACTCTGCACCTCCCCTCTGCAGGGCCAACCCTAGAGACAGTTATTTTAGCCCCTTTTGTTTCTCTACATGTTAATATAAACAAATCATAAACAATGAGGCAATACAAGTCAACACCAATTTTTATACGCAGAGTTTTTTCATGGTTTATATTTTCTGTTTATCAGTATTCTATTTCCTTTTTATTTCGGTTTAATAGAGTTTAAGGCTGGAAGGGAACGTTAGATTATCTAGTCGGACCTAGTGCATATCACAGGTCATTAAATGCCAGCCAGATAACCCTGAATTGAAGGTAAAATTTAATTCAGACCAAAACATTTTGGTCCTCAGGAAACTAAACTGTGTGCCCCAGGCAGGGAGCAGGAGACACTGAGTCGCCAATTCCTGAGGCCTCTTCCATGTCCAGATGATCCCAGCAGGCAACCCATACCCCAAACTGGCAAAGCTTCGCCTACACCTCAAGGGCCCTGCCCATTTGACTTGGTGGAAAATCCCTTCCTGACCCCAGATCTGGTGATCAGCTTGTCCCTAGCGTGTGAGCAAAACACACCAGCCAATTATCTAAGAAAGGATTCTCTGTGCCATCTCAGAGCACTGCTCCCTGCCCCCCATCCAGTGTCTTGTCTTCTGCTGTGGCCATCCCTGATAATTCAGAGGAAGGCACTAAGAAAATAAATCCCAGAATACATTTAGTCAGTTGTGCATCAGGGGAAATAATTCCTTCCTAACCCCTGCAGGTGACCTGTTGAAGCCTTGAAGCATCAGGTTTGACAGTAGTCATTATTCTTAATGCAGAGCTACAAGTGTCGTGAGTATATTGATGGCAATGCAGGCAATCCTGTTCTCCTGATGGCCTGGGAAGGAAATCAATGAACAGTTGATTCACAGACTCTAGAAGGCACTGCAACAAGCATTTGGCCTGACCTCTCCATTCCCCATTCTTCCGCTGCCCCCACAGACAAAGGTGGCAGAATTTCTCCCTGAAGCTGGATTAAAGCATATTTTAAAAAAGATATCTAATCTCATTTTAAAGACTCCAAGTTATGGTGAGTCCACCACCTTCTCACTAAGCTGTTCTGATGTTTTACCACTCTCCCAGCTAGGAACCAGCATCTAATTTCAAGGCTGAATTTATCTAACTTCAGCTTCCAGGCACTGGATCATGTTATGCCTATTTCAGGAAGGCTGAAAAACTCACGGCTCTCAGATATTTCTTCCATGTGTAAGTACCTATACACAGTAATCAAGTCATCTCTCAGCCTTCTCTGTGATGAACTGCATAAATTGAGCTCCTTAAGCCTTTTATCGCTATTGTCCATTGATCTTTCATTGATTCCTCTGGCTTCCCTTATCAGTTGTCTACATTTTTAACTTTTAACTTATATTGATTTCCACATACTTCCCTTCTTTCAAATTTTTCTATATTATTGATTATTATTATTATATGATTTTATTTTTTTATCGTGCTTCCACAAATCCTTTTAAACAGGATGGCTTCTTCCCCAGATTAACTTGTTTTTCATACCTGTGGAATCATAGCATTCTGGGACATCCAGAATGTCCTTGAACAACTCCCAGTTTTAATTAATACTTTCCATTTTAAATGTATGTTACCAGTCAGTTATGCTAACAATTGCTTGAAGCTTTAAAAATTGACCATTTTAAAGTTCCAAATATACATATTGCTGGTTGGTGCCATACTTTGTATGCATAAGGCAAAGGCAACAAGATCATGATTGCTGGCATCTAGGCACCTGCTAACTTTGAGGTCAGCAATTAACTCTTCTTCTATCAGAACTGAGTTAGTTCATGTGGTCTGCAGGACTCTGTGTTAAGAAGTTATCTCTTATTGTTAGGAATTCTGTTTTGTTACTGGCCACATGAGATGAAATCACTCATGATCGTTTTTCTTCCTCCATGTTACAGACAGATGTTTGGTGAACAGGATGAACTGTTCCTTAGTGATATTAGGTGGGCTGTGAGAGATGCCCACCAATACCCTACATCTTTTTACCAGTTAGAACTTTAATCCAAAAGCATTCGAGGTCCCCGTGAGTCTCAATTATCTATGACTTTGTACCAGGTAATGGTGTCTTTGACATAGAGTGCCATCCCTTCCCCCTTTTCCCATTCTGTCCTTGCAGAACAAGTCGTAACCATTGATTTTGACATTCCAGTCACTAGACCCATTCCACCTAGTTTCAATAATACCAACCATACCATAAGTCTTCTCATATATGAGCATCTCCAAATCCTCTTGTTAATTACATAGGATCCTAGCATTAGTGTATAGACAATTAAAAATGCAGTCCTTCCATGCCACATAATGCTTTGATTTGTCAAATGCATGATGACTTGGGGCTGTTTTTCATATCTGGGTCTCTGAACCGTGACTGCCCTGTTATGATACTCCCTCTTCATGGTTAGCTTGAAGTCCTCCCAGCTATCCTAGCTAATCTGTCACCCAGGAGATTGGTACCCCTCTCTTCTACTGGAGGCCATCAGAAGTATTCAACCCCCCACCCCATAATAGAGACCTCAATGTTCCACAAAACCTTCCCTGCTACAGCACCGATTTAGCCAACTGTTCATCACCAGTATCTTTTACGAATTAGAACCAGCATTCAAAAATGTCTCCTTTCATGAGCTCAGGGTTTCCCTCAGCTGTTGCTTGCACAATAATATGAACATTTCAGCATAATGACTTGAAATTAACCTCTGAAGAGGGGTGATCTTGATAACTCTTCAGCACAAAAGTAGGCATGTTTTTTCCTGATTTTCTGGTACTTAGATTCAAATTGAGGAAACATCTTTTTTACAGCAGACTTGAGCAGGACAAGCATTTCCATAATGGCTGGTGCTTTTCCGGCCTTTGCGTCACACCCCTCAGTTCTCAGATGTTTGCTTCAGTGAGGGTTGATCTGGATTTGACCGGAAACTCTAACTCCATAATAGGCTGATAAGCTTACAAGGTTGTTCAAAATGGAAATCTCTGCTCCAGCATTGCTCAACAGTTCTGTAAGTGAGCTGGTCTTTCTAAAGGTTACTCAGCTAATACAGCGGATAAAGGCCAAGATTTAAAGCCTGCTGCACTACAAAACCAAGATTTAACTTCTACGCTGGCCGTGCAGAGCAGCAATGTTACTAAAAGGGAATGTTGGATTTCTACGTGCCGGGAAGAGGTTTTGGACACTGAATATTGTCTATCCAACAGAAAGAGAAGCCATACAAAGAAGAGGCAGCACATTTGCCCTGGCAGTAATAGATAGATACACTCCCGAAAGGAGTGCTTGAGATTAGCAAGTTTAATTAATGGAATCTACAGCTGAGGTCCCAAGCAGAAGCTGACAGGCAGGTTGGGGAGGGAAGAGTATTGTCCTGGGATTTAAAACAGTCTCTAAAACAGGGCAGTTTGTCATAAATGCTTTCAGGCTATTGGCCTGTTTCTTTGGCTGTGATGCCCTTTTGCACTGACAGGTGCAATTCGTGCCCCTGTCTAAGTACCATGTGTCAGGTACCTCGACATCAAAACGGCATCCATTTTCCCTGCAAGTCATTCCAGGCACAAAAAGGGAGGCTAGGTTTTAAAGAGGAGATGTCTATCCTATTGGTCCATTTCATTAGCACTGCAATGTATAAGCCTAACCCGAGTCCAGCAGTTGGTGTCACACACCCACGAACGGTGCAGCAGGCTACTTACCTCCGGGGGGGAAGGATTTTTAAAAGAGCAACTCACAGGCAGCAGGTTGGGAGGAAAAGAGGAGATCAGCTGCATTGCTCCAAGGTGTGCTGTGAAATCACCTTGAAAACAGAGTTGGGTTCTTATTTCTCTGTTTGTATCGAGTTTACATGCCTCTTTCACCAGTCTGGCAACCTGGACTGTCTTCGTCAGTACTGAACGCAGCTGAACCTAAAAATGGGCACACGCCTTCGGTAAACTGGGGAAAAGTATAAGGATTTCCAGACGCTGCAGAAGTAATGAGGCAACTGCACTAGCATAGACCATTAAAATACTAAAGCTGAGTTCAACATACACTCGGTTGTCTCTGTATGTGGTAATCTGTTACTGCTTTTAAATCTAACTACTATACATTTATCTGCACACATTTCAGACCAGAGCAGTTTCTTCAGGAGGTAAGTTTACAGCTAACCAGAATTGTGGCGGGATACGCTTGCACCACGTTTGTGAGCAATAATCTCTTTTAACATGTGGGATGCCTGTCTACATTTCATTACTTAGATTTAAATCAACAGATTCGATTAGTGCTAGACCTGCTGGAACAGCTCCATTTCCTTTCCCATGGCTGTCAGTAGGTGAAGGGACGGGGCCCGGTGAACTCTGACAGGTTTCATGTGCGTTATATTTCTTTGGTAATGTGCCAAAGTAACACGAACAGCCAGTGGGGGAAGGGTTCAGACTGGGGCCCTCTGGCAGCTCCGGAGCAGGGGGTTCACAGGACTCGCCTGCCTGTAGCCTCCTACTCTGGTGTGCCATCTGCAGGTCCCCCCACCCCGTCTCACAGAGCTGGACCCTCCTTTATCTTGTCCAGCTGCGAGCATGGGTCAATCACAAGGTGCCGTTCAGCTGAGTCCCAGCACCTGTCTGCCGGGCTTCTCTCCGGAGCAGTGTCAGCTGTTCCCTACACACGCACCAGCGGCCGTGAGAGGGGCAGATTGCCCTGCTACTCACCTCCCCCCAGGAGTGGGGTTGCAGACACAATCTTTGTCCACCAACCTCCTCCTTCTCGTGGGAAAAGAAGTCCGCGTTCATCTGGGTGCCTCCGCCCTGGTGGCAAACCATAAATGCATACGCTGCAGGGCTAGGTACTGTGAGGGCTCACCGACCGCAAACTCAGGCCCACCGGTCCCCAGGCAGGGCTCCTGCTACGGCTCCTGCTACGGCTGCCTCTGGAAACTGCCCAAAATGCGGGAGGAGGGGGCTGGTGAAGTTCACGCTCACAAAGAGCCTCGCTTATGAGGCTCCTGATTAGGGGAGATGTCCAGCCCCACTGATTGGCTGGGATGCACCACGTCAGCCAGAAAGAGGCACAGGAAGTTGGCTGAGCAGCTAGATGTATGCCTGGATGCCGCTATGGACCCTGCCTCGTCTGTCTCAACCTTAGACGAAGGTTTCTAACCATCGGGGGAGTGAAGTTCTGGAACAGCCTTCCAAGGGGAGCAGTGGGGGCAAAAGACATATCTGGCGTCAAGACTAAGCTTGATAAGTTTATGGAGAAGATGGAATGATGGGATAGCCTAATTTTGGTAATTAATTGATCTTTGACTATTAGCAGTAAATATGCCCAATGGCCTGTGATGGGATGTTAGATGGGGTGGGATCTGAGTCACTACAGAGAATTCTTTCCTGGGTGCTGGCTGGTGAGTCTTGCCCACATGCTCAGGGTTTAACTGATCACCATATTTGGGGTCGGGAAGGAATATTCCTCCAGGGCAGATTGGCAGAGACCCTGGGGGTTTTTCACCTTCCTCTGCAGCGTGGGGCACAGGTCACTTGCTGGAGGATTCTCTGCACCTTGAGGTCTTTAAACCACGATTTGAGGACTTCAATAACTCAGACATAGGTTAGAGGTTTGTTACACGAGTGGGTGGGTGAGATTCTGTGGCCTGCGTTGTGCAGAAGGTCAGACTAGATAATCATAATGGTCCCTTCTGACCTTAAAGTCTATGAGTCTCCGTACTCCTGCCTCCCAGTCTGATCCTGATTCCTGCCCTCCTCTTCAGAGACCCCCCATCTGCTCCCAGATCCTGCTTTCCTGTTTTGCTCCAGGTCGCTGCTCTATGCCCGACCTCTGATGCTTACTCCAGCTCTCACCCTTGAATTGGCACCTGACTGACTCTGACTCTAGATCCAGGCTCCCAACTCTACCCCTGAGGCCTCAATGCCCAGTCCCTGCAGAGACCATCTTGTCAGTCTGGGGTTCGTTTCCCACCTGGCATGCAGCCACCAGATGCGGACATGGTTAGTGATGAGGGTGAAAGTTGTTCCAAAGAAATAGTATTTCCAGGTGTCGATGGCCCACGTTCTCGCCAGGCACAACTTTTCAAACACTGCATAGCTATGTTTTTTCATGGGCAGGAGATTTCTGCTCCACTATAATATGGGGTGCTGCCCATCCTCAAACTCCTGAGAGAGGATATCCCTCCACCCCCATGGGAAGGCATCACTTGTGCCCCCTTCCCCTCTTGCTCTCTCCTCAAGTACCTCTACAAGACTATAACAGGGTTCAAAATGAACTAGGTAAGTTCATGGAGGATCGGTCCATCAATGGCTATTAGCCAAGATGGGCAGGGATGGTGTCCCCAGCCTCTGTTTGCCAGAAGCTGGGAGTGGGCGACAGAGGATGGATCACTTGATGATTCCCTGCTCTCTTCGTTCCCTCTGGGGCACCTGGCATCGGCCACTGTCGGAAGACAGGAGACTGGGCTAGATGGACCTTTGGTCTGACCCAGTATGGCTGTTCTTATGTTCCATCCAGTTCTGTTTCCTGACTCGTCTCCTCCTAAATGTCTTGTCATTATTCCCCACTTCTTACTCCATAGTATTCCTAAGATCTGATGTTTTCCCCTTAATACACAGTTAAAACACTTGCCCAAGTCCACATCATCACCCCCTCTCCCGCATCTTGATAACTGTAACCTGTTCCTCTCTTTTCTCCTTGACATCTGCATTGGCCCCCATTCAAACACAGTTCTTAAGATCATCTCCCTAGTCTGTCCTGACCATGGCACCTCCCCCTAGTAATTATCTGTTGGCTCAACAATCTAATTAAATGGAGTGGGAATATGGTAAAATGACTTTTTTTTATATAAGCTTCTGAAATATTTGCAAACAACGTTGGCCAAGCTATAGCTTTCTGTCCCTCTCCAGTGTATTTTTAGCAAGCCGCTCAGGTGTTGAGCCACATGATACTTGTTCATCTGTTATGAAACCAAATTTTCAGCAATCCTCCCTTATTGCATCTGCAAAATTTATATTCACATTGTGTTTGATTGCTTAGAATCCACATTTGCATTGGCAAAACAGGCAACATACTCTTCTTAACATGCAAACTCGCTGAATGTTTGTGGCTGGTCCACCAGAGGATAACAGCCTACTAAAGTTGCCAGCTTATGTAGTTACTCCTTTAGCTCAGGTGGTAGAGGACAGTGCTTTAAACACACTGTTGGGGAGTCACTACATTTGTTTCCAAAATCCTTGAAGGTGACCAGCAGTGTCAATTTTGTTTTGCGTGAGTTTATGAGAATGACATGCAAAATGCCCCCAGCTAATTGGGTAGGACAGGCATTTAGCACAGAATGGATAATTGTAATGGGTGAGCTGTGCGCCCCCAAGAGCAGCAGCAGGGAAGGTAGTGCCAGCAAAACCTCATTTCCAAAGTGCTTAACGTTTAAAAGGCAGCCTCTCCACAGCTGGGTTTGAGGGATAGCAGAGAGATCCTGGTTTTACTGGCTCCTTCTTGCCCCCGGAGATCTGCGAGGCAGCAGCAGTCCATTGTGGCTTCTCAGCCCTAGGCGTTCTTTCTATTGATTTAGAATTTGTTGAGTTCAAATGCAAGCTGCCTAATTGAACAAGCTAATTCATTTTGGAGGCGATAGCAGCAAGTGGCCTTGCTTGGAATTTTGAAAGAAACGTGTCCGTTTTCTTTGGCTTGATATTCTATTTAGAAATAAAATGGAGTGAAATTTGTTCTGAAGGCAGAACTCTTCAAAGGAAAGAGCTTGGAATCTACCTTGAGACAAACTGTGAATGCATAATTTAAGCAATAAGCATTTTGTTGTGTGTTGTTCTTTGAAGCTTGCTAAGATTCCCCAAGACAGGTATTCCGTTAAAGCTTTGACATTGTGTTTCCCGCTAACTTCTTGGTAAACTTCATAGACGGGTTGCATCCTAAATGGGGAAGTTGGAGTCGCCCACAGAGACCTAGAAATCACTCAGAAAAACTTTCATCCTGGAGTGATGCCAACTTGGAAGTTTTACAGAGCTTGCCATTGAGGCAACCTTATTCACACGTGTAATTGTGTCTCCACAGCGAGGAGTAGGACAATAGACAGCCAAAGCTTTCATCTTTCTTCCCCTATCCTTAGCTCTCTTCCCCTCTTGTGCTCCCCTTTCTGCACTTCCCACTGTCTCCCACCCCATTGTTCAGCCTTTTTAGCAGAGCTGGTTGCATTGGTCATCGGTGGAGGATTTAGCCTTTGGTGGTGAATTATTTGTGAACTCTCCTCATTTCTTTGAATGTGTTTATGGGACAGGAGCAGAGAACAAAAAGGGCCACAGAAACTATGTGCTTCTAGTCAATAGAATCGTAGAACTGGAAGGGACCTCGAGAGGTCATCTAGACCAGTCCCCTGCACTCAAGGCAGAAGTCCCTCACTTTGCCCTGGTCTACACTGCGGGAGTGGGGGATATATCTAAGTTATGCAACTTCAGCTATGTGAATAACGTAGCTGAAGTTGACATACTGAGATCAACTTACCATGGTGTCTTCACCGCAGTGAGTTGATTGCTGCCTCTCCCCTGTCGACTCTGCTTGCGCCTCTCGTGGTGCTGGAATACAGGAGTCAACGGGAGAGCGCTCGGGGGTAGATTATCGCATCTAGACTAGACGTGATAAATCGATCCCCGCTGGATCGATCGCTGCCCGCCGATCCAGCGGGTAGTGTAGACATATCCTTTGTCTCCCATATTACACTTCCTGGTTCTCTCTAGTAAATGGAGGACCAAGAGCTTTATGGTTTTAACTTAACATCAGATCTCCTTTCATATGGAAGGTTAATATTGTAATACCTTTAGGAAATAAAGCATTAAAATAGTTCAAGACTAAATTCAGATTTTCAACTTGAGCTAACGGTTTGGGCAAATAGTTTTGAGCCTCTGGATTATTCATGAGATGTTCAATTTAGCTACTTGCTATTAGTTACGCATGGGGTGTGATTGGTCACCTAAGTCACATTATATTCTTTCTGATCTCTGACAGCCTGACAAAGTCTTTTCAAACAAATGAAGAATAGCAATGAGCAGTCAAATCCATGGACTCATGTGAGGATATGGATACTTACTCATACAAAAAATACACATTTGCCAACACCCGTGGAAGCAAAAATCCTTGCTCAGAAATATTCACAAACCTTGACTAATGAATACCATGAATAACAATCAGTGTAGTCTGCCATTTCGGGCAAGGTTTCTAAAAGTTGTTGATCGGTATTTGACCAGCTCTACTTTTTACTCACTGTTAAATACTACGAATAGTATTGTCACAGGTCCCATCACTGCTCTGACTCCAGTTTGTTGAGTCAGTCTGCCTAGAAATTCTTGCCAACTTTCACGTCTCTTATTCATCAGTATTATTATTAATATAATCAGTAGAGCTGGTTGGAAACAAGACTCTTCATCTAGGGAATTCAAACATTTCCAAAAAAATAATAATTCCAAATCACAACAAAAGGCCAAAATTTCAACATTTCCCATGAAATGAGAATTCCAAAAAAGAAAAAAAAATTGGGACCTTCAAATAGTTTCATTTGATAATGTTCTAAAGTTTCATAGAATTTATATTCTATTAAAATATTAAATATATTATATATAAAATAGTAAAAGTATTTTAATATAATGCATAAGTCTAAACAAAATCAATTAAAACAATAAGGTCAAAATGAAGTGTTTTTACTTTATTGAAACAAAATATTTTGACATTATCAAAATGATACATTTTGACATAAAAACAAAATGAGATACTCAAAACAATGCATTTTGACTTTTTCCCTTCAAAATTTCTCAAAATGGAGAGGTTCCCATTAAAATATTTTGATGAAATTGCAATATGTGGTGGAAAATGGTTCTGTCACTTTTTTTCGACCAGCTCAAACCATCAGCAATATTTGTGAAGCATCCGCATAGCACTTGACACTCCACAAGATGAAAGAAGTCTTGTTCCCGGTGCAGAGGAGCAGGGACTGATCCACCTACACAAATCAGACACACCATGCATTAGTAGATGCAGAGGCAGATCCTATTTAAATATGTCTGTGCCTGGGGAAGTATTTTCAGTGATGTGGACTTCATGGAAATAGTGAGTTTGGAGAAAGGGAAAAGAAGGGACATACTCCCATTATTTTCTCATGAATTACACACACCTTTGCCACTTGAGCAGGTCCTCAAGGAAACCATTTTGAAGCACTTGGAGGAGAGGCAGGTGTTAGGAACAGTCAACATGGATTCACCAAGGGCAAGTCATGCCTGACTAAACTTATTGCCTTCTATGATGAGATAACTGGCTCTGTGGATATGGAGATAGCAATGGACGTGATATATCTTGACTTTAGTAAAGTTTTTCATACAGTCTTCCACAGTATTCTTGCCAGTAAATTAAAATAAGTATGGATTGGATGAATGGGCTATAAGGTGGATAGAAAGCTGGCTAGATTGTCGGGCTCAAAGGGTAGTGATCAACGGCTCAATGTCTAGTTGGCAGCCAGTATCAAGCGGAGTGCCCTAGGGGTTGGTCCTGGGGCCGGTTTTGTTCAACATCTTTATTAATGATCTGGATGATGGGATTAATTGCACTCTCGGCAAGTTTGCAGATGACACTAAGCTGGGGGGAGAGGTAGATATGCTGGAGAGTAGGGATAGGATACAGAGGGACCTAGACAAATTGGAGGATTGGGCCAAAAGAAATCTGATGAGGTTCAGCAACGACAAGTGCAGAGTCCTGCACTTAGGACGGAAGAATCCCATGCACTGCTACAGACTAGGGACTGAGTGGCTAGGCAGCAGTTCTGCAGAAAAGGACCTAGGGGTTACAGTGGAAGAGAAGCTGGATATGAGTCAACAGTGTGCCCTTGTTGCCAAGAAGGCTAATGGCATTTTGGGCTGTATAAGTAGGGGCATTGCCAGCAGATCAAGGGACCTGATCATTCCCCTCTATTTGGCATTGGTGAGGCCTCATCTGGAGTACTGTGTCCAGTTTTGGACCCCACCCTACAGAAAGGATGTGGACAAATTGGAGAGAGTCCAGCGGAGCACAATGAAAATGATCATCAGGCTGGGGCACATGACTTACGAGCAGAGGCTGAGGGAACTGGGCTTGTTTAGTCTCCAGAAGAGAAGAGTGAGGGGGGATTTGATAGCAGCCTTCAGCTACCTGAAAGGGGGTTCCAAAGAGGATGGATCTAGACTGTTCTCAGTGGTGGCAGATGACAGAACAAGGAGTAATGGTCTCAAGTTGCAGTGCGGGAGGTCTAGGCTGGATATTAGGAAACACTATTTCACTAGGAGGGTGGTGAAGCACTGGAATGGGTTACCTAGGGAAGTTGTGGAATCTCCATCCTTAGAGGTTTTTAAGGCCCGGCTTGACAAAGCCCTGGCTGGGATGATTTAGTTGGGGGTTGGTCCTGCTTTGAGTAGGGGGTTGAGGAGCAGCAGACTCCTGAGGTGTCTTCCAACCCCAATCTTCTATGATTCTGTAATACTTAAATCTCAATTAGTATAAACAGGTGTGTAAATCAACACGAGAATCTGTGGTGTATAGGCCAGATTGTGTTGCAATTGTCGTAATAGCCTAGATTTTCTTGTTGCTACCTTGGCCCCTTCATATGCACTGATGGAAAATGCTGCTTTCTATTCACTTCCCCTGTGTCTGGTGTTTAACTGTTGAGCTCACTGAACAAAAAGATATTGTAGACTTTCAAAACTCCAGACATCAACAAACCTTGTCACCCATGATTTTGCAGATCATTAGGGAGAAAAAATCAGTTCAGTTAAAATAGAAACAACTTTATCTAAAGGGAAACTATGGAGGAATGAGAACGTAAAGCTCTGAATAACATCTTAACAGTGTAAAATATATGAGAAGTGCTGCTTCCTATACAAGCTGCAGGTTGGAGACAAGCCATGCTTTGCATTGGGAAGTATGAAATCAGAGTGATGTGGCCTGAAAGATTTAAGGATACATTATTTCTCCACATAAATGCTTTTCTCTTGTCTTGTATCTGTGAGCACAGTCATGCAAGTGGAAAGGGTTGTTTTAAATGGAAGAGGTTGCTTGGGGGTTTAGACCATGCAGACAGCATTGCAAATCTGGCAGTCAGTATTAAAACTTGGCACTTATTCCTCAAATCTTTGTTACAGTCAAGAAGCAAAGATGTGATAATGACATGCTAATGGTGCTGTGAAGGTGAAGAACCAGGAAAGTGCAAAAAGACCATTACATGTGTTATTTTTTTTCCTGAGATGAAAAGAAAATAGAATGGGAGGAGTGATCGCCTGCTAGTGAAGTCTGACATCATTCATTGGGAGGATGCTTCTAAGGCAAAAAAAACATGCTGCACTTTAGGAATGAAGATGATGCAAAGATACTCTCATCGAGTGTTGGATCAGGAGAAGGTCTTGTACCCAGGATTTTGAAAGAGAAAGGAAGTCTTGGTGGAAATGTAACTCTGGAAATTTAATGTGCATCCTTATAGTGAAACATGGATGTGACATCTGAGCACACAAACCAGAAGGGATTTAGATTAGGCTTCAGATTCAATGCCTATGAAAACCCATAAAATCACAGTGAACAAGAATGAAGATGGAAACCATCCTATAGGAGCACCAGCCTTTCTTCTCAACTTCCATACTCTGCCATAAAAGTCAGACTTGTGACTGAACAGAAAAGGGTCGTCAGGCCATACAAGAAACATGATTTTTACCAACATAGTAAATTCTAAGAGTAGGTTTTCCCTCAAGGCAACATATTGTAGGCAGCATGTATTCAGAGGTAAGAAGATGCGAGGTAAAGCTTCTGAAACAACCAATCATTTATATACTCATGAGAGTGAATAGAGAATAAAAAATTGATGCTTTTCAAGTGTGTATTGGAAGAAAAGGAGTGGCTTCTGCATGACACGGGGCTGTTCTGAACTGGCAGGCCGACCATTGCCACATGGAATCAGGGAGTGCAGGAGAGAAGAGGGACTCTGTCCTAGGAAGCCATGACTCTGAAAAAGATTTGGGAGTTATAGAGGATAATCAGCTGAATCTGAGCTCCCAGTGCAACACAGTGACCAAAAGAGCAAATGTGATCCTGGGATGCTTAAACAGAAGAATCCCAAGTAGAGAGGTTATGTTACCTCTGTATTTGGCACCGGTGTGACCACTGGTGAAATACTGTGTCCAGTTCTGGTGTCCACAAGTGGAGAAGGATGTTGATGAATTGCAGAAGGTTCAGAGAAGAGCCAGGAGAATGATGAAAGGATTAGAAAACAAGTGACAGTGGTAGATTCAAATAGCTCAATCTATGTAGCTTAATGAAGGTTATGTGTAAACTACAAGCTAGGGTGTGATTCCCTTGCCTGTATACACATTCTTCTGCTAGATTGCATTGCACCTGAAACCGGTGGGCACTGGTGGGTGACTAAACGCTGTCTCCCCTGCCCCTACCTGTGCTAGCTCAGCTCCATTGCGATTTATACTCATGCTAGCTCGGGGGGTGTGTGTGTGTGTGTGTGCGCGCTGGGAAAACACGCCCCTAATCTGTAGTATAGATGTAGCTAAAAGGAAGGCTAATGAGTCGATCAGTCGGTAAGTGCCTACATGGGGAACAAGTATTTGATAATGGGCTCTTCCATCTAGCAGAAAAAAAAATAAAAAATATCCAATGCCTGGAAGTTGAAGCTAGACAAATTCAGACTGGAAGTCAGATGTACACTTTTAACAGTGAGTAGTTAACCATTGGGATGATTTACCAGGGGTCATGGTGGATTCTCCATCACTGCACATGTTTCAATCAAGGCTGGATGTTTTTTTCTAACAGCTCTGCTCTAGGAATTATGTTGGGGCAGTTCCCTGGCCTGTGCTATACAGGAGATAATCACAATGGCCCCTTTTGGCCTTGGAATCTCTGAATGCTGCAGAATGAATCCTTGTAAGGTCTGAGAATATTTGGTTTGGGTTTTATTAAACAAGAAAAGCAGAATCTAGTTAATCTGATGTTTGTCCTGCTCTTTGCTTTAGCTGTGCGAGGGGAAAAAGCTGCTCCTGCAGTGTTTCTGATCTGCTGCTGTGGTGGGGTTTGGCCGTGGCAGCTCGAATGGCGTGGCGTGGCTATCAACAGGGGGTGCCACCACAGAAGAGCGCCTCACCCAATCAGTGGACTGTGCCTGTAGGGAACAGGCCCCTTCATGGCTGGGAACCGAGAAGTGCTGGGAGTCGGCTAGGAGCGTCTGTTCTCCCAAGCGATCCAGCCTGATTTTCTGCAGCCGCCTGTTTCAAAGGAAAAAGGAGTTTCCTGTCAGGGCATCAGTCGTGCTCTAGTTTCCCGTGTGCACTGAAGGTATTACCCTAGCGGGCAGCAGAGTGCTCCAGGGAATTGCAATCATTGAGCCATGAGCGGATGTGCGTAGAGGGTGTTCATGGCTAGGCTGCGGGGGGGGGGGGGGGAGGGGGAAATCCCTGGCCAGCCGAGCAGCCTCTCGAGGACCATTCAGCTAGTGTAACTGAGAGTGGCCCTGAGACTCCCCTAAGTTATACTGAGAGGTAGTTCAGCCCTGGTCAGAAAGCTAGCCAGACAGCTTCACCCCTTACCCCACCCCTTAGTCCAGAACTGGATGCTGCTTGGATAGACCCAGAGAACTGGCCCTGTATGCACCAGGGGTTTAAACCGAACACCCTAAATCCACCCTTGCTGCACACAAACACTGGAAGTAAGTGTGTATCCAAACTTTGCACCTTCAGGTCATTGCTAACCTCCTATCAAAACAATGACTCAAATCCCCCTGTTAAAGTACAGTGTTGTGACTACTGCCAACCTATAAGTGGATAATTCATATTTCTCTACATATGTTTCATATTCTAATTCCCAAACTGCCTCACTACTCCATTGCCAGATGATCATTGCTGACACTGGATTTGCACAGCAGAGACAGACCAAAGTGCTACAAGACTGGGATGGGAAGAATAATGAAGAAAGATTAGTCATCTCTGGTGTTTATAGCTCGGGGGGGTGGGGGGGGGAGACATAAGCAGGGTTTCTTGGAGCTATACAATATTCTGAAAATAAAAGAACAGATTGTAATGAATGAATAAACTGTTTAAGACAGTAATTCAGATTCAGGGGGGCATTGTTCCAGCTGAGGATACCAGCAAGGATGACAAAATGTTTCATAGCAGTTGTTTCTGTGTTTTACAATGTTATTTCTGAAGGTAGCAAATAGAAGGTGTAGCAACACACTGCAAGAGAACCGGGGCATGGAGCGATTGTTACAGAAATATGTTCGTGGAATTTTGTAAAGAACATCTGAGGTTGACTTCATTTGTTACAGGACAGAAGAAAACACAGTGAATTCTATCAACAGGGATCAACGAGAAACAAACTCTGGAGTCAGGCGTTTGCCTGAAAGTATGCAAATGTTTCTATTGGTTAGTCCAGTGCATTTTTCTACAGCAAGGATATCTCAGGCGGTGTGGATAAAGGAACTGGACAGTTGTGCCACTAAGCAGCTATGAAAAATCGTGCTGAAGTCAAAAGAACGCAGCAGTGGATCCCATTTATGAAACATATCAATATTTCCAAGTCTGAGGGGGGAGCCGTGTTAGTCTGTATCCACAAAAACAATGAGGAGTCCGCTGGCACCTTTAAAGACTAACAGATTCATTTGGGCATAAGCTTTAGTCTTTAAGGTGCCACCAGACACCTCGTTGTTTTTATCAATATTGCCAACTCCCAGAACGGGGATAGACTCGTATTGTAGTCACACTTACAAAATATCCACTGGGTTTAGGGATACTATCGGTTCCAGTAGCATTCCAACAGAGTAGGGAGTCTCTCTCAAACGGGTAGAACATTTTGTGTTGGAAGAAACTTTTAAGTGTGACCAGCCCATCGGGAAAGCAAAGATCCCATTACATTTGTTCAAAGAAGCCTGTAGCAGAATTGTCCCATCAGCCTAGATGGGTTTCAGCGTGATCTATTCTTTTTCACTTCTCTGAGGATCAGTAACTTCTTAGTAATAAACTGTGTTTGGAATTCAGATGACAGATACATAGTGAGAATTTAGAAGTTTTTCCTGTACTTCTTTCCAGCATGTAGCATGATTATGTACAGGGATATTGACTGATAGTCCCCCAGAAATTAAATCGTCTAAGTACCCCCATAGAATGCAATGAAGAGTGCCTCTGTTGTTATAATTCAGTTTTCAAAGCCAGAAAACATTCCAAATGTATACACTCCCCCAGGATGCTAGGAAAAAGCGCTCTAGGGGCTTATTGGCAAATTGTAACTGGATTTTTTTTAAGATAGGTGTTGTCAGATAGTATGCAGGAAGCTTGTTGACCTTGCCCCTTCTCTTGTAACAGACTTGTTGGACTAGGGAAGGATACGTGACTTAGTGGATAGGCAAAAAGAACAGGAGTACTTGTGGCACCTTAGAGACTAACAAATTTATTAGAGCATAAGCTTTCGTGGGCTACTGC
>NC_048301.1:2251699-2500810 GCF_013100865.1 Trachemys scripta elegans | reverse complement strand
TAGGTTTCAGAGTAGCAGCCGTGTTAGTCTGTATCCGCAAAAAGAACAGGAGTACTTGTGGCACCTTAGAGACTAACAAATTTATTAGAGCATAAGCTTTCGTGGGCTACTGCATCCGAAGAAGTGGGCAGTAGCCCACGAAAGCTTATGCTCTAATAAATTTGTTAGTCTCTAAGGTGCCACAAGTACTCCTGTTCTTTTTGCGGATACAGACTAACACGGCTGCTACTCTGAAACCTAGTGGATAGGGAACTTCATTTGGACTCAGGAGATTTGAATTTAATTCCTGGCTAAGCCACAGAATTCCCATGTGACCCTGGGCATGTCACTTCATCTACTCTGTGCTTCAGTTCCCCCCCGTAAGCTACGGATAGCACAGCAGTGGTGGCATAGGGATAGCATCCATCCATGACTGTGAGGTGTTCAGACAGCACATCAACCAGGGCCAGGTAAGTATCTATATCAATGTGTCTGCATTCAGGTTTTCTCAGCCACTGTAAGTTTGTAGACATTTGCTGGGCTCCAGTGTTTTCTTAACTGTCCATATTTGGCTAGGGCTGTGCATGGGAGGCTGATATTCGCCACAAGTAGTTCCACCGACATGAGACTACTCAGAGAGTAAGGGTACCAGAATCCCACATCAGATGTTTATACTGGCAAGTAAATTGGGTAAAGTGTAGGGGTGGGAGCTTGGTGCTGCCAATGTTTTATACACTTACATTTCAGCTATTGATCATTTTAACCCAACTTCAAAAGGATCACATATTTGATCCTAAGCAGCTGTGATAACGGATTGCTTTAAAAAAAATAGCTCATTGCTTTTAGCTCTATGTACCAGTGTATCACAGGTCTCCCTGAGTGACCTATAATTTATGAGTTCCTTAAGCTGTCAGAATTTACAGCAGCTAAAGGACTGCCTGGGGTAAAAGCCTTGGTATGAAAGTATCAAACTTAACTTCCATTAAACTGAGTAAATTATATATGTACTCCACAGATGCAGCAATACCTAGCAGGCACGGAAAGCAGCCATTACTCGGAACTTCTTTGCCGTTAGTAATTTGTGTTTGAATTTTAACATGTAAACATAGGCTTTTGTTTCTTTCCACAGTCTCCTATTTAATAGAATAGCATTCTGATTTAGAGGAATGTGCAAAAAAAATGACACAACATCTACCACTTACAAATGCTCTGGTCCAAATTCTGCCTTGACTTTATGCCCTTTGTAAGTCCATTGAACATCTCGTTTGCCTAGGGGGTGAATGAAGACAGAACGTGTGCTTCCATGACCACTGACCAATCAACATTGTAAATCACTATTTTAATCATTTAAGAAGACCTTCGTATAGTAACTTACTTTTCAAAATACCTCAGTTTTATAGCGAGTGATATGAAAAACATTTTTTTTTGAAGAATCCTGGTGCACGAGCAAGGATATGCTGGCACATTGTGTAACTCAGTTCAGATGCTTGGTGTGTATATATGTAGTGTAACTTCAATCAGATGTGATTTGAGCTTGCCAGAGTAGTAAATTAAGGTTTATAATACAAACTCGATCTTAACTTTAGAGCAGTGATGTTGCAGCTAATGTTGTGGTATTACTACTTACTGTTAACTGATATCAATTATGGATTGCCAGTTCTCAGTGCTTCTTCCCTTTGGCTGAGCTAAGTCCTTTATTTAAGATGTCATTTTATTTCAACTCTTAGAACTCCATGCAGTTTGCTAAGCAAACACTTCAGCTTACAAAACAGCCAGTCATATTTTCCTTAACAATAGCACGGATTTCTCCCATGAACTGTTCACATGCCATAACCTAAAGATGAAAGGAAGATTGTTCATTTGTGTGGCTTTCAGTGTATTTCTGAGTTGAATGAATGCTAAAGTGGTGCTGTTCTGGGTGGGGAATTGATGGGCCTGGCTGGAACTGACCACACCTAGTGAGTCTATGCAACTGTCTCAAAAAATCAAGATCCCACATTCTTCTCTTGTTTAGGTGTCATTTGAAAAGTGCTTATCCAGCAAACGCTGCAGCAGGTTGTTGGAACTACTCATGTGAGTAAAATTACACACACGCTTCGGTGTCTGCCAAATCAGGGCCAGAGTGAGAATATAATATAGACTTAACATGGCTTCACAGCCTGTGAGTACCATAAGCCATTGTCTTGGGGAAGATCTAAGAGCAGACACTCAGCTGGTGGCAATTGTCATAGCTTTGTTGATTTCAATGGACCATCACAATCTACTCCCACTGAGGAGTTGCTGCCTAGAATTCAGCAGAGTGATCTCCAGTGGCATCACACAGGTACAGCTGAATGCAGAATTTAGGCCAGTAAATAATTAATTCTGGAATTCGTGGGAGCCTTTGACATGGGTAGTGGTGGTGGTGGTGGTGTGTGTGTGTGTGGGGGGGGAATAGGCTGTATTAGCAGCTAAATGCAAGGACTTCTTTCTATTGGTTGTGGCACTGAGTTGCAAGTAATTCTGACCAGGGGGAAATCCTTTCCACTGCACTGAAAAGCTGATACAGCTAACGTGCTTCTTAGCCGACAGAGCTCTTTTGAACAAAGCCTGCAAGCTGCTGTACTGTGTGGGGCTTTTAGCCATGAAAAGAGTGTAGAACAAGCTGCCCAGATGATGAGAGAGCGCTGCTCTGGGCTGGGCTGCACGGGGAGGTGGGCTGACCAGTGTGTGTGCATCTTCCTGAAAGGCAAAACGGGGAAGCCGAAAACGGATAAATGGTGAAATTACCTCCAAAGGTAATAACAAAATGTTTTTTAAGTATATCAGAAGCAGGAAGCCTGCTAAACAACTAGTGGGGCCCCTTGATGATCGAGATACAAAAGGAGCGCTTAAAGACGATAAAGTCATTGCGGAGAAACTAAATGGATTCTTTGCTTCAGTCTTCACGGCTGAGGATGTTAGGGAGGTTCCCAAACCTGAGCCGGCTTTTGTAGGTGACAAATCTGAGGAACTGTCACAGATTGATGTGTCACTAGAGGAGGTTTGGGAATTAATTGATAAACTTAACATTAACAAGTCACCGGGACCAGATGGCATTCACCCAAGAGGTCTGAAAGAACTCAAATGTGAAGTCGCGGAACTATTAACTAAGGTTTGTAACCTGTCCTTTAAATCAGCTTCTGTACCCAATGACTGGAAGTTAGCTAATGTAACGCCAATATTTAGAAAGGGCTCTAGAGGTGTTCCCGGCAATTACAGACCGGTAAGTCTAATGTCGGTACCGGGCAAATTAGTCAAAACAATAGTTAAGAATAAAATTGTCAGACACATAGAAAAACATAAACTGTTGAGCAATAGTCAACATGGTTTCTGTAAAGGGAAATCATGTTTACTAATCTATTAGAGTTCTTTGACGGGGTCAACATACATGTGGACCAGGGGGATCCAGTGGACATAGTGTACTTAGATTTCCAGAAAGCCTTTGACAAGGTCCCTCACCAAAGGCTCTTGAGTAAAGTAAGTTGTCATGGGATAAAAGGGAAGGTCCTTTCATGGATTGAGAACTGATTAAAAGACCAGGAACAAAGGGTAGGAATTAATGGTAAATTCTCAGAATGGAGAGGGGTAACTACTGGTGTTCACCAAGGGTCAGTCCTCGGACCAATCCTATTCAACCTATTTATAAATGATCTGGAGAAAGGGATAAACAGTGAGGTGGCAAAGTTTGCAGATGATACTAAACTGCTCAAGATAGTTAAGACCAAAGCAGACTGTGATGAACTTCAAAAAGATCTCACAAAACTAAGTGATTGGGCAACAAAATGGCAAATGAAATTTAATGTGGATAAATGTAAAGTAAGGTACATTGGAAAAAATAACCCCAACTATACATACAATATGATGGGGGGTAATTTAGCTACAACAAGTCAGGAAAAAGATCTTGGAGTCATCATGGATAGTTCTCTGAAGATGTCCGCGCAGTGTGCAGAGGCGGTCAAAAAAGCAAACAGGATGTTAGGGATCATTAAAAAGGGGATAGAGAATAAGACTGAGAATATATTATTGCCCTTATATAAATCGATGGTACGCCCACATCTCGAATACTGCGTACAGATGTGGTCTCCTCATCTAAAAAAAGATATACTGGCACTAGAAAAGGTTCAGAAAAGGGCAACTAAAATGATTAAGGGTTTGGAACGGGTCCCATATGAGGAGAGATTAAAGAGGCTAGGACTCTCCAGCTTGGAAAAGAGGAGACTAAGGCGGGATATGATAGAGGTATATAAAATCATGAGTGATGTGGAGAAAGTGGATAAGGAAAAGTTATTTACTTATTCCCATAATACAAGAACTAGGGGTCATCAAATGAAATTAATAGGCAGCAGGTTTAAAGCAAATACAAGGAAGTTCTTCTTCATGCAGTGCACAATCAACTTGTGGAACTCCTTGCCTGAGGAGGTTGTGAAGGCTAGGACTATAACAGCGTTTAAAAGAGAACTGGATAAATTCATGGTGGTGAAATCCATTAATGGCTATTAGCCAGGACGGGTAAGGAATGGTGTCCCTAGCCTCTGTTTGTCAGAAGATGGAGATGGATGGCAGGAGAGAGATCACTTGATCATTACCTGTTAGGTTCACTCCCTCTGGGGCACCTGGCATTGGCCACTGTCGGTAGACAGGATACTGGGCTGGATGGACCTTTGGTCTGACCTGGTACGGCCGTTCTTATGTTCTTATGTGATGTGGAGCCACGGTGTTGTGTGGGGGCTGGGTCTCTTTGTGTGAGGATTTTGGAAGGCAATAATAACGGGAAGTCTATTGGTAAAGGTTTTTCTCCTCTTTCTGTGGAGATGTGGCAGTGAAAGATGTCATCTGAACATTCTGGACATTCTGATTGGTCTCAAATCTCCATTTTTCAACCCTGCCCTAAAGGCAATGTGTTGAGACCTGGAATTCTTCTCTGTAGGGAGTATAGCACATGGCTCCCCTGACTTCTTATAGGTATCTGGGCTTCACTAGTGTCAGGAGCATGTGCGGGGGGGGGAGTGTGGGGGGAAGCAGGGTCATGCCTCCCCCCAATCAGTGCGGGCACAGCACTTCTCCGGGGTGGGGAGAGCGAGCTCCTGCAGCCCCGGACCAGGGTGGGAGAGGGCAGCTCCTCTGGCCATGGGGCCACGGGGAGAGATCCAGCTCCTCCCGCTGTCAGAGGGGAGAGAGCTCCGCCAGCCCCAGAGCCTGGTGGGGAGAACCAGCTTCTCTGGCCGGGCCGGGGCACAGAAAGTTCCTCTCAAAAAGCAGCCAGATTTTTATTCATGTGCACGCCCCTGAGTAGGTTAGAGGCCCAGACTGAGAGCAGGGTCCCATCGTGCTGGGTGCTGCACAGACACATATCTAGAGACAGCCACTGCCCTGAAGAGCTTACATCCAAAGCGACAAGGGACACAAAGGAAGTGGTGTTACCATCCCCCCTCCTGAGGCGCGGAGATTAAGTGACCTGCCTAATGTCACCCAGGGAGGCTTTGCAGAGCTGGGAACTGAACCAAGGTTCCAGAATCCCAGTGAAGTGACAATTCTTCTTCTCCACGAGCTGCCCCGTCTGTGCTCAGCTCGCCTGACCGTTAACTTCAACGTCTGGCTGTGCTGGGATGTAATCCCAGCCTTGCTTCCCGGGCCTGAGAATTCAGCTTGTATCCAGGAGAACTCCACACTGTCCCTGCCTGGCTCTTATCCTCCCCCCTGATTCCTGGGCCATGGAGGCTCAGACAGTTTGATGACTATTTTTGACGAAGAGACTTTCTAGGAAGAGCAGGTTAGGTCTACAGTAGTCAGTGCATCTGTCTCTTTGGATGGGTGAGGCTTAAAACACGGTTTCCCTCCTTCCAGAGCAGTCTCCCTTTTCCTCTGAGCCTTCCCGTTTTCTGTCCTGGACTTGCTTCAGTAATAGAAGATAATTAATTATTTATTCTTGGGCAGTGATGGAGTTTAAAGGCCAGGATGTGTGTGGACCTGGGTCATTTCAGTATGTTCTACAGTAGCATTCCTAGGGGCCCAGGACTGGAAGGGACCTTCTGCATCATTGAGTTATATAATTCTGATTATCCTCCATTTCAAAAATAATTAGGTTGCTTGCCCCCACTAGGGGCTTTGCTAAGGAAGTTGTTCATGTTTCCTGCCTGGACACCCCAAATCGGAGTGGTCTGAGTGGTGGTGCCAGCTGGCAATGCCACTCATTCAAATTTGGCCCAGCTGCCCCTCTGTCATCTGGTCAGGGAACAAAGTGGGACCCCCTCACCACCACCACCAATGTGGTGACCCTGACCTCTACAGCTCCAATTGGAAGCCCATGCCAGAAAACTCACCTCTCTGATGGTTAGAAATCTTCTTCTAATTTCCAGCCTACATTTATTCCTGGCACAGTTGTTCGTGTGCCAATATTTTCCTTTAGCTTAACAAGCTCTTCACCTTTCCTGGTGTGTGTATCAAAAGAAATCTTATTGTCTCTCAGCCTTCATTTGGCTGGACTAGACAAGCCAAGCTCCTTTCGCATCGGCTGACGTTCCACGCAGTGATCTGTGTTTAGGGTGGTGGTATCTGGGCACATCAGACCTCCTCCATGGGATTTACCCTCATGTTCCCATGTTGGAATCTTAAATGTGATTTCTCGTTTTCAGGCCCATACGAGATCTGACCATCCCCTCCTGATGGCTGGGTCTAGTCATAATACAAAACCAATACTTCACATCTCCCAAGCACTCGCCAAGCCTTGCCGCCCCAAGTTGTAATTCATTTTTAATTTGTAAAATCAAGACAGTCCCCGCTACAAAGAATTACCCGTGAAGGCCCTGCTGCTTAACTTTAACCATGTGGATTCTCCCATTGACGTGCGAGATCACTCACATGGTGTGTCAGATCCTAGTGAGCGCCCCCTCTTGGTCACCCCCAGGGACTGCTGTGAGAAGAACCCTAGACTCTGGGCTCTTGATCTCTGGGAGTTTTGCAAGCTCCTGGGGCCTGAACTGAGTCCAGCCACTGCCCCAATCTCAGGGTCCCTAGGCACAGTCTCAGAGCACAGCCCAATCCGGCATCCCCTCCAAGTGCTGGAGCCCTCTGTCCATCTCCCTAGCCCCTCTGGATGCAGCATGGACCCTTCCGGCTCCCTGTCCTTAACGCATCCCTCCCCCAGAACTCCACCCAAGGGTGCGACGCAGCTGGTGAGAGTTCCGCTCTCTCGGAGGCATGTCACATTTGGGAAGCAGCTAACGTACAGAGAGACACTTGGACCAGAGTCATTTATGCTAGTTTAAAATTAATCCTGTAAAAGCACAGGACCATACAGATCACACAAAACAATAAGCACTAAATGCATGTCCCTGCGTCAGTTTCCTCACAATGCGAGGGCATTCTCCGGGCTGGGATCCAAGTCTTTTGGGTTCTCCAGAGTTCCTGGGGGCATCTGGACTCAGGAAAGTGGGCCGCCCAGTCACATGAGGCCGCTACGTGCTGGGTGGATAGGAGAAAATGGCCCCCACGCAGACCAGTTTCTGTCCTTTTAAAACCTTCAGCCCCCTGTGTCCAGTGGCCAGCATTTTACTCTTTATTTTTTGCTTTTTACTCTCATTTTTGCAATTTTTGCATGACATCCTTAACATGTGCTTTACTAGTTTTTCATAATTTAGCACTGGACTGCTAAAATAGGTGTTCCCAATCTTCTGTGCGGTGTATTGCTTTCCCCCACTGAACTACTCTGTTTCAGCAAAAGAGTTAGCCAAGAATTTTAACCCAAACTTGTTCAGAGTTAATTTGCATGTGAGAGCAATTAAACTTTTGTAAAATATTTGAAAGCACTAACTTTAAAAACCAATACTTTTTTAACATAACACAAAAGAAAATAGTACAAAATTAAAACAAAATGAAGTTTAAATACAGGTTTATGCAAACACTTTGAGGGAATTAAACTTTCATGACACTTGGATGTGCTTGGGATACAATGGTAGAGACCTGTTGAAATTGTTTGGTTAGCTTTAACCATTTGCAGGGTAACCAGACATAATGCATATAGTTATATTTTTAGACATTTTAGCTATAACACATTTTCCTATATTTTAATATTTAATAAAGGCACAAACAAGTTTATAGAAACCTAAAATATGATCTTATTAATATTACCTTTGCATTAATATTGAGGTTTTTCCCCTACAGTTTTTTCTTTGACTAAAACGTCTTTGATTAATAAAAGAAAACTTTTTATTTGTAATTACATTATTTACTGAGGCATAATATGTATATATATATATGTATTTATAACTGAGGTCTTTTTGAGCTTTGCAAAAAAATATTTTGATGTTTCTAACCCAAACATAACATTAAAGTAGTGTGCTACCACTTATATATAAACCACTTTTTTATAATTGCGATGGAGTATTCACCGCATAGCAGCCTTGAAAGGGCCCCCCTGAGGGAAATTAGACTGGATAAGCAACCCCTGAGGGGGAATCGAGCCTAGCGGAAAACGATCAGGTGGGGCTATGATAAAGCCAGGAAGCTGGCAGCAGAATGGGCCTGCAGCCATCTCGAGCTGTGGAGAAGGAAAGGAGGAAACCAGGCAGAGTATAAACCTGGTAGTCCTGGTCCTGAGCCAAGGCTGTACCCAGAGGAGGGTGGAGAAAGAGCCTGACAGAGGTGAAGAAGGAGCAGCCCTGGGAAACAGCAGCAAGGTTTGGGTTCCTGGGCTGAAACCTGGAGTAGTGGGTGGGCCCGGGTTCTCCTACTCACCATTGCGGAAGCGGCACAGACCGGGCAGGACTGTCGTGCAGTGGGACTTTGATACACCGGAAGGGAAAACACACAGTGACCTGACCAGAAGGCCAAGCCTTGGAGAAAGAGCCACCTGCGTTGCAGTGGGAGAGAGAAACGGCGAAGTGTGTGAATGAGTGTCGGAGGGGGGCTTTGGAGGTGAGTGAAGTTAATCCCCAGCAGCCAGCGGGAGGTGCCCTAGTGGTGAGTGGCCCCTGCTACAATAATTGTGTGTGTAAAAATTGGCTTTTGTTGCAAAAAAATAAAAACAAAACTTAGTCACATGACACACAACACAGAACAGCATCAGGCAACACACATGGCATATAGGATAAGCTCAAAATTAAAGATGAGTGTTGCCAAAATTGTATTTCTAACTATACAAGATAAAGCATTAAGAGCTTAAAGTTATTAGGGTTATGCATTTTAGAAAACAAAAATCAAAACATCAAAAGAGTTAAAGATTTAATTAGGCAAGTTATTACCTTTTTGTTTAAAACTTTTAATTGGAATTGACCAAAATCCCTATTAAGTTATTTGCTCACTTTGTTGTATTAAATTAGCTAACTTAAGGCAGTTTCCATTACTTTATATTACTTTTATCTTAAGAATCCGACCATACAGAAATAAGGAAAACCCATATTTCATATATTAGTTAATGTCTAGGATTAGAAGGATTTCTATTGCTTAGCAATTGTAGCTTCAAGGAAGCTATCGTCAGCTGTTGCATTCCTGAAGGGTTAAAATAATTAATTTACTGGACTTACTTAAAGTACATTTTTTACCTTGAGCATTTGGATGATGTCTTTTTTTTTTAATTACTTTGTCTTTCTGTGATGGGGGTTTCAGTACTAACTATAATATTTAAAAGACAGAGAGGGCAGAAATGAGGCAAAGGCAATGTAGGAAGTTGGAGAGACACTAGTCGAGAGAGATTAATTAATTCTATGAGGTTATTTGAAAGTACAAGCAGCAGAGATGCAAATTGAGCCAAATGACTAGTCTAAGAGGGCAGAAAAGGTTCTGTCATTAAGGCTCAGAGAGGAATGGGGTTTAATGGGTTAGAGCAGGGGGTTAGGAACAAGGACCTCTGAGTTTTTATCCTGGCTCTGGGAGGAGAGTGAGGGTTGCTACATGTTCCCACAAAACCAGAATTTATTCCCCACCCAGTACCTGTCACTTTCTCTGTATGCCAGGTGGATTGCAGGAGTGCCCTTCCCTGCTGTGGTTAACTGTTTCTGCACAAGTTTCAGAGTAACAGCCGTGTTAGTCTGTATCCGCAAAAAGAAGAACAGGAGTACTTGTGGCACCTTAGAGCTTATGCTCTAATAAATTTGTTAGTCTCTAAGGTGCCACAAGTACTCCTGTTCTTCTTTTTGTTTCTGCACAACTCCATGGGTATTTTAAAATTGTTTAGCCTGTTTTTACCAGCTTAGTTAATTTCCCCTCTTGCTAGCTGCATCTCTCCTGACAAGCCCCTGCTCTTCCCTTCCTTTGTTGAGGGCATTACAGTTGCTTATAACCTTCCACTTGCTCTTTTAATTTCCCATTTTGATCTTCTACTTTTAGATCCTTTGTCAGCTCTCTCACATTATTGTTTAGTTCTTAACCAGGGAGGTGATGCATTGCAATGCCATTTGGCTCCTTATCTTGGCTCTTTTTTATGTTGTCCTGGCATTTTCCGTTTAAGCAGGTTACACATGATTTACAATATTGAGAGCAAAGGATGGACTAACATGACTATTTACAAATTGTACAACAAAGGATTCTAATGTGTCCTCTCTCACTTTCATTGGCCTTTAAGTTGATTATACAGCATTTGCATAGTATTCTTTTCCTCTCCTTTTATTCTCTGTCTGTCACATAGACAAGGAAAGCGCTTTGATCTTAATATGTACTTAAAATGTGGCTTATCTCCCAGGAATTTCTAAAATATTGGTGTTTCCCTACGTGCTCTATCAGGCACTATTTATATAAATGGTTACTTTGAAAAGGTGTTTTGCCATCACTTATTGAAATCACACTAGCCTCTCCTGTGCATACTGAATTGTCTGAGTGCGCCTAGTGCTCTTTGGCCTGGCTGGCTGCACGAGTGTACCTGAGATTAACAAACACAAGCATCCCAAAGCTTACTGACTATTATCCCCTTCCAAGCAGTTGGGTCGCAAACCCACCCTGCTTGGTTTGACTGTTTTGGCCGGATGGCTCATGGGTTGGCTCGATAATGATGAATTGTGCGGTCAATTGCTTGACTCCACTTTGCTTCTTGATGAAGTATATTGAAGAGACCAAATAACCAATGTCCGTCGTGTTTATTAATATGGTACAGGAAAAAGTTCTAGACGATGCCAGTCTCTGAGGAGCTGTCCCATGCAGCGATCTTATATTCACCTCACAGAGAAGGTGTGCTCCCCAAGTTACACATTTCGGATGGTATTATTTATATGATGATTTTTACAAATTACACATCTTTTTACATGTCACTAAAATACAACCCATCCGTTTTCCCCAGTTCCCTAACGTGTCATTCCATTCCTTCCTTATCTTTGGTTTGGATACTAGCATTCCAGGTACCAGTCTGTGAAGGTATTTCCCTAGCTTGTACTAAGACATAGAACAAATGTATCTTGATATTGACAAGTTTCCCATTTGCTTCTGCCAAATGATTACTTCAGCAAATGCGAGGAGTTATGGGATACTTAGCATAAGTGATCAGGATGATGGTTTAGGCCGTTTAAGCTGTGCCACTGTTAGAATATTTGTGCTTAATGTTTTTGGTGATTAAGTCATACTAATGTATGTGCTGCAGGTAATACATATTATTAATATGATATATATTTATATGCTAGTCAGCATATATTAGTCACCAGCACAATCCCCTGCCAGGTGGTTCATTGCCTAAACCAGTACTTCTGAGCAGGGACCAGTCTTGTCTCGAGTGAAGAGATTTGCAAAGACTGGGTACTTAAGAGTCAGCTACCCTCGACCTTTGTTCTTTAGCCACCCCATCAGCCTTTGGAATTCCAGCCAACGAGGAGGCAAACAGAGCACTGCGAAGGCAAAGGACTGCACGTTCCCAATGGGTTTGCTGCCTGACGCAGAGACGCAAGGGCCAGAATCTCTCACAGAATCCATCAATTCCCCATTCATCACACATGACAGAGTTAAGCATACGCGGGAGTGTTTGCAGGGTTGGGCTCTGAGGCTCCTTGCACCAGCGCAAATCCAGTTACAGGACTGGGCACTGCTAAACACGGCTTACAATGTGAGTGGGTGTCACTCTCCCACTTCTGGGGGCAGAGGGGTCTGAGGGAGGGATAGCTCAGTGGTTTGGGCATTGGCCTGCTAAACCCAGGGCTGTGAGGGGGCCATTTAGGGATCTGGGGCAAAAATCTGTCCGGGGGTTGGTCCTGCTTTGAGTGGGGATTTGACTAGATGACCTCCCTTCTAACCCTGGTATTCTATGATCTAATGAGAACATAGAGGTCACTGACTGACCAGTGGCCACATGCAGCGTCTCTAGCAGAACAGGGATTAGGACTCAGTGGCATGTGTCTTTGAACTCCGTATTCAGGCCAGCCTAAGCCAATCTACCCCCCAAGACATTAATCTGCAACATCAGACAGTGTGGCCCTGATCCCAGGCATGCACCAGAGTATCTGGGAGGCAGGGATTTATGTGCTTTATACTATCTCCTCCCCCCATTTCCTTCCTGGCGGCTGCTTGGGGGCTAAACTAGCCCCTGGTGCAATTTAGTGCTGCTCTAAATTGCAGTGGTGGAGGGGCTTCTCCTCACCCTAGAACTCCCAGAATTGGGGGCTGGGGGAGGCTGACAGACCTTTTGAGGCAGTTCATTTACCGAATCCTCCTTTATCTCTTTCCCTAGCTCCTAAGAGGAACCCATTCTGTATCCCAGATATGCATGCATTACTAATTGGGGATTTTATTAATTGTTCTATAAATAATGTAAATAAAATAGTGGGTAATTATTTATCCTGGAAATGTATTTGTTTAATGTATTTTCAGTTAGAGTCTTTAAGTTAGAATGAAGACGATGGAAGATTCAGACTTGGTGGTGTTTGTACATTTAGGAACAAAACACACCACGCGCACCTAGTTAAAATGAGAGACGCAGCGTCTCTCTTCTTCATTTCACTTCTGCATCAAGCTGAGATTTGCACGGTGTAAGTGAGGGCAGAACAGAACCCAGAGTGAATGATACAGCGATCTAATCTCTCCATATAAATGGCCTGTCAAGTTAGTTACGTGATCAGCTATTCAAATATTGATGAGACGTTTCCTCTTCACGCCAGTTCTCAGCTGGGCAAGTTCTGAGTTTAAGGAAATCACTTTGTCATGCTCTCCAGACGTGCACACTTCTCTCTCTCTCCCTCCCCCCCACTCCTCTCCAATAATGTCTTGTTTCCCTGCATACCTTTGAATGGAAGGGGAGCTACTTGGGTCATCCAACAAAGCAGAGCTCAATGTCAGCAGGTTTTCAGTGATAGCCGCTGATCGTTACTGCTGTCGTCGTGGGTCACAAACCATGAAAAATCTCAGTGAGCCTTCCCGGGGTTGTTCAGGAGATGGGAGGAGAGCAATGGCAGGGTGTCTGCAAGCAGCGCACGGATACGACGGGACATTACTGGGGTTATTCTGAGCTATACACGATCCAGATCTGTCGCTGAGCGAGGAAGGCGAACTTGTGGTTAAGGCCCTGGGTAAGCTTGGGCACAACACTGAATCTGTGTATGTCTCAAGTTCTTGTATACAGGAGGCTCTAGTCCTTCCTTTGCCCCATCCCTTGATGAGCGGTCTGTCTAGCCTGGGAGCTCTGTGGGGCAGCAGCTGTGTCATTGTCAGGTGTCAGTATCGCCCCCGGCACTATGACGGATACCAGGACTGGGTGAACACAGGTGATTTGATGCATGGCTAAATAGCTGTGTAGTAGACAGGCTAGCCTTAGATATTTTGTTGTTCAGGGCGGAAAACGTCTTTTGTTCCCCACCCTCCCGAACAGGTGGGGGTTAAAAAAAAAAAAAACAGAAACGAAACCAGCACACCAATGATTTGGTGCCCCTCCAGATGTTGAGTTGGCACACTCAGGGCAGCCAACCTGACTGCCCTCCCCTATAGCTGGCGCCGATGATGGATTCGAGCATCAGGGCACGCAAGTGATGTCAGAGATGTGTGTGTTTCCCTTCTCCTCTAACTTAGCCTAGACACAGTAGCCAGCCTGTTGTTTGTAGTAGTTGTAGGTGTAAATAAATGAACGGAGATATCCCATCTCCTAGAACTGGAAGGGACCTTGAAAGGTCATCGAGTCCAGCCCCCTGCCTTCACTAGCAGGACCAAGTACTGATTTTGCCCCAGATCCCTAAGTGGCCCCCTCAAGGGTTGAACTCACAATCCTGTGTTTAGCAGGCTAATGCTCAAACCACTGAGCTATCCATCCCCCTGGAATCATGGAAAACATTGCTCTGTGCCCCTGTGAGACCAGTGTGGCTTGGGCCAGAGCGGTGGGTTACCACTAAGGAAAGCAAATGCTGCATCCTGCCATGCAAAGCCCAAGGGCCTCTTTGCAGAGCGTTCCTGGGCCCTGGCCCAATGTGCAGACAGACAAGATGGAGGCTTTCCTCAGCCTGGTGCAAATATCCCACAGATATCAGAGAAAGCAACGCAGCTAGCTTGTGTCCACTTGGGGTTAAAACACGCACTTCTTAGCACAATCTGTTTCTCTCATCCCTTCCCCTCTGTCTTTCCCCATGCCCTGCAGCACCCAAACCCTGTGTGAGTGTGAACACTACCGCAGACCGTGCACCGTAGCCCCAGTCCCGTTCTGTGCATTGCCTGGTTTGTCACTAACTCCCTCAGCAACCCTGTTACAGCCAAGCACAGAGCTGAAAAAGTGAGAGAACTACAGAGCTGTGGTATGGAGGAGCCTAAGATGTACGACAGCCTTAAGCTGTATTGAATTTTTTTTTTTCCAATTCCCTGGATTCCCTGGGAATTGAAAAAAAAATTCAATATTTGCCTCTCCTTTCCTTTTGCTGCAGCAATGGGCAATGAAAATAATGGTCCGTATTCTCAATAAAACTGGTGTAAAATCCAGAGTGCCTCCCATTGGATTTACACTGATCTAGGATCCAAATCTGGGCCAATATTTCCCAACACAGTATTTTCCAGGAGAGAGAGAGAGACATTACTACTTGGAAAAAGATATTTGGCCAGCTTCCAAGGTGTCTTTTCTTTGTTCATGGTTGAAGATGGTTATTCCCCTCTTCCCTCCCTAGGAAAGAATAGAGATGCCTGATAACCCTACTGCTATTTTTAATGGGCCAAACAGAGAACATGCAGTCATATTTGCATGGCATGTATTCATTCAGAAAAAGAGCTGGTTTGAAGACCAGAGAAATACTTGTTGAGTAAATACTGCCATTAATTGATGAATGATTAATTTGATTAACAGCATTCAGTCAGTAACTAAGTTGGTAAAAAACTGCAACAAATTATTCATTGAATAAATTAGTCCCCCAAATTGGAAAAATAAATCTATTAAGGTATTTGGGAATATCTGACCAGGAGAAAACTGGTGGTGGCTGTGTGAAATTTCCCAAAGTGGATTCCCTTTGTCCCTCTGTGACTCAGGGGAGAGCAGATTTTGTGCTATCAGAACTTTTCAAAAATCCACCCTGGCCTGCCTCACTCTAGATCCAGGTTGTGGGGGATCAGGGTGGTCTTACCACTGCCTTGTTAGGGGGCTTATTCCTTCACCCTCTCACTTCCCTGCTCCTTCTCGCAGGAACAGAGAGCAACAAGACCCAAAGTCCAAAGGCGCAAACAATTCTATGTTTATTGGGGTGAACTTCTAGCAAGCATGATTCCTGTTTCCTTCCTCAGTGTCCCCTTCCCAGCTCTGACACCACAGAGCCATCCCTGTTCCCATTCCCTGTTCCCATTCCCCCCTTAGCAAAACATGATTCCAATTTCCCCACCCCCATTCCCTGTTCCCATTCCCCCCCCTTACTTCCTGATTGACTGCAGACCATATAGTAAAACTTGAGTTCTGCTTAGCTATACCTTAACCAATCATTTTACTGAAATTTAACTAACCAATCCTAATGTACTGTAACATGGTTATTTAACCAATTCTATTCCACCACCTTAATTGGTTTACACCCAACAAAATTAATTATACAGCAGACAGAAACAATCACAGAACCCGACAGAGACCATGCAAATAAATATACAAAACAATACAGAAGTGAGGATTTCACAACTACATCTATACAGCCATAAGGGTTTTCCAGCTGTGTCTATTGATAAGTGAGTTCTTACCAGACAGAAACATGTTCTAGGCTCTTCCCTTTCTCTGGAGGTGACGGGAATATCAGGACAGAATTGTATTCCTAAGAGCCCAACAGCACCTTATTTCCATGTGACTAGTCTGGAATGTGAGGATGTGACCGTTCACTTCTCAGCTTACGGCTGTCTCTGCTGCTTCGCCAAAGGCCTTACTTAGCCTAAGAACAGAGCCTCAGACTGTCCCTTACACAGACAGACAGTGATTTTGATTCTTTCTTTTATACCTCTATAACTAGCTAAGTGATAAGAATACACCTAAATTCTTAAAGTATAGGCCCTTACAGACAGGCCTGAATATCTATATCTAACACATCTGATTGATTGACCTATGGCTCTCAGGGGCCAAAGATTCGTTGACAAATGGTAAGCAAACCCTGTAAATTCTGGGGTCCCCGACTCTGAAGCCATCCAGCAGGTGGGTTGCAGAGGAACTGGGCTGGCCAAGTGGCAGGAAATCAGACAGGTTTCACAGGGTTCTGTCAGAATTTTGTCAAAACTGAACCATTTCTGTGGAACACTTAAATTCAACAATCCAGAAAATGCTGACCAAAAAAAAGGGTAATTGGAATTTTTCCAATCAGCTTTAAGAAATGGCACCCACAGCCAGCAGAGCTAAAGTACCTTTCCTATCGCCACATGAGCAGTGGTGGAGCATTTCTCTGAAGTTATAGGGACCTTTCTGTGACGTTCTTGTGCCCCTGTGAGTCTGCTTGTTTGTGTGGGTGCTGCTGTCGCAAACACTGCAGTATCCTTGAAGCAATATCAGTTTACTAAATGTGATGGAACGGCCTGGACAGGTTACAATCTACATAGAAAACACAAATTCATTACGTGTGATTTGAGTTTGTTGCCATGGTCAGAGTCACAAAGGGCAAAAGAAGCTTTGAACTACAGGTTTATCTGATATAACTGCATCTGAAACGCTATTTTAAACATTAATACCCTAAGCAACTTGAGTAGAAAACTTGTATCCATCTGTCTGAATAACTCCTGTAATGTGGGTAGCTATACTCAAAGAAGCGCCGTAGTACTTCAAAGCCATCATTGTTCTCTGGGCACTTGTGATTCAGGTCAGACTGTGTCCCGCCTACCCACCCCATGCTCTGCTTTGATGCCCATCTCCTCAATCCAGAGCTCTGGGCACCTCCCTAACCCGCCACTTCCCACAACTATTTAAACAAATGCCAGGGTCAGAAAAGAATGGAGATAAACTAGCCTGGAATAAAGTGTGGCTGCAAATTAGAAGAAAGCTTCTAATTGTCGGAGAAGAATGAGCCTTCCAATAGATGATGTGGCAACAGTATGAAGGTGGAGTTTGGGAAGTTTACGAAGGGAGTTATATGACGGGGCTGACAGGGATATCAGGGGACTGGACAGACTCCGTCACCCAACAAAAATGACGAGGGGTATGGAACAGCTTCCATATGAGGAGAGATTAATAAGACTGGGACTTTTGAGCTTGAAAAAGAGACAGCTAAGGGGGGATATGATAGAGGTCTATAAAATCCTGACTGGCATGGAGAAAGTAAACAAGGAATTGTTGTTTAGTCCTTCTTATAACACAAGAACTAGGGGTCACTAAATGAAATGAATAGGCAGCAGGTTTAAAACAAACAAAAGGAAGTATTTCTTCACACAACGCAGTCAACCTGTGGAACTCTTTGCCAGAGGATGTTGTGAACGCCAAGGCTATAATAGGGTTAAAAAAAGAACTAGTAAGTTCATGGAGGATAGGTCCATCAATGGCTATCAGCCAGGAGGGGCACGGATGCAAAATGAAACCCAAGTGGTCCATTCCAATCCTGTGTTTCTAACTTTTTAAAAAACAAATCTAATAAACTACAAACAATGTCACTCCCACGTGTTCCAGACTGTTGTTTGCAGAGTATTCAGTGCACCACAGCTCTGACTGGCACTCCTGCCCTCCACCCGGCTGACATGAGCTAAGGAAGGAGGCGTCAGCAAAGGTGGAATCAGCCTTGTGGTGGCGGTTGGCAGCTCCCTCTGCAGGCATAGCGTCCCGAGCCAGGAGTAATGAGAGCTGTTAGCACTGCACGGGGAAGGAGAGAGGATTAGGAGCAGGCTAAGGAGCAAAAGGATAAGTGGGTAGAAATCAGGAGAGAGATGCAAGAGGGCGAGATCTGATGGGTGGTACAATGTCTCACTACCATGGCGTTCAGGGTAATAGGAGGTGAGTGATGGAGGGGCAGCAGCATCACTGCTAATATGTCCCCTGGACACCAGCACATGGAGTGCATGTCAGGGACACCTCACTAGCTCACGCTTTCTCTCTCTAGCATTGCTAGCGCTTGGGTGCTCATAGTTAACATACTCACGCACCGTTACATCTGCAACAGGCCAACACTTGCCGATGAGCCACCCCTCTCACCAAACGAGGGAACTTGATCAATTATATATGGATTTGTGCTGGACCCTGTCGCATAGAAATGGGAAGGATCAATCCTTCCCAAGAAGAGATTACAACCTAAGGCCCACTCCTGTGGTAAAATGCATATACTTATCATTCAGGGTGCAAAAAGTCCCCGTGAGGTCAGGATGTTCATTAAGTGTCTACAGGGCCTGATCTGAGATGTGACGCGAGGAATGTGAGGAGCAGAAAGGGTCTGGGAGGAGTTTAGGCATGGTGGATATGTTGATGGCTCAGTTAGAGGGGTTTTCCTAATTTTATTTGAATAAAAATAATAAAAACAAACAGAGCCAAGAATTTCTCCCAGTGTGATGCTGTATAGCAGTGACTCTGAAATGAACAGCGAGCTCAGATGGACAGGACAGGAGGAGATGGTGCTTGGAAGAAAAAAAATTATCCTTTTAATTTTGCTTAATGATTTCTAGTGTTTTGTTCCCCACTTGACTGCTTGAGAGCTCTCCTGCATCCTTACAAGCCATTAGAGAATCCCTAATGCAAACAGGGATTGAGATCAGACGTTTTCATGTGGCTGCTTAATAGTTTCTGCACAGTGGTTTGTTCCCTTGGAAACACATTCATTACATCTGCTCTCCACATTCTCTAGCATTGCAAGGTTCCTTCTGTCCCAGCCTTTAACAAGGCTTACTTTGGCCATTGAAGCTCTTCAGAAATGGAGAGAAAAAAAGACCCGAGGGATTTGGTTAACAAACCTGATGTGCATCTATCAATGAAGACAAGACAAGCTGTGGGTTTGATTGTAAAACAGTAGCACAGGGTATTTTTTGTTTAAAAAAAAAAAAGGATATGGTCTTTCCTCTGGAAGAATATATAACAATGACTGCTTGGGATCTCCCTTCTCCCACCATGCCACAGAGAAATGGTCGAGGGGCTTAAATTGCAGCAAGGTGGTTTAGGTTGGACATTAGGAAAAACTTCCTAATTGTCCGGGTGGTTACGCACTGGAATAAATTGTCTAGGGAGGTTGTGGAATCTCCATCACTGGAGGTTTTTAAGAACAGATTAGACAGACACCTGTCAGGGATGATCTAGAACATAAGAACGGTCATACTGGGTCAGACCAAAGGTCCATCTAGCCCAGTATCCTGTCTGCCGACAGCAGCCAATGCCAGGTGCCCCAGAGGGAATGAACAGAACAGGTAATCATCAAGTGATCCATCCCCTGTCGCCGATATCTAGCTTCTGGCAAAAGCTGTTTCTAGTTATTACTTAGTCCTGCCATGAGGCCAGGGGACTGGACTAGATGACCTACTGAGGTCCCTTCCAGTTCTGTGATTCTATGATTCCTCCCAGCTGGTGCCTTCTGTCTCGGGACCTGCTGCTAAGACTGGCCAAACAGCCACTGTTTCTGCTGCTCTCAGAGAGCCACCTTTTGCCCACCACTTTAAGGAACAGAGGTGGAGTGTTATGAGTAAGGTCAGATTTGTCATATCATTTGTATATTAGGGGTGCACTGGCCATGTAAAGATGTGCCCGTGTTGCAGCGACAAGAGAGACGGCTAGGTAATTCTGTGTAGAACTGATCTAAGCTGTCCCTTCCTGTTGTAACTTTCATCCCCCTACCTTACCCTTTTCTTGTTTTCTCTTCTTTCTTTCTCTCCCTTCCCCATCCTGGTTTAGGGTGGCCTATTTTGGTTGGACATATTCCTGGCATTTTCATCACATGACCTAATCTTTAATTACCATATATACTCGTTCATAAGCCGATTTTTTTTTTTAGTAATAAAGGGAAGCACCAGAGAAGGGGGTCGGCTTATGAACGGGGATAGAGAGGGAGAGGTGGGACACAGCCCCTCCCCCCAACATAGGGAGCAAGGAGAGGCAGCACCACCAGCAGAGCCAGAAGGGAAGAGGCAGGGCCAGAGTCTCTCTGCTTCTGGCCACGCTGCTCTCCCCCCAGCCTCCGAAGCAGCTCCCGCCAAGTCAGAGACATCCTCCCCAGCCCTCCCCAGATAAGGTGGGAAGGGATGGGATGGGGAGAGTGTGGGAGTCCAAGGCTAGGGATGGGGTCACATGGGGGGTGGTCACAGGGGTTACTCCCCTGACTCCGAGCTTCTCTCCCCCCCAAAATTTCCCTACCAGTTGCTGTCCCGGCTCATCAGGGTAAGCAGCTGGCGCACTTTGTTTACTTAGGTTTCCCTCCATGCCTGCGGACGCTCGAGGTCAACAAACCATCTTGGCCCACCAGCGGTTTATCCTGATGGCCCGGGAGCCAAAGTTTGCTGACCCCTGAATTATAGGGTCGGCTTATGAACGGGTTATTTTTACTTATCCATCTTGGGGTGCGGGGAAGTCAGCTTATAATCAAACCGGCTTATGATCGAGTACATACGGTAGATTAATGTTCAATTGCTGGAGACGCCAGGAAAATCTCGGTTGTTACTGAGTCACGACACCGTCTTTTCCTGTCACCTTAGTCAAGTCACCAACCGTCGGTCTCGAGTGCTTCTCTAAAAAATGGAAGTATAGAGGAGGTGGAATATTTACTGATCCAGCCTCAGGCAGCTGTGTAAATACAGATTTCATTGTGTGCTTTTGATAAGTACCATCAGCATCAAATGAGGATGAAAAAAAAACACAATTATTTCAGCAGGAACAGTGAACATGTTTGAAAAATGCAGTAAGTGGCTCTCCTCTGGTATGGAGGCATCCTATCGAATGTAATGGAAAATGATATTTCAGCTGTTGAATGAATTCTAGAGCTGATGTAAATCATTAAATACTAGAAAGGCTCTTATGCTGTATTCCATCAATAGGCTTTGAGAGTTACTTCTCTAGAGAGAATGTTGTGAGGAATGTGGCACTTCAGAGCCCCACAGAAGTATGCAGAGAGATTCCTGCTGACTCCTGCTTGCGGATGAGACCTATTAGCCCCATCCCAGAATGTCAGAGGGGTTGCAGTGTTTCCTTGAAGCAGAAATGGCGAGGTCCAGGCCTGCAAGGAGAACCCTAGGGACGCCAAAGTCTGGTAGGGAAACACGGAGCCCAAGATTCCGATCCTGGCAGGTACCAATCTCCAAGCAGTCTGGTTTGTGTCCTGCTGGGCTTCTGCGGTTCACTGATTTTTCATGCTGTTCAGATACTAAGGACATTTTGAGGAAGCACTAAGGATATTAGAGCTTCCCTCTCTCATTCACACTCAGCGTCTGGGTGAAGGGCCAGAGGTCGGCCTCAGCCCAGTGCCCCAGTCCCATAGATGGCTAAGGAAGGGAATTATAGAAGATTAGGGTTGGAAGAGACCTCAGGAGGTCATCTAGTCCAACCCCCTGCTCAAAGCAGGATCAATCCCAACTAAATCATCCCAGCCAGGGCTTTGTGAAGCCGGAATCCTCCGTGTCTAGAGAGTCTCGGCTGCTCCTGGGATCAGAGTCGAAGAGAGTGATTGACATCTTCCTGCTTTCTGCGCCTACAGTGGGAGTAGGCCTGCGTGAGGGAGAAGGGAATGAAGAATTGCTTTTGTTAGAAGAATCACAACTGTGTTATCTGAGATGAGATGACAAAACCGCACTGCCACTTTACTGAGATGTAATATATTGTTCAGATCCAAGTGCCGAGTCTCCTCAGCTCTATCTGACCGGGTCCTGGAGCATACATTGGCTTGTTTGCTCATCTTGATTTGAAAAACCAGCTCCCACCGTAGAAATAAGAAATTTCATTCTCTTCCCCTGAGCTTCCTGTATTAATAACACATGGCCTGTCCCTCAGCCGTGGACGCATTGCTGTATTTCTGCACCAGATTCTTTTCTCTCGTTCCCTGCAGTAATAGCTTGTCAACCTGATGATTTGCTTTGGAAGTTTTTCCAGTCTGGGGGAGCCACAAGGAGCAGTTCCCACACACGGGAGCAGTAGATGCAGGGAGAAAAGGGGGAGGCAAAGTAACATTTTAACCTGGAAACAATGGAATCCATGTGGAAGCTCCAGAAAAGGGAAGGGTCTCGGTGCACCAAGAACTTCCTATCCTGGGTGTCTGAAACATGGATAGTGGTGGGGGCTGCTTTGAGGGAGTGGAGGAGGAGTTACTGGGCCAGAAGCCCGATTGACAGGCCAGAGCAACCAATGACAAGCCTAGGCTGGTTCTCTCCAGGCATGTGCTTAACTGACTTGAATCCGCTTCTTTGGACCAAGTGCTGCCCTTTGAAAGCTGTACGGAAAAGTCAGGAGTCAGGCCTCCAAACTCATGAGGATTGGCTTAAAAACAATACAATGTTTATTTTTAACAAAACATTTGGTGTCCTTTTTATTTGCCTGGTTGGCGTGGTGCCAGTACTGGGTCGCATTTTCAAACTTTTCTCTTCAATGATGAAGGCTAAAAAAAAATTTTCTTAAATGAAAGCTGAGATTCTCACTAATTCCTGGAGCTGGGGCTTTCAGAAAAATACCAAAGGTGAAATTCTGGCCCACTTGAAGTCAATGGCCATTGACTTTAATGGGGCCAGGATTTCACTCCAAATATTTCTAGAATTGGAAACACCATGAACGATAAGTCTAAAAGTTTGTCCACCATAAGGGCTGCCCAACTTAAACAGGGCTCTTCCCAACTGGTGATCCATGTTGACAACATTAGTTCTGGGTGGGAATTCTTTCTCTGCATCTTTGACCCTGAAAACAAATGGCTTTATTTTAACTATTACATTTGCCTTTCCTCGTTTGCAGGCCTGGTTTCATTCAGCCGCAGACCTCATTCTGGCTCTCACATATGTACTGGGCCTCAACCTTTATATGGAGAGCTAGCAAAAACCTTCAGTAGCAGAACTTGTCTATCTAGGGTTTTATAGGGTTCCCCTCACCGAAGCGTCTGCTATTTACAAATGGAAAGATGAATGATAATATAGGACAATCTCTTATCAAATAATGGTTGCCATACTTTTTATAGATGAGCATGTACTCTTCGTGAGTTAAAAGAAAACATGGACATTAATATCATCTACTCTCTCAAACAGCTATGAGAAAAAAATCTATTTTAAAAATTGGGTATCAAAAGAAGTGTGTATTATTTAAATTAATTAATATCCTCACTCACACATCTTTGCAGACTTGAAAGACATTTAAAGCACCCATTCCTGGATTGTCAGATCTCCGTTGCCTATGCCTTTAAGGGGATCACAGCTGCACAATTTTCTTCCATTAAAATGATGTACATTCCTCAATTGAAGATGAGCTGAATTCTGCTTAGGAAGGATGGTAACTTGTGAAGAGCATCGTAATTGTTCTGTATCTTCCTGGGTTTTGGTCTTATCACACCCCTTTTGGAGATCAGCCATCCCGAGGGCACTCAATGTGCAAGTTGGAAGTTTCCCACACATTGTGGAAGCCAGCAGAACATCAGTAGATTGTGAAATGCACAGGGATGTTGCTGTCATTTGCTGCATACATGATGCAGAGTTGAGAGCAGAATGTGGCAGTTGACGGCAGTCTGTAAGGGATAAAACCAAGTAAGGTCTGGCTAGAATAATCAAAGCGCTAAGCACAAGGCAGAGCCTGTACTTGCAGAACAGTGCTTTGACTTTCAGGGTTAGCTGATGCTCCCATCCAAAGCGAATAGGAAAGTGAACCCTCTTCCCTGAAAAAGGAAAGCAAACATCTCACTTGTTTCTGAGACAGGACTAAGCAATGAAATTAGGGCTTTGTGGTCTGCTTGCCTTAGCTATATGCTAGGGTGAATTGCAGAATAATGGTGCTGAAGGGCAGTAGTACAGATAAAACAGGTCTTATTTGACACATTCCCAGGAGGCAGGTGGAACAGGCTGCAAACAGTTTTCAAACTTATTTATCTGGACTGATTCCAAATAACTTTTAAAATAACCCCCCATGTTTGGCCATGAGTTCAGCCATGGGCATTGCCTGAAAATACCGCTTCAGTCCATAATGGGGAGGGTTTATTTATTGCTTTCTGTTGCCACCAGCCTGTATTTCTTTTAGCTACTCATTAGCAAGGCATAGGCGGAGTTTGCCAAGTGGGGTGCCACATGCCCATTGAGATGCACCAGCACTGGAGCACGGAGCACGGCTCTCAGTGTGAACCCACCTCAACCAGCCCATTCCTGGCCATCTTTAGTGGTTTGCTATGGCTCCCTCCTGCACAGGTGCATGGCCAGCGGGTCCCCTGCATCCAGACCTACTTCTAGCAGAGCTGTGTAGCTGCCACCAGCACCTTCCCTTAGGAGACTCCAGAGGTGACTTCAATGCCTTTTCCCACACGCTGTACTTGGCCTGTCCAACATGAGTGTCGGTGAGCTGTGATTTACGAAGATTGGCAGAGACAGGAAATTTGTGTAAGAAAATCTGGGAAAACAAAACCAATATCAGAAAAACATGAAGAGCCCATGTGACCCAGTGCAAAACAGCTGTTCTAAGAAGAGCTTTTCACTAGTGTTCACAGATTGCTGGTCGAATCGTCAGAGGCTTTGTTTCTGCCACAAATATCTTTACATCTTCCGTGATGCTCCTTGTGCTTGGAATGCCTTCCTTGAAATAATCCCTTGCCTTCTACTATTTCAAATCCCTTGTCAACACCCACTTCAGCTGTGGGGCCCACAGTAAATCAGTCAACTAGTGTTGCCCAGATAGAGCAGTGATCATGGAGAACCAGGAAGTTGTGCACATAGCTAACCTAGCTAGGTAACCACATGATCTTATCTTCATGCCCCCTCCTATCATTTGTCACATTCATTTGTGTGAACTATTTTGTGGCAGTGGGGGTGCTGTCTCCCTTTGTGCAGGGGGAGTGCCTTGAAGAGTCAGGTCCAGATCTTTAATGGGACCTTTGGCACTACTGTAATGCAGTTAATAACTTCTAGACTGGCAAACGTCTCCAGCAGCCTGCCATCTAGTCATGGTTCTAACCTGGCTTGGCTTTGTCCACACTGGCTAAGCCGTGTGTTAGAACCTGAGTTAGCTGGAATTGTGTTTAAACATGATTCTTATATGAGACACCTGATTTCTCTATCCTTGGGGTTGTTTTGTCAACTTGCAAGCCTTTTTGTAATTTCCCCATAGATGACTTGTGCTGCTGGCTTTAGGGTAAGACAGTCTTTTCTCTCCAAAGCTGACTGGAACAGTGGTAGGAAGGCCAGCCTGAAAGTGATAAGATTGATGACTGGTAGGGTTCAATCCAAGAGGAAATGGCTTATTGACCTTGTTGGGAGCTGGGATGAAGGAGGAAACAGCCCCAAACTGGCTTAGGCAGATTAAGTAATGTGTACTTGACACTCCTGTATAAGATGGCTTGGGTGTCTTTGGAGACAACAAAGAGCCATGGTTCTCATATAAAAGAAGGAGAAACACTCACCCTCAGAGACAGACAATTCTTCCTGGATCTAGATCCCAACCCCTTCAACCCTGTTTGGCCACGTGATCCTTCAGTGACAAGCTGAGAAACAGTTTGACTAAGACTTCCAGACTCAGCAGGAGCTAAAGAGGTAATATTTCTATACTGAGTAACTTTAAACATATGGTTTGCCTATTGATGTTTTGAGCAATACCAGGCTCCAGTATGTCTGTCTTTGAACTGCTGATAATAAATGGTGCTTTTGTTGATTAGTTAAGACAAACCGAATCAAGTATGGCTGAAGTTACTGGGATCAATTGCTTTGGGTCTCTGGAGAGAAGGAACTGGACCCCAGGTACTGGACCGCTGGCCTCAGAAGAAGCTAAATCAGAAGGGAGGTAACTTTGAGCACAGTTGACTGAAAGGAGTTTGATTGGGGTCCATGCAGGCCTGGAGAGAGCCTAGAGTCCTGAAGCAGGCAAGCATGGTTACAGGGCACATGCTGAGTGGGGACTGAATGCTGCTTTGCAGAACGATGAGGATGGCAAGGAGCTTTCTTGTAGGTGGCTGGCTGGCAGAGATCCTTCTGGAGTAGTTATTTAATACTGCTGGGGTTTTGTTTTGCTATGATATTTATTATGTGTCAGGATGCCCTGAGCTTTGTACAGACGTCTATTTTATTATTCAAACAGAAAGGAAAACCAGTGCAGATATTGCCTAGGAAGGTCAAGGATTACACCCATTTCATTCTCCATACACAAATTCACCATAAGCTGTAAACCAGTTGTTGAACCCTCCGTCTGAAGATGTGTCTCAACAGTGTTTTCTCCCCTCCGGAAGTCCACAGATGCTCTAGTGTTGACAGAATTCTTCCATGATGATGTCATCTCCAGAGTACTATATTCTGGGTTATTCAGGTCCTGCTGCCAACTAACCTCACTCTTGCCCCAATGCTCTAAGCAATGGATTACACTGTACTTGCTAGTCAGAAGAAGTGGAGTGTCAAGTCTTCTTTTTAAATAGCAGTTTAAAAACAGACTTCACTTATCTGTGCTGAAGAAATGTCATTGACAGCCTGGTGTCATGGATGCCACGGACGGTGATTTCACAGATATGAAACGGTAGCTGTTTATGCGGAATCGACAGAGATGAGAGTCCTGTGACAGCCTCGTATAGAGAAAATAAGCAGGTACCTTTGCAACATTGTAGAAGAGTAAAAGCAGGCAATCAATGGTGTATTTCTACTTAACGCACATTCATTATCCATTAACGAATGCAAGGGAAGATAAAATGTTGTTGAGAAAGCTTTGTGTCTCTTTCTCAGAGCACAATAATTACCAGTTTGCCTTGGCATAGCTGGTGCCCTGTTGGAAAGATGATTCTCTGTGATGTGAATTATTGGCATGTTTGCATTTTTCTTACTATATTAGAGCTGGTCAGAAATAGGGTATTTTCCTTGGAAAAGTTTGGTTGTTGTTTTTTTTCTTTCGGTGAAAAATCAAAAACTAAAAACAATCAGCCCCCAAACTAAACATTTTTGGATGAAAACTTGCCGATGAAAACAAAACAAATGCTGCCCCAGTGCTCCATGGTTGTGGTTCACGTGCATCGTGTCCAGGTTCCCTGACTGGACTACATTTCCCGTGATGCACAGAAAATGCATACAGAAAGGTAAGAAAATGCAAAGTGTGGGCAAGTAGGTTCTTCCCCACTTTCTGTTTTTTTTTTCTTCCTCAACCCCACCCCTTTTCTCCCAGGGGAACAAGATGTGGAGGGGAGTAAAGGCAAAAAAAAAAAAATGAGATATCCAAAATCAAAACATTTTAAGTCTAAACTAAGATTTTGTTCAATTTGATTTAGAAATTTGGCACAGAAAATCTGAAATTTTTCAAACCTCCTGCCCCCCCTCCAAAAAAAGGAAGACCCCCCCCCACACACACACACTCATGCACACACAGGAAAGGCAGTGATGCCAAAGAAGGAAAAGATCTGCTTCAGAGAGCCTTGATGCTTGCAGGCCATTTCAATATGGCTCTACTCTGAGGTGATAGAGATCATGCCAGTGTGGGTTTTTTAAATGTTTATGCAAGTTTGTCATGGGAAGGGCATGTAGGTAGATACAGAGATTGAAACATACCCACATTCTCTTACTTAGTTCTGTTCTAAACTCAATAGCGAATACAAATAATTGCACAGGAGTTAGTGCCTAAACCTTGAAAAACGTGTTGGATTTTAAAATTTAGTTGAGAATGGGGGCTGAGTGGAATCATATATATAATATACTTTTTTGTTGTTGTTGCTAAAATAGAGGGAAAATATCCACCAACTCCCAGTGGTAGGTTGTGCTTCTGTAAAATGCAGCAGGGGAAAGTCAATAGGGGATGCTGGGAGTTACTAGTGATTTTTGCCTTATTCTGCCTGTTCACTACTGTTATTCTTTAGAGACCGAATATCTCCTGGTGTGGGAGGAGTGAAAGGAACTGAGGTGCATGTAGCAACTGACGTATTCTGGAAAGGAGGGAGATGGCCGGGAGGTATTTTTCTCTTTTCAACAAAATAAAACAAAACATCAATATTGAGGAGCTTGCCAGTTGAACTTGCCTCCTGACAGTTCTAACTTCTGCTGCTGCGTGCTCATGCGGCGGGAAGCCATTCATCATCGTCCTGCTCCAAGCACTCATGTTCGCGCCACATTCTCAATGTGATTACCTTAGTGAATGCAGATGGTGGCAACAGTGCTTCTTGTCACTGAGCATCATTAAAACTCCTGCTCAGCAGGCTAGAAATCTGTGATCATGCAGGTCTGCTCATGGACACTTTAGCAGCTGGGAATGGGAATGCCTGGGAAATCTGTGCATGTGGAGAGCGGTGATCTTCTGTATGAAATCCGATGAGCCTCAATAAAAACATGTTTACCCTAACATTTGCTGTTGGATTGTTCTCTAATGGCCATTACCTAATAACGAAGCTGTCTGTCTTTTTTATACAAATTGCCTTAGGGTCTATATCTGGTGTCAGGTTTCAGTGGTAACTGTGTTAGTCTGTATCAGCCAAAAAAAACCCAACAAAAAACAAGAAGTCCTTGTGGCACCTTAGAGACTAACAAATGTATTTGGGCATAAGCTTTCGTGGGCTACAGCCCACTTCATCAGATGTATGAAGTGAAAAATACAGGAACAGGTATAAATACACGAAAGGATGAAGGGTTGCTTTACCAAGTGTGAGGTCAGTCTAACGAGATAAATCAATTAACAGCAGGATACCAAGGGAGGAAAAATAACTTTTGAAGTGGTAAGAGAGTGGCCCATTACAGACAGTTGACAAGAAGGTGTGAGTAACAGTAGGGAGAAATTAGTATTGGGGAAATTAAGTTTAGGTTTTGTAATGACCCAACTACTTCCAGTCTTTATTCAGGCCTAATCTGATGGTATCTAGTTTGCAAATTAATTCCAGTTCTGCAGCTTCACGTTGGAGTCTGTTTTTGAAGGTTTTTTGTTGAAGAATTGCCACTTTGAGGTCTGTTATTGAGTGACCAGAGAGATTGAAGTGTTCCCCTACCGGTTTTTGAATGTTATGATTCCTGATGTCAGATTTGTGTCCATTTATTCTTTTGTGTAGAGCAAGGGTCGGCAACCTTTCAGAAGTGGTGTGCCGAATCTTCATTTATTCACTCTAATTTAAGGTTTCGCGTGCCAATAATATATGTTAATGGTTTTAGAAGATCTCTTTCTATAAGTCTATAATATATAACTAAACTATTGTATGTAAAGTAAATAAGGTTTTTAAAATGTTTAAGAAACTTCATTTAAAATTAAATTAAAATGCCAGTGGCCAGGACCCAGGCAGTGTGAGTGCCACTGAAAATCAGCTCACGTGCCGCCTTCGGCACACGTGCCATAGGTTGCCTACCCCTGGTGTAGAGACTGTCCGGTTTGGCCAATGTACAGGGCAGAGGGGCATTGCTGGCACGTGATGGCATAGATCACATTGGTAGATGTGCAGGTGAACGAGCCCCGGATGGTATGGCTGATGTGGTTAGGTCCTATGATGGTGTCCCTCGAATAGCTCTGTGGACAGAGTTGGCACCGGGGTTTGTAGCAGGGTTTGGTTCCTGGGTTGGTGTTTTTGTTGTGTGGTGTGTAGTTGCTGGTGAGTATTTGTTTCAGGTTGGGGGGCTGTCTGTAAGCAAGGACTGGCCTGTCTCGCGAGGTCTGTGAGAGTGAGGGATCGTCCTTCAGGATAGGTTGTAGATCCTTGATGATGCACTGGAGAGGTTTTAGTTGGGGGCTGTAGGTGACGGCTAGTGGCGTTCTGTTACTTTCTTTGTTGGGCTTGTCTTGTAGCAGGTGACTTCTCGGTACCCTTCTGGCTCTGTCAATCTGTTTCTTCACTTCACCAGGTGGGTATTGCAGGTTTAAGAACGCTTGATAAAGATTCTGTAGTGTTTGTCTCTGTCTGAGGGATCGAAGCAAATGCGGTTGTATCTTAGAGCTTGCCTGTAGACAATGGATCGTGTGATATGGTCTGGATGGAAGCTGGAGGCATGTAGGTAAGTATAGCAGTCAGTAGGTTTCTAGTATCGGATGGTGTTTATGTGACCATTGCTTATTAACACTATAGTGTCTAGGAAGTGGACCTCTTGTGTGGACTGGTCCAGGCTGAGGTTGATGGTGGAGTGGAAATCATTGAAATCTTGGTGGAATTCCTCAAAGGTCTCCTTCCCATTGGTCCAGATGATTAAGATGTCATCAGTGTAGCGCAAGTAGAGTAGGGGAGTAAGGGGACAAGAGCTGAGGAAACATTATTCTAAGTCAGCCATAAAAATGTTGGCATACTGTGGGGCCATGCGGGTACCCATAGCAGTCCCGCTGACTTGAAGGTATAAATTGTCCCCAAATGTGAAATAGTTGTGGCTGAGAACAAAGTCCAGCCACCAGGTTTGCCATGATGATATCGGGGATGCTATTCCTGATGGCTTGTAGTCCATCTTTGTATGGAATGTTTGTGTAGAGAACTTCTACATCCATAGTGGCTAGGATGGTGTTTTCTGGAAGATCATCAAAGGATTGTAGTTTCCTCAGGAAGTCAGTGGTGTCTCGAAGATAGCTAGGAGTGCTGGTAGTATTTGGTGTATTTGCCTCTTTCCTTTCGCATTAGTAAAGATCCTCTGTTGTGAGACGTGTGTGAACAAGAGGTGGAGAGCCCAGCACTGAGGTCCTTATTGCTTTTGGTACATCTGCCTTGTGCCCGTGTCAAGTAGCACAACACGCTTCACAACCCCCAAGAAGGGAGTGTGATTCCTTTATAGAAAGACTAATGCACTGTAACAAATCCAAGGTCTTCTCCTTTCAACAGCGATTCTAATTACTTTTATACCGCAGGAAATATTGTTTTTAACCAGTGCTGGGAATACAACCCCTCCACAAGACATGGCACATGCAAACATTTCTCCTCGAGGAGGTGCAAATTCAAGGTGCGGACTTGGCATCTGACTGTGGTGAGGACTAAAGTCCAGAACATCTAGGTTAACATGAGAGACTGCAAATGAGGTGAGGAAATGTTCTGACATCGCAGGCAGCCAGAACAGGAAGTAACTGACAATGGACAAAGGGAGCTTGTTAACGGAGCTGTTACCAAACTAGCATGAACCAAATTTTTGTGAGATTCGTGCTGTGTTCTGCTCTACTAAGCTACTCTCCCTTATTTTCCTGTTAGTATTTGCACTGACAGAGACCAGATATCTCATTACAGAGGCTTACTTATTAATTAGTAACTGAGTTCACAACAAGGAGTGAGTTGTTTGGCTTGAACTTGGTTCCAGGCGCTTCCCTGGCTAATATTTTTGTAGCTGAGTTAAAGAAGCAGTTCTGTTACCTCCCCTCGGCAGAGGCTCCTTTAGCGCATGTCTCACTTACCACTAGATTGGCACTGCTGCAATTGATGCAGCGAGTGTCAATTTAGCGGGTCTAGTGAAGACACACTAAATCGATGTGAGAGCACTCTCCCGTCGATTTGTGTACTCCACCTCCCTGGGAAATGTAAGGGGAGTCCACAGGAGACGCTCTCCTGTCAACCCAGCGCAGTGTAGCCACAGCAGTAAGTGGATTAAATACGTCGACTTCAGTTATGTTATTCACGTAACTGAAGTTGCGTAACTTAGATCGATTTACCGCGGTAGTGTAGACCAGCCCTTGTTCTTTACCCTCTGGGCATTAACAGATCATCCATTTTAGTAACTGGATCTCTTTTTGCAGAATTGCCAAATACATTGAGAATTACTTATGAAAAAAAGATTAATGCATTGACAAGGTTAATGTGACTACACAGAGCTTTGCTGGGCGCCAAGCAGCTGAGGTTTGAGCTGTGGGTGCAAGTGTCCCGTAGACCAATGGATTTCAACCTCTTTGGGCTCAGGACCAATTTGTAAATGTTTATGGCCTGCTGCAGCCCAGTAAATAGTCTGGAAGTGGAGGCCGTGGGGTGGTTTCACTTGAGTCCTGCTTCCTGTGGGGGTTTGCGCCTGCAGCTCCTGTGCTGTGGGGCTGGCTGGGCTTGGAGCTCCATGTCAGGCATTGCAACCTCCAGGGCTACAACGCTGCTCAGATTTGCCCCGCCCCCCGGACTAGACTAAACGTGTGTGAGTGGAGTTGTGACCTGGCTCATGGCGTTGCAGGGCCACCGACTCCCATTTGGCCTCCCCAGACTCTTGTCATCCTCTGGCTGGGCCAGACCCGAGTGGTGCTGGGACCCCAGAGAGGGCAGTGACTAGAGCAGGGGGCGAGCCCAGTCAGCCCCGGGGACAGGAGCCATAGGGTCTTTCATGCGACCCTTTGAAACATTCCGGTTGAGAAACCCTGCTATAGACCTCACCACCCAGTATTTGTACTATTCTTTGTTTGTTTTCTCCCTGTGCTACTTAGTTCACAGTCCTTAATCATGCTGTATCTGACCCTTCCTTTAGAGTATCTTAGGTGGTTACAACCTGGCCATGATTCATGTATTACTTAGGGCTTGCTTTATGTGAACTCAACACTGTATATTTATGCTTTAGTCAATTAGATTAAACGAGGTGTGAATATCACCATGTAATAGATTGGTATACAAATCTCTTAGACTAGCAACAGAGAGTCCTGTGGCACCGTATAGACTAACAGATGTATTGGAGCATAAGCTTTCGTGGGTGAATACCCACTTTGCCAGACGCATGTGGTGGAAATTTCCAGACATAGGATATTCAAAGCTACCTAAGGGATCTGAGTGCCAGTTCCCATGAAGGTTAATGGCTTCTCGGATCCCTCAGGTTCTGTTTGCTTTGGAAAGCTCAGTTTGTGGAAAAGTTCAGTAAATTGATAAGTCTCTTTCCTCCAAACGTCTGGATGCAGGTGCTTTTCTGTGGGAGCGGCTGGCTAGTTGGAGCCTTCCTTTTCTAGGTTATATTCTGTAGGTGTTACATAGGATGCCTGGCTCTTCAGCCCTTCTTTCAGGTCCCGGCGAGGCCCTGTAGAGCTGCCCTTTCCCTTCTATCTCGGGGCATATGTGGAAAAGGAGGCGGTCAGGTGTTCCACAAGCCTGGTGCATGCTAGGACACTGGTTAGACATGGACCTGAACAGGAACCTCAGAGCCAAACCTCGTCAAACTGTAGGCGGCATTCAGATTTAAATATGAGTCTGAACTTTACAACTTGGACTGTGCTCTGTTTGGGGGGTGGGGAGCAGGACCCCAGAGTGCCGCTTAATGCGAAAAGGATGAGGGCAGTGAGGTCCCATATGAGACCGACTGTGTCTTACAATCACACTAAGACCATCAGAGGGGGGAGCGGCTGAGTACTTGCTCCCTCTATCCTCAGGGACCCTTTGCTAGTGGGTGGCACACTTCCACAGACAGAATCTTGGAATAAGGGAGGAGTGAGTTATTTCACTTTTCCAGGATTTTGCATGTAGGAACTAGAGCCTTTTGTAGGTGGGGGAGAATCCTAAGGGCTGTAGAATGTGGGTGCAACAGGGCTGCAAAATTCTGCAAAAAGATCAGATGCAAAGTTCAGGAGACACGGTCAGCACTGCTAATTTTATGGGCCTTTCTGTGATCTCTTGATGGAATCATAGATTTCAAGGCCAGAAGGGACCATTGTGATCATCTAGTCTGACCTCCCACATAATACAGGCCAGAGAACTGCCCCAAATAATTCCTAGAACATGTGTTTTAGAAAAACATCCAGCCTTTGTCTGTGATGGTGAATCCACCATGACCACTGGTAAGTTGTTCCACTGGTTAATGACTCTCACTGATAAAAATGTAGGCTTTATTTCCAGTCTGAATTTGTCTAGCTTCAATTCCCAGCCATTGGATTTTGTTATACCTCTGTCTGCTAGCTCAAAGAGCCCACTATCAAATATTTGTTCCTCATGTAGCTTCTTATAGACTGTAATCAAGTCGCCCCTTAAACTCGTATTTGTTAATTTAAATAGATGGGGCTCTGTGAATTTATCACTGTCAGGCATGTTTTCTAATCCTTTAATCATTCTTGTAGTTCTTCTCTAATCTTCTCCAATTTATCATCCTTCTTGAATTGTCAGCACCTGAACTGGGCACAGTATTCCAGTCACAGTCACACTCGTGCAAAATACAGAGGTAAAATAACCTCTCTGCTCCTACTCAAGATTCCCACTTATGCATCCGAGGATCACATTAGCCCATTTCGCACTAGGAGCTCATGTTCAGCTGATTATCCACCACCAACCCCAAATCTTTTTCAGAGTCACTGCTTCCCGGGATACATCCTTCCATCATGCAAGTTATGCCTCCATTCTTTGTGCCAAGATGTATACATTTACCTAGCCATATTAAAACACACATTGTTTTGCTTGCACCCAGCTTACCGATCGATCCAGATCATTCTGAATCAGTGACCTGTCCTCTTCGTTGTTTAACACTCCCGTAACATTTGTGTCATCTGCACACTTTATCCATGATCATTTTATTTTTTCCTTCCAGGTCATTAACAGATCTCTGTGGGATGCCGCTAGAAACACGCCTTCAGTGATGAGTCCCCATTTACAATGACATTTTGAGACTTCTTAGTCTCCAAAGCCTTCTTCGATGGCGTATAAAGCCGCCTTCGACGGCGTATAAAGCCCTCCTGGATGATTTGTTAGTGGACGAAGATGCCGTGAGAATGAGCTATGTTTGCAGCATTTCCAGCTGCCATTACAACCTTGTCAGGAGCAGATTGCTTGTGGGCAGGCTACTGGTCTGATTTACTGTAATGATCGTGTGGAGTCTGAAATTTAGTGCTTCATTTTTTTGGCAGAAGGATGATTGTAACCGCTACCACATTGGCCTCTTGAATGTTTTCTCGCACTTGAATTCTTGGTCACTCGTATTCTTTGGTAGAAAAAGGTCAGCTGATCAAAACAAAATATTTAAAAGCTTTCAGAAACAAGCTGCCCTCAGCTATCACCCCACTTAAAGTATCGATGTGAGCGGTTTATCCTGTTGGTACAATAGCAAGGGGTTATCCAAACTGTGTTCAGCTGAGGGCCATGTTGGCCACTGGTCAGGAGGAGGAAGGCTACAAATATATTAATTACCTAAAATGAAGCCGATTGTAGCCCCCTTCCTAATAATACAGAAATAGGGGCCCAGAGTGATTCCAGATTCCAAACCTTCCAAGAAGAAATGAAAAAAAGTAGATTGTCACAAGAAAAGAGAAGTAAAACAGCTGGATTTTGCACATTTTTACACACTTGTAAAATGTAATTGCACATGGAGTGACTGACAAGTTGATGGAGGGGATGGTATGATGAGATTGCTTACAATGGCATGTAGCTCAGTGTTTCTCAAACTGGGGTCACTGCTTGTGTAGGGAAAGCCCCTGGTGGGCCAGGCCGGTTTGTTTACCTGCCCCGTCCGCAGGTCCGGCTGATTGCGGCTCCCACTGGCCGCAGTTCGCTGCTCCCACTGGCCGCAGTTCGCTGCTCCGGGCCAATGGGAGCTGCAGGAAGCGGTGCGGGCCGAGGGACATGGAACCGCGGCCAGTGGGAGCTGCGATCGGCTGGACCTGTGGACGGGGCAGGTAAACAAACTGGCCTGGCCCGCCAGGGGCTTTCCCTACACAAGCGGCGACCCCAGTTTGAGAAACACTGACGTAGCTGATCTCTGACCTTCTGATCAGATTGGCAGAGACCCTGGGGAGGGGAGGCTGCCTTGCTCTACAGCCTTGGGCATGAATCACTTGCAGGTTTAAACTAGTGTAAATGATGGATTTTCTGTAACTTGAAGTCTTTATATCAAGATTTGAGGACATCAATAACTCAGCCAGAAGTTGGGGTCTATTTCAGGAGTGGGCGGGTGAGGTTCTGTGTAGGAGGTCAGACTAGATGATCGTGATGGTCCCTTCAGACCTTGACATCTATGAGTTTGAGACCCAGAGTTGTGCTGTCATTAGTGTATATTGCCCCTCATGAATTTCTCTGGATTGCAAGTTCGCAACAGATGCAAACACATTTTATACATGGTCATCCTGGGCGCTGAGGAAAAAATAGAATTTCTATTCCCCCAGGAAATTCTGATACTTCAATATTTGTTTTACATTGAATTGGGATGAAACGTGAAAGTAATGAAAGTATTCATGGGATGAAAAATTCATTTCGATTTGGAAATACAGAAAGCTTTGTCTGAATCAGTTTGACTTAACTGCTCTTATGGCGCACAGTGTCACGTTGGAGCTGTAGTTCAGGTGCCGTATGCTCTCATTCTTCCCTATGGGTTTGGCTATCTGCCCAGACTACATCAGTCATGTGACTCCCATGATTCACTACAAGGCTTGGACAGAGGGGAGACCATGGTGCATCATGGGAGCTATAGTCCAGCCAAGTAGCCCAGCCCACAGGAACGAATGGGGACACAACAGCTGAACTACAATTCCCAGGAGCCACCACAGCACCTTAGTTTGACATTAAACTCATATGCCTGACTCGAAATGCAATGCCTGGTTCAGTTCCACAAACCAAAAATGTTCTGATTCATGTTGAACTGATCCAAAACTAAATATTTTGTTTAGATTTTTCCTAACCGAGAATTTTTAAAAAATCAGTAAAAAATGAAATTTTCTGTGGAAAATTTTGATTTTGTGGAAATTGTATTTTTAATTGAAAAGTCATTTTGACAGAAAATCCCAACCAGCTGTGGTCAATGCAGATGCAAGTTTTTCAAAGCATGTCTCAGTATGTCAGTATTGTGATGTGGCCTAAGTTAGCAGTAAAAGCATACATTTTGAGAGTTTGACTATAAAGCAAAAAAATGGGGTTGGTAATAATATGTCTTCTCTGAACACCTCACTAGTATCCAGGTATTCCTTCCCTTTCCACTACAGTCAGCCTCACGGTGGTTGCTAATTCTCTCTGATTTTGATTTTTAATAGGAACTGAAACTTTAATCTGTTCTCTTGATATACTGCCCGATATCACTCCTGAAGATTTAAAAAAAACCCTTCTAGTAGCTGGCAACCAAATGTGAAGACGGAAGGCTCTAAAGCAAGTCGGAACAGTTCAGGGAAGTCACTGACTCGTTAAGGGACTGTTTGAACACCTATCTCAGAGTACAATGATTCCTTTAGAAAAGTCATGAATTAAAAATCTCTCTTCGTTTTAGAGAAACAGGAAGTTCTAAGTCACTCGATAAAGGCAGGAATGCTATTTCAAGCTTATCAGCACTGCAGCACTAGTGATTGAATTACAACAAATGTCAGGGAATGGGGAAAAGTTATACAGTTTATATTTATATGAGTTGAGCATATTTTATTCCCCATCAGAACCCGCCCATCTGCTCCAGCAGTTCACTGCTGCTTTCTGGGGGAGAAAAACCTTCTTCTTCCTCTTGATACCTGTGCTGGGTCCTAAATTCACAGCAGTGGGGGTTGTTCAAACTATCCAGTGAGAGTTTGTGCCCTCAAAATTCAGGGGAATGTTTCCTTCGTATTTTTTTCTTCTTCCAAAAAAGATGTGTTGTAAAGTTAGGACCTGATCCAAATCCCACTGAACTCACTCAGGCTACCGCGGACTTCGGTAGAAACAGCCTTGATACTTGTGAAGCTGCCGAACTGTGACGCTGACAGAGGAAAGTTTTCACCTCAGTCACAAGTCAGGAACAGCATGAGTAGGGATACTCTGCTTCCAGGCTGTTGGAAGCCTGTCCCAAGAAGGCAGCCTCTAGGAATGACAGGGAGTGTGATATATTGAAAACTGTGTTAAACTCTCTGGGTTTTCCTGGTTCTGTTTGCCAGTAGGGGACTCTGATAGGGAAGCATCTGCTCTGAGCCTAGCAGCTGTCGGTCTGCAGACAGATAGCCTAGAGTAAAGAGGGCTGAGTTGTGCCTCTCTGTTTTAGGGAGCAGCCTGCTTTGCCCCTCTCTGGTTCTGGTTTCTTGCGTGTTATCATTCTTAATTCTAAGAAACAAAGTGTTGTTGTGTTGCAGCCTTCCAACAAGAGAATTGTTTTTTATCTGATTTCTCTGTCTGCATGAGAGCATAGCAGGGACTATGGTGAACAACTCATCCATGGCCTTTTTGTGGAGAGCACTACCCCAAGTGCCCGCATTGTGACCATGGCATTTGTAATGGGGACACTTGTGTGATGGGAGCAGGGCTGAAATCAATTCCTCACCTAGTTGAAGAAGCAGCTTTCCAACAGGATTGGGGTGTCCTGGCTGCTGCGAATCTCGTATGGATTTCAGCCACCCCCAGCAATTCCTAGAGCCAACCAGTGCCCAAATTCGGGGTGGGTCTAACTCATTCCAGTATCTAGGTTCAGGGCTGAAGTGGAGGGAAGATGTGTTAATGTTTAGGTGGTTGCCCTGCTCTGCAGCCTTTGTGCAACCTGCACAATACAAACAGAGGGGAGACTCCTGGTTCTTTCCCTTCTGGGAATTCCCTACAGTGTAGGAGTCCCTAGCTGGTTCTGAGCTGGATCCTACAGCAGTCTAGCCATAGACCCCGGTGCAGGAAATGTATTGGGCGGGAAGATGTGCTCAGAGCACACTATAGTCTAACAGTGCCCAGCAGGTGGCAGGTCACTTCACGACCAATGCCAGCTGGAGTAGACAAGAGCAGCAGCTAGGCTGCTCTAACCGGTGCCTAGGATTGGGGCCAGGGAGAGAATTGGGAAGCCGTAACTGGCTTTGCAGTGTGGCCAGACACAGCAGAGGATGTGATTCTAGCTGTGCCTCTCACAATAGGGTACACTCACTAAGCTCACCAAAAGCAGTACTTCCCGGAGGGTTAGCCCGCTACTAACTAGCACCACTGACCGGTGCGACGGTGGGGCATCCATGATGGAAGCAAAGGTCCCTGGCATTCTGGCCCAGGAGGAGAAGCTATGTGAGGATGGAGTTACTTTGTGGACAAGGGATATCTGGTCTGGCTGCTCTGTGCCTCCAGTAAATGTTAATGAAATAAATGTCTCAAAAGGCACCTTTTAATTAAGTAAAGCTGTCCCCTTAAACCAATGTTATGTTAATCTCTGAACGGAGAAACACCTTTAATTTGGATGGAAAATGTTAATAAACCTTCATGTTGTGAATTTTCTCCTAACTCGGTAATAGCTTTCAGCACATTTCCTTTCCCACTTTCACCTTATCAGCTTAATGTACCGAGCTACCTCCAGCCTGCACTCTGATTATTAATTAACAAACAGTTCGTGTACCTAATAGAATGCATTTTGGAGCTCTTTTTTGTGCAATAGATGGATTGATTCATCTCTAAGGTAGTCTAGTGTAAATGTATATCCTCTGGGCCAGCCCCTCAGCAGAGTAAATCTGCAGTGCTCCATTGATTGCAATGGGGTGTTGCATCCCAAAAATGTAAAAAGTTGTGTGTGATCGCTATTTCCCTCCAGGAGTCAATCACAAGAGGCACAAATAGGAGACAGCAGGTGGCAATAGCACATCTAGGCCAGGTAAAGAGGTAATTTGTCTACATCTGCAATGATTAGCCATCCCCATAAGTAGCAAACAATGGTGAAATGTTAAATTGGCTAACAATTTAGGACCTGATCCTACAGTGTTTTGGTGAAATCCAGGCCCTGGGTAAAACTCTTGTCGATTTTAGTGGAGGCCAGATTTTCACCCTCTGCATACAGCAAATGTCCCATTGATTTTAAGTGACGTTCCTCTCCACCTGAGAGAGGCTGCAGGATTGAGAGAGATTTAGCAACTCAGGAGCTTAGTTACTGCACTTTTATTATTTTCAGGAATTATCGTAAGAGCAGTTACAAGAACTGCCGCAGAGCTGTGTGTCAGGAGCCATCAGCTTGGCCATTTTCTCCAGGCATCCTGGGTGAGCTCATGGATTGGGACAAAAAGTCGCTCCCTAATGCTGAAATGAGCAAGGTGGGTTTTTTTCTTGTCTCAATATTAGCACTGCCTCTGCTGTCAGGTGGCCATGACAAGAATTCTTACAAAGCACTAGAGCCATCTTTTATGTAGGGCTGATTGAAAGCTGGAATGAACTTAAAGAAAATGGCATAAAACTATTTACCCATGTTTTGCTTTGGCCAGTGGAGCTGCGAGCAGACATACTGTCAATATATCTCTTCAGCCTCATGTTTAATTAAACACAGGACTTGTAGTGGAATAACATCAAATCAAGCTTTTATTAAAATTTCCTTTCTTGAAGTCTCAAAGCAACCAGTATCATTAGAGTTTAAGCATGGAGCTGAATAAAATAACGAGAGAACTGTAGAGAAGAACAAGTAAACTTCAAGATAAATTCAGATTAATACTAGATTCAATTAACTTTTTTTTAACCTTTTGATTAAATAATTCTATCTGTTCCCCCATCACCATCACTGCACAAATGTCCCCACATTTCTTATCTTCTCTGTCCCTTGGTGTCTCTCAGTCTGAGTAGGAAAGAAGTCAGCTGCCACCAAGAGAAGTTAAGGTTGAGAACATGCTTCTCCATGTGAGAACAGCACTTACCCCACATTTTGTCTTCCCAGATCTTGATCAGAACCCTGGACAATCTGGAGAGGGAAGAGTGAGCATGTGGGGGTGGGGTGTGATGTGAATTTCTCAGAAAAATGCCCAGCAACAGAGGGCAGGAGGTGGTCACCTGAACTCCATTTGTGATTATTGCTGGGACATGAACACATTTAACATTCACTTCACACAGTGCAAGAAATGGTTTTAATTATCAAATTACTAGCTACCTGGCATAATCAAGAGAGTATTTTTACGAGTTTTAGCATTGCATATGCAGTGTGTTAGTGAAGCTATTACAATAATTGGAAGCCAATCTTGTATTCCTTGATGTCAGCTAGAATTTGTGGTGTACAGGAATTCTGGATAGGCCCCCAAAATGCAAAACAGCTGCACAGCCCTGATGATGAGCAGATCTTTGCAATAATGTCTTGCTGGTTGCTTGGAACAACCGTCTGCCCCTAACATAATATACAAGTCATGGGAATCTTCATCAGAACTATTCAGATGTGGCAAAGAGGCTTGCCACCTTTCCGAGATACAATTATGCAGATAGCAGCTCACACTGTATTACAATGCACGTATACTTGTAGTTTGGAAGGCCACAAACTTTTCCTACCAGTGTCTCCGATGGCATCCCTGTACTATTGTTGATGGAGTGTGGTCTGCTTGTCTAGTATCAAGTGGGAAGAGTTAGGCCAGGTCTACACTAACCCCCTAATTCGAACTAAGGTACACAACTTCAGCTACGTGAATAATGTAGCTGAAGTTCGAAGTACCGTAGTTCGAACTTACCTCGGTCCACACGCGGCAGGCAGGCTCCCCCGTCGACTCCGCGGTACTCCTCTCGTCTAGCTGGAGTACCGCAGTCGACGGCGAGCACTTCCGGGTTCGACTTATCGCGTCCAGACAAGACGCGATAAGTCAAACCCAGAAGTTCGATCACTCACCGCCGAACTACCGGGTAAGTGTAGACCTACCCTTAGAGTAACCTTGGACACTTCTTACCAGCTAGAGCTGCAGTGCTGAGAGCTGGGGCGAGCAATCCTCTCCAAGGCCATCACATTCATTACTGAGAATCATTGGGTTCAATTTGCCCCATTTTGCTGGTAGCTAGTGAGAAACAGGGGCGGCGCTATGTATTTTGCCGCCCCAAGCACGGCAGTGAGGCAGCCTTCGGCGGCATGCCTGCGGGAGGTTCGCCGGCCCCGCACCTTCGCTGTACCCGCCGCCAAATTGCTGCTGAAGCTGCGGGACCGGCGGACCTCCTGCAGGCATGGTGCTGAAGGCTGCCTTACTGCCGCCCTCAGGGCGACCAGCAGGCCATCCCCCACGGCTTGCCGCCCCAGGGATGTGCTTGGTGCCTGGAGCCGCCCCTGGTGAGAAAGACCTACAGTGAATCCCCAAAATAAACTTTTTCGCTCTCATTTTTCTGTTGTTTAGTTTTTCATTTTTGAATCAGAAATGTGCAAGCAGAAAAAGAGATAGAAGAGTTAAAGGAACCACAATTCCAGAGGCCACCCAAAGAGCGGGATCATAACAGTGCGACCCTGAGCCCAGTGCTCGGGGAAGCACTGATCCGTGGCAGCCAGGAAGCAGAGTTCACTAACACGTTATAAACTCTCTTTGGAACTAGTGAGGTGGAATCTGTACCCTGGCAGCTGCCTCAGTATGGGCCTGAAGCTTGTTCCTCCTTCACCTGGAGCCTAGAGCCCCAGGATTGGAGGGGCAATACGCAATCCTAAAAGAGTGGTTGGGAGTCACTGCTGGGTAAACGAACAGGCAGGGATCTTATCAGACAATTGTGTGATGCGTAGTGAGAGAACCAACCCAGCCCCTTCACTAACCCAGCCAGGCAGCCTGTCATAGGTTTTACCCCCACTCTGAACTTTAGAGTACAGATATGGGGACCTGCATGTGAACCCCTAAGCTCAATTACCAACTTAGATCTGGTCTTGCTGGCACCACTCCCAAGTTCTAACTCCTTTCCCTGAGTAACCTTGAGAGACTTCATCAATTTCCTGATGAACACCGATCCAAACCTTTGGATCTTAACACAAGGAGAATTTAACCATCCCCTCTCCTTTCCCCCACCAATTCCAGACCCAATTGCCTTGGATCTTAAAAACAGGGAAAAATCAATCAGGTTCTTAAGAAGAAGGCTTTTAATTAAAGAAAAGAAAGGTGAAAGACAAACCTCTGGGAGAGATGAGCATACCAGCTACTCTCACAGACAACAGATTCAAAACACAGAGGATGTTCCCCTGGACAAAACTTGGTTACACAAAAGAATACCCAATTTGATTATTCCCCTAATGCCAAGACAAGTTACAAAAAGAAAATAAACAAAACCTATTTATTCCTTTTCTAATACTCACTACTCTGATAAGAGCTGATTCCTTGATTTTTTCCCACTCCGGCCAAAACTGAAACTGACCCAGACAAAGGGAACTTCCCTCCTTCCTTTTGAAACATTTTGTCCCCTCATTGGTTCCTCTGGTCAAGTGTCAGCTAGGCTAGGTGAACTTCTTATCCCTTTACAGGTAAAAGAGGTATTAACCCTTAACTATCTGTTTATGACACAGCCGGAAAGATTCACCTCAGGAGAGGAACTGAGTGGGCATAGACCTGGTCAAGGGTACCCAGGATGTCTCAGAGGAGAGAGAAGGAGAGGCACAGCAAGGGCCGATTTAAAGGAGGGAAACACAGCTGCTGAGCGCTGAGATGGCCCAAGGAGGGAAGAAAAATGTGGCTGTTTCCAATAAGAGGGTCTTCTGCTCAGAACAAAGATCACATTTTTCTGCCCCAGTGAGATTTGAGGCACCCATAGTCTGGGGGAGGAAGTAATGGGGCACGTTTCTTTTGCTCATGTGGAATAGACGTCAGTTAACACACTAACTTTTTAGATTGGGATTTGTTTGTGACCGAACTTGTTCTGGTCCATTCTCGACAGAGAAACAACCTTCTGAGGGGAGGGGGAGGAGTGAAGTGGGCTTGGCCTGGGCCCCCAGGGAGGCTTCTAGACAGAGCTGCTGCCAGTTAGGGGCCCAGCTATGGTGACCAGATAGCAAGGGTGAAAACTTGGGATGGGGCTTGGGGTAATAGGTGCCTATATAAGAAAAACGTCCCAAGTGTCGGGGACGGTCCCTATCTGGTCACCCTGGGCCCAGCTGACCGTGAGGAGGGGCAGGGTTAGATTTTGCCACATCATTAAATGAAGCCATGCTTCACCAGCATCACTGTGGGTACGTGTCCACTCCTGCCCTCGTGATAAAAAGATTACAAGCCAAAGATTGCCAAGTAACTTGCCCCCAAACTCTCACTGCTGGGTTGTAAACACGGGACTCTGCTGCTTGATTATGGACAGCTGAAATAAAAAAAAATTCAAGGTCCGATTCCCTTTAAAGGCCAATGTAGGTCCAGAACACCAACTGCCCTAATTTTATAAATAACATAAAGGAAAAGGCAGGTCAGGCTCCTTTGGACCTTATAATACAGACTGAAACTGTGTCATAAATGCTGTCAAGGCCTTGTGCATATCTCGGGCATACATAGAAGACTTCCCAGAGTAGCCAAGACAAACATGGCACATTTTCCAGTTTTTCGCTGACTAATAAGACTTTCCACATAAGAAAATAGATGTTGCCTTTTCTTATAGGTCTGGATCTGCCTTTATGGTGTCAACTTGGCTGCATTGTGAGACAGGAAACCAAATACCAAGGGACTCCAGCACCTGTAGATTGCACATATGACACCACAATTGCACACCTGTAGATTGTGTGTATGACACAGTCATGACACCTTAAGAACACCTTGGAAACATCCCTGATCCCCACATCTCCTAGCACAGGAGGTTTTTACTCACGAAAGCTTATGCCCAAATAAATCTGTTAGTCTTTAAGGTGCCACCAGACTCCTTGTTGTTTTTGTAGATATAGACTAACACGGCTACCCCCTGATACTTAGCACAGCTACCTAGATGTCAGTTTGGAAATGGCAGCTGCCCTTCCGGTCTCCACATGTTTAAGTGCTGTATCTCCGGATGCTCCCCAGTCTCTGCAACGCTTTGTTTCACAGCTACAGGACAAGTCACAAACAGCTCTGTCTCCACCCAAAACTCTTCCCAACGCAGTTCTAGTGAAACAATGAAGGGGTAGATTCATGGTGATGCTCTGACCACTTTGCACTGTGCAGCAATGTGATGGTACCGCAGACTTGGCTTAACGACACGTAAGTCAGGAAAACAGTTGGTTTGCATCACCACCGCAGTGCAAACCAGCTGCAGCATACCGGTGAATCTGGTCTGATGTGAGAATTTGGGGGCTGGACCTCGGACTGGGAAAAGAAGGGCAAGGCATAAAATACTAGCCTCTTCCAACAACAAATAGCTTTCTTCAAGCTGGAAAGTCTCCTCTTTCAGCTGAACCAAAGCATTCCACTTTCTAGTTGAGTAATGAGTGGATTAGATGTAACTACATTAAGAGTAACAGCAATAGCATGGAAAGGATTCGTACAATACTACTAATAATTAATAATGCACTCTAACTCCATTCCAAAATGTGAGCTAAAATGCTGTCTCGGAGCAAATACCAATATTTCTGCATATTAAATCTCAGGTGCATATCACAGGTTGCTTCGCTCTGGTAATGCAAAGTCTTAGTGCATAGCTTTCAAGTGCATTTTCTACTGAATACTTAAGTGTGAATGATTCATCTGCTGCTGGGGGTTTGCTAGTGTTTGCTTAGCTGTAATGGCAACTTGTGATGAAAAGCTGATAAGTCATTCCCCTGTTTTGGAACAACTGTTGATGCTGCTAGGCACTGAATACTGGGAAACCTGAGTGATCAGCAGACCAGGGTTAAAAATGGAGCTCGAGTCAGAATCAGGAGTGTATAACAATAGAGCTCATTGTCACACTTATCCAAATAAGTGTTTCCCGTTAGTGTGCTTACTGGCACTACATTTTGATTTACAATTAATTAAATACTCATTCAATTGATTCTCATCCTGGGTTTTATTTCCTCACATGTAAATGGCAAGGTACTGCAGTCGTTGTTAGAACAGTTCTTCTCTTTGTTTCCAGCTATATTGAAGCATTTGTTGTCCCAGCATGAGACCATGTCATCTAATTGAATCATTCTGGGATTTTGTGTGTGTGAAATTTCCATAAAAATGTGAAATGTTTTTATTTTTGTACCAGCTCTAGTAAAACCCTTTTGGTAAAAACCATGATGTCTGGATTGCATCCGTGATGCTACAAGGAGAGCAGAGTGTAATTTACAAAGAGCTTGTAAAGTATGCAGATTTCATCAGGGACTAGAATTATCAGCCACAAGAGATGTCAAGTTATTCACAATAGTGGTTTTCAAGATGCAGTTGTGGGATAAAGATGTCAAATGTCTTAAAAGTTTTTCTGTAAAATTAGGAGGCTGGCTTCAAGTATCATTTGACATATACTTTCCAGGTTGCCATTCTCTCTCCTGTCCATTTGTTGCCTACGGTTACATGGCATTTGAGGATGCCTGAGGAATTAATATCACTTGGCTCTCTTGCATTATGATTCTGGTTGATTGCACGAATTATGAAAGGATCGAATGGTCTCACATTAAAGAGATTAGATATGAGAGAGTGATCTAAAAGGTAATTTCTTGGATCCAGCTGAGGGGACAACTACAAACCTCTCAACTCACTGTAGAGATATGTCAGAGGAGGAAAGAACATAGACAATGGTCAGTGTATGTGGAATAAGACCTGCCTGACAAGCAGAATGGCTGTATGTTTCAAAGAATCCTTAAAGGACGATTCAAATAATGTCACCAATCGCTGCCTCAAGGAAAATATACCAGTATGTTTAGTAGACAGGATTCCTGACTGCTTCAATATACTGAAGGTTGAAACTGTGAGGAACTTCAGAGACACCAAACCAAGCTAGGTGAATGGTCAATACAAAGACAAATAAAATTCATTGTCAATAAACACACATTAACGAGAACTAGAGACAAATTTAATCTACTCATATACCATAAGAGACTTTGGCATCACTGAAGACAGCTCACTGGAGACCTCTGGTCAATGTGCAGCTACGGGTAATAAAAACAAACAAACAAGATGTTAGTTTCATAAGGAACAGGATAAGACAAAGAATATTATAACGACTTTAAATAAATCAGTGGTGCAGTCTCATCTACATACTGTGTGCAATACTGGTCACCCCAGCTCATAAAGGATATTGCAGAACTAGAAGGGGTTCAGAGGAGGGCAACAAGAGTGAGGAAGGGCTTGGAAAAGCTCTCCTGAAGAGAGAGATTGAGATTGTTTATGTTGGAAAGGGAATAAATAAAATGGGACATGATAAAAGTCTATAAAATAATGACTGATCCATAACACAAGAATGAGGGGGCAATCAATTAAATTAATACATGGGAAATTCAAAACCAATCAAGGAAATACTATTTAATGTATCATGTAATTAGGCTATGGAACTGCCTGCTACAGGAAGTCACTGAGGTCAAGAATTTAGCTAGATTCAAAAAGGATTGGACAATTTTATGGATATCAAGAACATCCAATGTTGTCATAATTCATGATGATGACATTTTGGAAGAGATATTAACTTTGTGGGTCAGGATTTAAACCAATCTCTAACTATCAGAGACCAGCATGATGTGAGCTAATATATTGGGCAGATTATCCCACAGCTGTTACTCTGGTGGTGCTCTACCTCCCTCTGAAGCATCTTTCTCTAGTTTTTGTCAGAGAAAGGATATTGGACTACATGGACCTCATGGAGCTTTTTAAAAAGGGCTCCAGAGGTGGCCCTGGCAACTACAGGCCAGTAAACCTGTACCAGTACCGTACTGTACTTCAGTACCAGGCAAATTGGTTGAAACTATTGTAAAGAACAAAATGGTCAGACACCAAGATGAACATAATTTGTTGGGAAATAGTCAACATGTTTTTTGTAAAGGGAAATCATGCCTCACCAATCTACTAGAATTCTTTGAGGGGGTCAACAAGCATGCGGACCAAGGAGATCTAGTGGGTATAGAGTATTTAGATTTTCAGAAAGCCTTTGACAAGGTCCCTCACCAAAGGCTCTTAAGCCAAATAAGCTGTCATGGGATAAGAGGGAAGGTTCTCTTATGGATTGGTAAGTGGTTAAAAGATAGGAAACAAAAGGTAGGAATAAATGGTCAGTTTTCAGAATGGACAGAGATAAATAGTGGTGCCCCCAGGGATCTGTACTGGGCCCAGCCCTATTCAACATATTCATAAATGATCTGGAAAAAAGGGTAAGCAGTGAGGTGGCAAAATTTGCAGATGATACAAAACTACACAAAATAGTTAAGTCCCAGGCGGACTGCAAAGAGCTACAAAAGGATCTCTCAAAACTGGGTGACTGGGCAACAAAATGGCAGATGAAATTCAATGTTGATAAATGCAAAGTAATGCACATTGGAAAACATAATCCCAACTATAAATATACAGTGATGGGGTCTAAATTAGCTGTTACCACTCAAGAAAGAGATCTTGGAGTCATTGTGGATAGTTCTCTGAAAACATCCACTCAATGCGCAGCGGCAGCCAAAAAAGTGATCAGAATGTTGGGAATCATTAAGAAAGGGATAGATAATAAGACAGAAAATATCATATTGCCTCTATATAAATCCATGGTACGCCCACAATTTGAATACTGCATGCAGATGCGGTCACCTCATCTCAAAAAAGATATATTGGAATTGGAAAAGGTTCAGAAAAGGGCAACAAAAATTATTCGGGGTATAGAACGGCTTCCGTATGAGGAGAGATTAATAAGATTGGGACTTTTCAGCTTGGAAAAGTGGCGACTAAGGAGGGATATGATAGAGGTCTATAAAATCATGAGTGGTATAGAGAAAGTAAATAAGGAAGTGTTATTTACTCCTTCTCATAATACGAGAACAAGGGGCCACCAAATGAAATTAATAGGTAGCAGGTTTAAAACAAACACAAGAAAGTATTTTTTCACACAACGCACTGTCAACCTCTAGAACTCCTTGCCAGAGGGTGTTGTGAAGGCCAATACTATAACGGGGTTCAAAAGGGAGCTAGATAGACTCATGGCAGATAGGTCCATCAATGGCTATTAGCCAGGCTGGGCAGCGATGGTGTCCCGAGCCTCTGTTTGCCAGAAGCTGGGATTGGGCGACAGGGCATGGATCACTTGATGATAACCTGTCTGTTCATTCCCTTTGGGGCACCTGCCATTGGCCACTGTCAGAGGACAGGATACTGGGCTAGATGGACCTTTGGTCTGACCCAGAATGGCCGTTCTTATGTTTTTATGGAAAGAAAATTACTTGCAAGCAAATTTTATGCCATTTAGAAGTCTAGTTACCTGACAAAGCAACAAAAGTAACACTAAAGTGGAGACAACCAGGAGTCCAGTGTCACCTTAAAGACTAGAGGTAGAACTGTGTGATGCCAGCAATTCAGGCTTTGTGAAATGTTTGCAGCTTAAACTAATTTTTGTGACAATCTCTAGTTAATTCTCAATATCTTTGCAAGATTTATTTATGCCAAGAAACATCTTTCCCTATATGTGCAATGCTATTGACCTCTCTGCAGCCTTGCCCAGTAATGCAACCTAGCATTTATCCCATGAACACGTCTTGTCTTCAATTGTTCAAACTTCCTCTTGATCTAAAATTCTTAGGCAGGGTTTATTAAAAACAAATATTCCCTGAGAAATGTTTGCTAACAGAAAAGCTTTTTATGATGGAAAAAAGAGAAGTTGAGCATAATAGTTGAAAACCTGAAAACAAATTGGTGGGTGCACCAAATATTTTGCAACTTGAGAATTGATATTTTCTCCCACTGATTTCCCAAATGGTGATTTTTTAATGGAGTGTTTGTCAGTCTTATACACTTCTATGGTCCCCATCACGGCAGTATCTAGCACCTCACTATCTTTAGTGTATTTACCCTCAAACCCCTGTGATGTAGGGCAGTGCTGCTATTCCCATTATATAGGTGAGGAACTGAGGTGCAGAGAGACTAGGTGTCTGGAGTTAGGCTCCTCAGTACCTTTGAGGACCTGGGTCTAAGTGACTTGCCCAGGGTCTCACAGGATATTTGCCGGCAGAGCAGGAAGTGAACTCAGATTTATTGCAGCCAATGCTCTAACCACTGAACCATCCTTCCTCTCTGCATGTGCTACTAGGAACGTTCTTTATGAGAAATATGCCTGGCGATATTGAGCCAAGGTTTCAAAAGTGAGTGGCCAGGAATGCTTGTGCCATTTTGCATGCCTGGACTAGTGTGTATAGAGAAACTTCAGGGGCACTTCCTGGCATTACATACACACGCACACACACAAGTTCTGAAAAAACTTGGTTCATTCTGGCTCATTTTACCACCCCTTCTCACATTAAATAGCACCTTCCTTCACAAATTGTTCCCCTGATTTCGAGGCAGCTCCCTGAAGATGACGATACTACTCATCGTAAAGGTGACGGAATCTAGACCTTAGAATGTACAGTGGTGCCAAATCTTGTGATTTTTCATGGTGCATCTCATGATATTTGATGCCTTTTGTTAAAATCTCAGCTCCTGAAGTCACTTGACTGTGAAAATCTCACCTGTTCTTTTATTTTTAAAGCTTCTGGTCCTCATGGCTGCAGACAAAAGCTTGAGAATGTGAATTCTGCACACGCAAAAATCAGAAGGCAAGGAGAAAGAACCCCAACTTTATCATTTCAATAACCCGCAAACTTATGATTTTTAAGCCACTCTCATGACTCTTTGGGGCCTGACTCATGATTTTGAATCTTGGGGTTGACAATGCGGAGTTGAAATATATATATATATAAATGACATTCTTAAATGGTTTGAGACCCAGATGTTTGAGGGCACGATTGTCCCATTACAGCAAGTAAGATCTGTTAGGACGCTTGTGATGGGTTGTACTAATACCACACCAGGTCGGAAAGGGTTAAATTACTGGGCCCGTGGAGCTGAGGTGTTAAATGCCTATTTTGCTTCCGTCTTCTCTAAAATGATTAATGGTGATCACATACTCAACACAATCAATATTAACAACAAGGTGATGCAAACCAAAATATGGAAAGAACAGGTTAAAGACTATCTAGATAAGTGGGGTGTATTCAAGTAGGCAGAACCTGATTAAATTAATCGGGATACTTAAGGAACTAGCTGAAGCAATCTTGGAACCATTAGCAATTATCTTTGAGAACTCCTGGAGCACGGGTGAGGTCCCAGAGGACTGAAGAAGAGCAAACATAGTACCTGCCTTTAAAAGGGGAACAAAGAAGACCTAGTGAATTATAGACCAGTCAGTCCAATTTCAATACCTGCAAAGACAGTGGAATACATTATTAATCAGTTTATAAGCACCTAGAGGATAAAAGGGTTATATAGAACACCCAGCATAGATTTGTCAAGAACAAATCATGCCAAACCAACCAATTTCCCCTTTTTACAGGGTTACTTGCCTAGTGGATGGGGGAAGCAAAAAAACATGATATATCTTGATTTTAGTGAGGCACAATCCCACATGACATTCTCATAAAAAACTAGGAAATGTAGTCTAGATGAAATTACTCTAAGGTGAATGCACAACTGACTGAAAGACTTTACTCGATGAATACAGTAGAACCTCAGAGTTAGGAACACTTCGGGAATGGAGATTGTTCGTAACTCTGAACAAAACATTATGATTGTTCTATTACAAGTTTACAACTGAACATTGACTTAATCGAGTTTTGAAACTTTACTATTGTCATAACTATAAAGGGAAGGGTAACAGCTGTCCTGTGTACAGTACTATAAAATCCCTCCTGGCCAGAGACTCCAAAATCCTTTTCCCTGTAAAGGGTTAAGAAGCTCAGGTAACCTGGCTGGCATCTGACCCAAAGGACCAATAAGGGGACAAGATACTTTCAAATCTGGGGGGGGGGAGGCTTTTGTTTGTGCTCTTTGTTTGGGAGTCATTCGTTCTTGGGACTGAGTGGGACCAGACATCAATCCAGGTTCTCCACATCTTTCTAAACAAGTCTGTCCCATTGCAAACTTGTAAGTAAATAGCCAGGCAAGGCATCTTAGTTTTCCTTTGTTTTCTCAACTTGTAAATGTACCTTATACTAGAGTGTTTATCTTTGTTTGCTGTACTTTGAACCTGAGGCTAGAGGGTGGTCCTCTGAGCTCTTTAAGTTTGATTACCCTGTAAAGTTATTTTCCATACTGATTTTACAGAGATGATTTTTACCTTTTTCTTTAATTAAAAGCCTTCTTTTTAAGAACCTGATTGATTTTTCCTTGTTTTTAGATCCAAGGGGGTTGGATCTGTATTCACCAGGAGTTGGTGAAAGGAAAGAGGGGGGATGGTTAATTTCTCCTTGTTTTAAGATCCCAGGGGGGTTGGAACTGTATTCACCAGGAGTTGGTGGGAGAAGGAGGGGGAATAGTTCATTTCTCCCTGCTTTAAGATCCAAGGGGTTTGGCTCTGTATTCACCAGGGAATTGGTGAAGAGTTTCTCAAGGCTTCCCAGGGAAGGGAATCCATTTGGGAATGGTGGCAGCGGACCAGATCTAAGCTGGTAGTTAAGCTTAGAAGTCTTCATGCAGGCCCCCACATTTGTACCCTAAAGTTCAAAGTGGGGAAGCAGCCTTGACAACTATGCATAAGAAAAATGCTGCTTTTAACTATCTTAATTTATATGAAACAAACACAGAAACAGTTTCCTTACTTTGTCAAATCTTTTTTACACTTTCCCTTTATTTTTTAGTAGCTTTCATTTAACACAGTACTCTACAGGATTTGCTGGTTTTTTGGGTCTCTGCTGCCTAATTACATTCTTCCGGATCCAAATGAGCTGTATAGTTGTCCGTTCATAACTCTGTTGTTTATAACCTGAGGTTCTACTGTAGTTATCAATGGTTCACTGTCAAACTGGGAGAGCACATCTAGTGGCACCCCACAGAGGTCAGTCCTGGGTCAAATATTAATCAATATTTCCATTAATGACTTGGGTAATGGAGTGGAGAATATGCTTATAAAATTTACACATGACACCAAGCTGGGAGGTTGCAAGCACTATGGAGGACAGGATTAGAATTCAAAGTGACCTTGACAAATTGGAGAATTGATCTAAATTCAACAGGATAAAATTCAATAAAAACAAGTGCAAAGTACTCCACTTAGGAAGGAAAAATAAAACACACAACTACAAAATGAGGAATCACTGGATTGTAGTGGAATGAGTTAAAAATAATGATGCAGCTTCGAAAAAGGCTAATATCATTTTGGAATCTATTTGCAGATGTGTCAAATGTAAAACATGGACGTAATTGTCCCGCTCTACTTGGAACTGGTGAGGCCTCAGCTGGAGTAGTGGGTCCAGTTCTGGGTGCCGCACTTTAGGAAAGATGTGGATAAATTGTAGAGAAACCAGAGGAGAGCAACAAAAATGATAAAAGTTTTAGAAAACCTGACCTGTGAGCAAAGGTTTAAGAAAACTGGACATGTTCAGTCTTGAGAAAAGAAGATTGAGGGGAAACCTGGTAACAGCCTTCAATGTTAATGGCTGTTACAAAAAGGACAGTGATCAATTGTTCTCCTTGCCTACTGAAGGCAGGACAAAAAGGAATGAGCTTCATCTGCAGCAAGGGAGATTTAGGTTAGATATTAGGAAAAAAATTCTGACTATAAGAGTAGTTACGCTTTGGAATAGGCTTCTTAGGGAGATTGTGGGATCCCCATTATTGGAGATTTTAAAAAAGTGGTTGGACAGACACCTGTCAGGGATGAGCTAGGTTCACTTGATCCTACCTCAGCTCAGTGGGCTGGACTTCATGATCTCCCAAGGTCCCTTCTAACCCTACATTTCCCTGATTCCATGATTCTATAACAGTATCTTGTATTACCTCTTGAGGGGGCAGGTGAACCCCATCGCATGGACGCAGGATAGTAGCTGTGGGTGGCTATGTCCAATCCCAAGTATCATTTTTCTTACACTAAAATTAAACATCTGTTCAGGTTGGTTGAACTGTTTATCATGAATGACGAGTTCCTTGTTTATAATGGGTTAGTCAATTGTTTGAGAATATAGCTGTGCAAAATTCAGAATTTCTGCCTCACTGGAAATTTCAACATTTGTTTTGTCCCAGGTTGGGATGAAAAGTTGAAATTTCAACTCTTTTGCAGAAACATTTTGTATTGACATTTTCAATCAAAATTAAATATTTTCTCGGTCTCAAAATTGAAATGTTTTGTTTCCATTTGTCAAAATGACAGAAAGTGATTCATTTCAACATTAAACAGTATATTATCATAGTGGTTTCCTCATGAAAGTTATAATTTTGGAATCTGATGCTTGCACTGTCGGGACCAGGATCTCTGTCTACGTTACATTTCCCAAGATGCACCCAGAGTGATGTCATTGCCTTTATGCACCACAGAGGTTGGTAGAGATAAATTTGTGTTGAATTATGGGAGATTCAGTCCTTCAGTGAGCTTGGTGCACAGGTGTACATGGTGACCCAAATTACCCCTCCGATAAAAAAGACTCTAAAAGCGAAATGCAGTTTAATGCTTTACTGAACTGATTTAAAATGAACCATTTGGGATCAGTTCAACAAAATGAAATATTCAGATTCCAGTCAAACCAACACAAAATGAAATATTTCATTTCAATTTTCCTGACAGAAAAGCAAACTTTTTTGCAAAATTGAAAATTTCCTGTGGAATATTTTGATTTCTTGTAACCTGATTTCCCAACAGACAATGCATTATAATGGAAAGTTCTGAACCAGCTCGAATTATGAAACTCCCTTTATTTTTACAGATATTCATTAGTCAGAAGTATTCACCAATTGTTTCACAGTAATAACTTTCAGACTATAAGCTGCTTCTCAGTTGTTCGTATCTATCATTTGCTGTCTATTATGTTTGTATTGTGGATGGTCACCTAAATCAAGTATTATATCTATATATATTAGATGATTGAAATGTTTTTTTAAAAGCATAGTAATTAATAGTGTGAATTTTCAAATTAATAATAATTTATGCATAAATAACGATAGCCTATGAGACTTGTGATCTCTTGCCCCAGCGTCTGGTAACTGTCTGTATACTTGCAGATAATGAATAATATGACCGAGTGAATCATACTGAACAAAACTTGACAGCTTTTATTTCAGAAAATATTTTATATATATATATATATATAAATCTATAAAATCAGCCATCACTACCACTTATGAATATCTCAAAATCTAAGATATACGTAAGGAAAGCTGGCACGTTATTTTCAAAACTCAATTGTTTAATACTCAGCATATGGCTTCTGATCAATGTCAGTCAGTGGATACTTGGATACTGTTTTAAATTGCATCACATTTCAATTCTGCTTTTAAATGTATGTAGTAAGGTAAGCCTGGCACATATCGAGTATTATTTTGAATTTTTCAGTGAATTTGTTTTGACAGCATCTGTTCCTCTTTTGTGTTCAATTTCTGTGTGTTTCCTCGCAAATGACAACCAAACTTAGAATTTCAATCTAGTGTCATAAGAATATTTGCAGAACGGTGATTTCAGATTCATAATTGCAAATACTCACATTACAAACTGGATTGTAACAGAGAGGCTTCATGCCTTCATGGGATAGAAACATACTAAGTGTCCTATGATCAAAATGTACAAAGACAGGAACCTAACTTTATCTCCTAAATCAGTTGTTCTCAATCAGGGGTACATCAACTCATCTAGATATTTGCCTGATCTTACAACAGCATACATAAAAAACACTAGTGAAGTCAGTACAAACTAAAATTTCACATGGACAATTACTAGTTTATACTGCTCTATATACTATACACTCAAATATAAGTACAGTATTTATATTCCAATTGATTTGTTTTATAATTGTATGGTAAAAATGAGAAATTAAGCAATTTTTTCAGCTGTGATACTTTTGGTATCATAGAATCATAGAATATTAGGGTTGGAAGGGACCTCAGGAGGTCATCTAGTCCAACCCCCTGCTCAAAGCAGGACCAACACCCACTAAATTATCCCAGGCAGGGCTTTGTCAAGTCTGACCTTAAAAACCTCTAAGGTTTTTATTTTTATGTCTGATTTTGTAAGCAAGTAGTTTTTAAGTGAGGTGAAACTTGAGGTACACAAGACAAATCAGACTCCTGAAAGGGGTACAGTAGTCTGGAAAGGTTGAGAGCCACTATCCTAAATTATATTTAGGTCCTGGTTCCGCACATATTTAATGAGGTCCTTAAGCATGTAAACACTTCTATTGGACTTCAGTGGAACTACTCAAGTTTAAAGTTAAGCACATGCATAAGTATTTGTAAGATGGGGTTTGATTTGCAAAAACGATGAGCACTCTCAACCTGCCAATGACTTCTGCCCCCTCTTTTCTCACTTCTCCCTCCTAAAACCTATTCTCGACCAATTCATGGTCTTACTAACTTGATCATCTCTGATATGTTTCTGGGGCTCCTTTGAGGTGGGAATCAATCCAGATTTATATTACATTCCCTTGAGCTTTAGAGCACATTATGTCTGAAGACAGCAATAGTTCTTAGTCAACAGTTCTGTGGCAATACACAAGAATCCAGCTCACTCTCATTTGTGTCAAGCCTTCCTAATATGGTAAAAATATATTGACTGAATACACACAGCAAGCAGATCCACCTAAGTCACTTTTCTAGTAAAACCATTCATTTCAACTGATGGGGGGCATATAAGTACCTACATTCTAGGCTTCGTGATATTTGGATTTTTTGGTGAGAACTTCAATTTTTTTCTGTTTTTTTTCCCTTAAGGGGTATGCCATGTCCATCCGAGAAGAACACTTATTGGAACACGCTATAGCCTTATCGATAGTTATGGGTTACTTTAACAAGTTACTCACCCCAAAGAGAGGGTTTTCACTTATTTTAACCTGTGAGAATTCAGCCCCCCAAATATCAACTACAGTAGAAAGGTTATCAATAGAAGCAGGATCTCATGTTGCATAACAGAGACTACATAGTGCTCTTTCTATAATAATTACTTTTATTAACCAAGCTAACAGCCAGTTTTGGTAAGCAACCAAAAAGTAGGCCTTGTCAAACAAATTTGATTTAATTCTTTGAGATTACAAATTTGGTTGATAAAATAACTGTGTAACTGTAATATACTTGCCATTTTTTAAGACACTTGATTTAGTATTGCGTGGCATTCCAATTTTAAAAATAGCACTAGATAAAATCAGTAGAGTACATGTTGAATGGATTCAGACCTGGCTAACTGACAGATCTCACAAAATAGTTGTCAATGGGGAACCATCATCAAATGTGGGGTTTCTAGAGAGGTTCTGTAGGTATCAGTACTAAGCCCGATGCTATTCAAAATTGTCATCAATGATCTGGAAGTAAATATAAAATCACTGCTGATAAAATTTGCAGATGACACAAATTTAATTAACACATATTTTTTTTAATGCGCATCATCAGCATGGAAGCATGTCCTTTGGAATGGTAGCCAAAGCATGAAGGGACATATGAATGTTTAGCATATCTGGCACATAAATACCTTGCAATGCTGGCTACAAAAGTGCCATGCGAACGCCTGTTCTCACTTTCAGGTGCCATTGTAAATAAGAAGCAGGCAGCAGTATCTCCTGTAAATGAAAACAAACTTTTTTGTCTTAGTTATTGGCTGAACAAGAAATAAGACTGAGTGGACTTGTAGGCTCTGAAGTTTTACGTTGTTTTGTTTTTGAGAGCAGTTATGTAACAAAAAAATCTACATATGTAATTTGCACTTTCACGATGCAGAGATTGCACTACAGTACTTGTATGAGGTGAATTGAAAAATACTATTTCTTTTGTTTATCATTTTTACAGGGCAAATATTTGTAATAAAAGTAATAATATAAAGTGAGCACTGCACACTTTGTATTCTGTGTTGTAATAGAAATCAATATATTTGAAAATGTAGAAAAACATCCAAAATATGTAATAAATGTTGGTTGGTATTCTATTGTTTAACAGTGCAATTAATTGCAGTTAATTTTTTTGAGTTAATCACATGAATTAACTGTTATTAATCGACAGCCCTAATCATAAGCTGAATTTCTCTGAACTGTTGCAATGTTTGGTTTTGATGCAGTGCTTGTGCTGAGATTATGGTCAGATCTGATTGTTTTTCCTAAGCAGTTAGCCTGTCCAGGTGAAAAAACTTGCATTATTTTATCCCTCGCTTGGAATAATGAGTTGAAATGAAGAAGATGGTCCAGGATTATTATTATTATTATTTCACAGAGGTTATTTATTCAGAAATCTTTTTTATTGTTTTGGTCTGGTTAGCCCAGGACGCTCTTCACACAATTTGTCTCATCTGCTTTATGAAACCATCTAACCTGTCCCTTTTTTTTTTTTTTAGCAGCGGAGCATTAGGAGGCTGCACTGTAAAGATTGGCAAACCCTAGTTGATATTCAGAACATGGAGCTTTACCAGAGGAAACGTCTTGATGTAGCTGCTGTTTTATTTTTAATGAAAACATTTCTCGGAATTGAAAAAAAGAGAGGTCACTGCATAGCTCTTCGAGCACAAATCAGCGCACACGCACAGAGATGGAAAAACATCAGAGATGAAAAACACTGAGGGCTGGGTTGGAACCAGAATACCCTCTCCCTGTGAGTATGCAAATAACCCTGCAGTAAACAGGAGGCTGCTACTTTAGGATGTTTGTATTTCTAGATACAATTCTACTTGGCTCTTCCCCGCAGGGATTCCACCCTCTGAAAGCTTCCTGTTAAAGATACAGCTGGTGGAGGAGAGGGAGAATCTTCAACAGTCAGGCCTGGGCAGCGCTAAGCACTCTCGGCGTTGGGTGCAGTCAGTAGTGTAGTGGGAGGGCAGCAGCTTCAAAGCTGATTCTTTCTGTCCTTCTACCAGCCCACCGGGAGATCGTGCTGCTGTTGTGGTGGCCCCTGCTGCAGCTCACGTGATCCTCCAACCCTTTTGCAGTAGCTAGGGGACAAGCAGTGCCTGTTTTCTAGGGGCTGTGTCCAAATTTCTCTGAAACTGCCGAAGAGTTATCTTTAAGTGCAGGGAAATAATGGGGCGATTTTAAAGCATTCATGTTCTGCAGCAATCTTTCAGCAGGGCCAGCAACATGTGATGTTTTGAGTTTCGCACTAACTGGTGTGACGGGCACTGAGGCTAAAGCATGTTTGGGAAGCAGCCGATTTTTTTGTGGCAGTCAGTTAATATTAGGCTGAAACCTGTTGCTGGCATTTGTGCATTGAAAAGACTCTGTATGTGTAACCCACTGGGCAGCCTGTGCTGATCCAGAGAAGGTGAGAGTTGTTACAGCCTCACCTGCAGTCTTAGCTCACGCTGAATCGTGTAGAGGTCCCCGGTTCAATCCCTGGTACGTTGGTCAGCACATATGCATCTTTATTAGCGGTCCTTGTTGCTGCTAATCCTCCTCTCTGGAAATAACAGTACTTCTGCTCTGAGACTGAGTGGCCCGAAGAAATGGAATCTTGTTTACACACTGGTGATGTCCTTTCCATAATGACAATCTTCACCCTCATGGCCACTGCAGCGTGGAGGCACTGTGCAGATGTAGGCACCAGGCCCGAGCACACACCTGCAGAGTGTCTGCATGGCTGCAGAGTGCCGGCTGGGGAGCAAGTGCTGTTCCTACCCCCAGCAGACCCAGTGGGGCTGTGCCCAGGAGGGGCAGGCGTCATTTTACTTTCCATGAGACAGGAGCACAAGGACTACAGCTGTGGTGGCCGGCATTCTCCAGGTTGTCCTCTCTCTCTCACACAACCAACAGTCTGGCCTGCAGCATATAAATCTGTCCTTTGTATAAGTAGGGTAAAAAAGGGGCTATTAAATCAGGAGTTTTCATGGAAAGTTCTGGGCCATTCTCTGTTGAACGATCTCTGTCCGAGTCCATAAATCTGTTTGCTGTTATTAATCAATTCTGAAGTTTAGCACTGGGCATCTAATTCTTCTACTAAGCTAGGGTGCAGGACAGCGGAAATGTAAACCCTTCCAGAATGTGCTGCATAAGGCCTCCATCCTCACTCAGGGGCTGTGACACCCAACGTTGAGTCACGAGGCTAGAGAGTCAATCTCTCCTGTTGGACTGTTCCACATTGTACACAACATTAAATATTCATTGGGCCAGAGAGACGAGACTGACTTTCGGACCTGGTGGCTAGGGCATTCACCAGGCGAATGGGAGACCTGGATTGAAGTTCTATTCATATTACAAAGTGGAACGACTCCAACAGGACAGATGGAGAGAGACCCACCCCAGAATAGTCAATAATCTAACACTTAGGTCACTCACCCGGCTTAGCGGTAGACCTGGATTCAAATCCTTGCTCTGAATCAGGCAGAGCAGGAACTTGAACGTGTCTTCTCTATCCCAGGTGAGTGTCATAATCACAGGGCAATTGGCTATAAAGGTAAAAGTCTCTTTGCAAACAGATTCCAAAAGGCATTGGTTAGTCTCAGCAGGGAACAGGACATTTCAAAGTTGTGAAAATTCTCCCGGGAGGGGAAAACCACTTCCGACCCAGCTCTGGCTTGTGCTCCGACATGGGCTCCTGAAGAACGTGAGCTTTCCAACTTTGGGGCGTCCCATCAGGCACAAGTGGCCTTATTTGAAGTGGGTGCTGATGCAGCCTCAGAAAAAGCTGTCTACACTGGTGCTGACTTTTCAAACTTCTGGGGGGTGCTCAGCCCCAAGCTCCACCCCCACTCCACCCCTTCCCCCAAGGCTCCACCCCCGTCTAACCGCTTCCCGCCCCTGCTCCGCTCCCGCTCCACCCCTGCCCCACCTCTTCCCACCCAGTTCAGCCCTCTCCCCTGAGCACACCACGTCCCCGCTCCTTCCTCCTCCCTCCTAGCTGTTCACGAGAGCGGGAGGTGCTGATCTGCGGGGCTGCCGGCCAGCGGGAGGTGCCATGGGGATGGGTGGGAGCTGATAGGGGGGCTGCTGGTGGGTGCTCCACACCCACCATTTTTTCCCTGTGGGTGCTCCAGGGCTGGAGCACCCATGGAGTTGGCGCCTATAACTGTCTATGATCCTAATTTAAAGACTCAGGGCCACGGTACCAGCAGTGAAGAAGGGAGTCAGAATTGGATGGGAGGGAATTATCCAAAACTTTGTAAAGAGTCAGGTTTGGTTTGGAAGATACACAGAAGCTTATTCTTTATTATATATTTTCTTCTTTGACAACAGCAAAGGTCAGTGATGGCAAAAGACAGTATGCCAAGAAATGACAGCAGTACTGTCTGTCACAGGGTTTACCGGAAGTCAAGAAATATCTATCGTCTAATCAATAGGACTTTTGATGGTGAATTTCAGAGGTAAACTCTTTAATTCTAGATTCAGACCTGTTGCAGTCACATAAATGGTCAATTGATTCCTGATGTCAGATTTGAGGTAGCTCATTGCTGAAAAAAGTTGTTCACATATTAAAATAAAGGGTCATTGTCAAAATTGTGCTTATTGTTTTCAGAGAAATAAAAAAATAGGCCATTTCAAGATCACAGATCCATTTTTTAGGAGTTGATTGATTGTTTTCTTTAATCCTGACGTGCTCAATATTTCCTTCTTGGAAACTGATGTCAGCAAATTTGGTTTTCTGGATCTCAACCATCTCCATCTCAAGGTTTTCTCCATCTAGTCACTAGCAGTATGTGACATAGAGATTTTCACACACAACTCTGTCTGGCAGTTTGAGTTTAGTGTCTTTTCCAGTTGTAAAAACTTATATCATCCTGAAAAGGTTTCCAATAACTCTGATTATATCTGAATATCTTTGTTGCATTTCTTTGATGTTGCATTGTCCCTGAAAGCAGCCAATTATTTTCCAGATGTTTGCTTAGCAAAAGAAAAGTATTTTTAGGTTACCAAAGTCCAAGTCTTTCTTTTCTGACTTCTTTTCATAATCCTTGATATTCTGTCATGGTGTCTATTCAAATTCCTTGATTGTTAAGTTTTAGAGTTAGTGCATTGAAATGGTGAGGTGAAACTGAGCAAAAAAATGATCAAGTAATTCAACCACTGCAACACCATGCTCCGAGTGTCTCTAGCTTCTGTTTGCCAGAAGCTGGGAGGGGCTAACAGGGGATGGATCACATGATGATTGCCTCTTCTGTTCATTCTCTCTGTAGCATGTGGCATTGGCCACTGCTGGAAGACAGGATACTGGGCTAGGTGGACCAGTGGTCTGAGCCAGTACAGCCGTTTTTATGTAAGCTTGTTCTGGGTAATATCATCCCTTCTGACCTAAGAACACCTAATTTCTTCCCAGAGTTCCAAGGTGTGACCAGAAACACAGCTGTGAGTTGGCCTAATCAGGCCAGAAACCTTGAACAGTGTGCTGTGTGTTCCATGAGAAGCCCATAGGGAGAGCAGCGTGCTGGGGTAATTTGCTCACGGCGTTGCTAAGCAGATGGGCTAGTTTGCACTAGTCTGAGTTATTTCAGGGCATGTGGCTTCATTCCAAATGCAGTCTCCTGGCAGAAGAGATAACTTCAGTGTTCTAAAAATGCTCATGGACTTCAACTACTTCACACACAAGTCACAAATCAAATTTTAATTCACATGGTCCCTCTCTGAGTAAAAATACTCCTGCTACTGCAACACATTTTAAAAATATTTTTCAGCTACTGCAGTTAAAACTTCCTGCACAAAAAGGTTCACTCTTCAGGCATCTGGAGTTGACAAGCAAAGATCTCATTTTAAATATATCTCGTGCCATATGTACACACACACATGGGTGCAGAGGGCCCATGTGTGTGTGTTATCTATAAATAATTGTTTGAAATTATTGTATCATTTGGGGGCACTTGAAATCTATACATAACTTTAAGTCCACGCTGGCATTTTTTGACTCCCACATTTAAGAAAAACTGTTTCTAAAGAGTAGCCGCATCAAAGACATGGGCTGCGTCGGCATCACCCCGGTCACTAGGTTGTCCATTTCAGTCTCCTACCTAAGTCCAGTCATTCTAAAGGTGAGAAAAACTTTATTTTGCTCTGTGCCTTGCTGTTATCGGGCACATAGTATAACGTTCCTGCTTGGGGGTGGCCACTGTGACTGCTGACACAGGACCTGTCACCAAGGTCTGCTGTGCTACCCCCAGTCAGTGCTTGGGGCCAATGGATCTGCTGGCTGCGTTGCCCAGCTCACACACACAGTTCCTCTTCTCTTCTGGATAAACCACCACAGCTCCGCTGGATCCCCTGGCCTGGGATGGAGCGTGGAGTCCGAGTGCACAGGGTTTGTGCCGCCAGGTTCCACCCGTGCTGCAGAGACATGGGATTGCTGCTTTGAACATGCAGCTCTAAGAACGATCATTTGGGTTAGGTAACGTTTTCTTGAGATTCATATATTGCCCAGGCTCACAAACGTGCAGCAAATGGACGCGCCAACAGTGTAGAGCACCTCTCTCAATAAATCAAAGGAGGTTTCCAAATCTATTTAAAGTTTAAAATAGAGGAGGGGGGCGGGGACCCAGTTATCAGGTGGCAATTGAGTTTGCTCTGTCTCCCCACGTGACAAGTTGGCTTGAATACTCACAAAGTGTGAAACCAATTTCTTCTCATCAGCGCACAGAGAAGAGGATGGCAGCTTCTCTCTGTGAGATTCCCTGGTTCAGACAAATATGTTAATTAGAAGAATATTTTAATCAGGAAATCGAGGCCCAAATGACCTAGCATGCTAGAAAGAGCAGTGTGACTGCGGTGGCCCGGGTGACAGCTGAGGCTAACTGCTGGACACAGTCCTCTCTGGGGGTATGGTCAGGTGGCTAGTCAAGCTTCCGCTTGTGCCACCCTCGCCACACCTCTATATTTAGTGCACTAGCTGGAGTGGAGTGAGTGCCTGTAGGTGGACCTGAGCTGGGAATTACACCTCCCAGCTGCTGTGTAGATTTGCCCTGTGTGAGTCTGGGCTCAGTGCCTGTAAAATAGGGTAATGATCCATGTGTTGCCACTCTTGTCTATTTCTGCTGTGAGCTCTTCAGGGAAGGGACTACCTGTCACTGTGCATTTATACCTAGTGTGTGGAGCCCTGGTCTGTGGCGGACTCTCTACATGTTCCTGAAATAAAAATAATAACACTGAGCTTGTGAAAACTTAACTGTGTGAAAATCAGTGAGGGAATCAGTGAGAAGAGTTTTCTCCTAATAGATCTGGTTGCTCTTGTTCTGGCCTGTTTCAAGTGTCAACAATTATAATCCTCTATTTAATAATGTAGTCTCGATTAGAAAAAAGCCAGGATGTGAAGGAGCATTTGGAAATAATAATTGTTAATTAAACAGCATGTGAAACCCAAAGGCTCAGTCTGAGACTTGGAAGCAGGTTTCACAGGTTTCCTGTGAACCGTTCTCCCAGCCTGGAGGAGGAGGGAGGACAAAAGCTGTTTGAATGGTTAGAAACGAGTGAGCTAACAGAACCAAGAGCTGTGCTGTTGGATTTTTGTAATGCCTAGTGCTGTGACATTATGTAGCAATCCTGTATGTTTACTAGAGCCATTTCCTTCTGGTCCGAGCGCAGCCGAGTGGGCAAAGCAGCTGAGATGCTTAAGAGTCTGTTAACCCATTAATTTATTGAAATATGTAAACTGCAAAGCGGAGCCTACATGAGCCTCTTGGAACCTTTGAACTTTATTTACAGAAAAACAGTATATCAAAATAAACGGCAGACCCACAGCGGATGATCATACTAAATAACTGTATAGCACGGAAATATAAAACAAACTTCCCCATTTACCCTGTGTTCGGAGTGCTACTGACGACAATGCAGTATTCCGGCCTATATATTTGCCCGAGATAGAATTTTGGGTCTTGTTTGTCCATTTGATTTTTGATATGTTTATATTCTTACTAATATGTGTGAACAAAGACTCTGTGTGTTACATCTGCCCACAAGCAGTTGGGTGAAAAGAGATAAGAGATGGAGCTAAAGTGTTGCTGGACAGAATGGGAGTTTAATATACAAGCATACACTTGAAGGACAGTCCTGACTCAACTCCTCTCCCGAAATAAGGTTAAGCAACCAGTCGGGGAGGGGGAGGGGCAAAGGAGAATGGGGGGGGGTGGTTTATAAGAAACACTAAAAGGCCAAAGAAGTGCCTACCCCTGACTGAAGCACAGCCTCACTTCTTACCCCTCCCATGGGGTACAAGAGAGGTGGTACCGAAGCCCCCAGATTCACACCCCTCCAAAATTGAAGGCGTGGGACCAAAGTATAATTATGCCCCCTAAGGAAAGGGAAACTGGGACATTGGGAAAAAGGCTCTACCAGTGTGCAAAGCTATAGATACGCTTGCTTGATTAACCCAATACACATTGCATTGCCTGCACTTTGGACTTCCTGTCTTCTGCTCTCTGTCTGCGTGGGGAAGGGTGAAGGGAAAGCCCTTAACACCCTGCACCTCATCCCTGACCAAAGTTTGCAGCTTCAGCAGCCCCCTTAGAGAAACATGCGCTGGCGTGCCCTGGAAGGCAGCAGATTCGGGCTATTTTGGACCACGTTCTTTGAAGAACAGTATCTCCCTAATTAGATTTTTACACAATTTAATCATCAAATGGTGACTTTAAAATGTCAGGTCCATTTGACAGGTATTAGCTGCTGAAGATCTGAAACCACTAGAAAAACAACAACAACAAACCTTTCCCTTGTATAATTATTACAAAATTCAGGCTGTGTAAGTGGTGATAATAGTTGGTGAGCCTTTGGACGCAAACTCACTTCCACTGAAGACCTGGGAGGAGAGCTGTGCAAACAAATGATTTTTTTGGTTTGCTGGTAGCTCTGAAAAATAAAAATTAATCGTTTGGGGTTGACCTGTAATCTGTTTTTAAATTTTCAGTGAAGGGAAAAGTGGGGGAAAAAATTCAGGTCAAAGAAAATATTTCATCTTGATTTTGTAGCTTTTAAGATTTTTGAACGAAATTTCAAAATGAAGTCACTTTGAATTGAAAAATCAGAAAGTTCCATTTTGAAAATGTCAAAACAAATAATTTAGATTTTTTTCAGATTATTTTATTTGGTCTTTTTGACCAAAGAAATTTGACAAATATGACATAAATTTGCTAAATGTTTTAGCTGATCTGAATCTGTATTTTTTTGCTGGAAAAAAGAAGCTTTGGTCAAAAAATTTCACCCAACCCTACTTAGAATTTTGTCCTGGGCATCAGTGGGGACCGGACAGAGCCTCTGGTTTGTACAGAGGATAAGTTTGAAAACTTCTCCTCAGTGCACAGCAACAGGGCTAACAGTGAGTTAGGAACTGCTCAAAAAGGGATAGAAAATATCATAATGCCATCACTCCATGGTATGTCCACACCTAGGCTGCTGCATGCAGTTCTGATCGCCTCATCTCAAAAAGGATACAGTGGAACTGGAAAAGGTTCAGAGACGGGCACAAAGATGCTCACGGGTGTGGATTGGCTTCCACAGAAGGAGAGGCTAAGAAGATTAGAGCTGTTCAGCTTAGATAGGAGATGGATAAAGGGGTACATGATACAGGTTTGCACAGTCATGAATGCTGTGAAAAAAAGTGAATAGAGCTGTATTATTTACTCTTTCAAACAATACAAAAACCAGGGATCACCTCATGAAATTAATCGGCAGCAGGTTTAATACAAACAAAATGAAGTACTTTGCGACACAATGAACAGTTAACCCATGGAAGTCATTGCCAAGGGATTTTGTGAAGGCCAAAAGTATAACCGGATTAAAAAAAGAATTGGAAAAGCTCATGGAAGATAGATCCATCAGTGGCTAATAGCCAAGATGGTCTGGGACACCACCCCATATTTGAGGTGACCCTGAGCCTTTGACTGACTGAAGCCGGGAGTGGAAGATGGGGTGGATGACTCCATAATTGCCCTATTCAGTACAATCCCCCTGAAGCCCTGATACAGGCTAGTGCCGGAGACAGGATACTAGTATGGCCGCTCTTACATTCTTATGACTTGTGCTGCTCTTATGGTGTTTGGAAACCAATCCTAATCTTGCCCTGTGATCCAGGCACTCACTGAAGGTATCATAGTCACAATCTCTGAAAGCCATCCCTGCAATGTGAGCTTTAAAATGGCAACTGTCCCTTTGAATTTGCAGTCTCTGTCGTCACCTGCCTCACTTGGCCCAACTGTGCCATCTCACTCTGGACTCCTTGTTATTTAAATTGACAGATTAATCTCCTGGAACGTCACTATATTCACATTATCTGTAAATACATATGATTTCCCCCTCCCACGCTCATCCACCTCAATTCAGGATAATTCCAAAAGCTGTTTTATTCCAGTGAGATTTGACAGCAACAGAAAGGCAATTTACTGAGGTTAGCTGTGGACTGGAATAAACCCCTCTCATGTGGCAACAACGTGAGTCCACCGAGTGACATTGCCGAGATCCTGGAACTCCTTCATAATGACAGAAAAGCAAATAATTATAAATAATCCTAGACGTGTTGAGTTCAGCATCCTTATACCGATTGAAAGAAGGTGTTTCCTGAGTGGCTGTAGATTGTATTTACACATACTGCGTAACAGGTAAAGCAAGGTCAAGGACTTCCTGAAGCGGCTGATTTCCTTGAAAATGTTGTGTTTCATATACGTGTCTAACAGGAACAGCAATTCCTTTGCAGACCTATATCGGAATTTGCCTTTCTGGAGTTTTGTCTTCTGAACTGTCTCATATCCTTCCTCCTGTAATACACAGAAGCATGTTAATGGCAACAACAATTACTGGGGCTAGAAACAATTGGACATTTAATATAGCTAAATTCGCCTACCTGCCCACAAAACTTTCCACTGCAAATTACAAATGCACAGCTATAATTCTGCCACCACTGACTTGGCACTTTTATTGATGTGAAACAGAAATAGTGATATGCATTTTATCTTCCATAAGGATAAAATATGTCATTTATGTGTCACATCTTATATCAGGCAAGGAAGTTTCTTTTGGCATTTGTTCATCCCCAAACGCTTATTGTCTAGATTTTTACATGCATGTCTTTTGCGGAGTTTGAAAATTTAGCCTTAAAACTCTCTTGAGATTGAAATAAAGAAAATATATGAGTTCATTTCCCAGGGTACATCTACACTACAGCGGGGAGTCGATTTAAGATACGCAAATTCAGCTACGTGAATAGCGTAGCTGAATTCGACGTATTACAGCCGACTTACCCCGTTGTGAGGACGGCGGCAAAATCGACTTCTGCCGCTTTTTGTCGGCGGCGCTTACTACCACCTCCGCTGGTGGAGTTAGAGCGCCGATTCGGGGATCGATTGTCGCGTCCCAACGGGACGCGATAAATCGATCCCCGAGAGGTCGATTTCTACCCGCCGATTCAGGCGGGTAGTATAGACCAGGCCCCAGTCAGATGTTCCAAATATTTGTTACCCTATTTGTGTTACATGTTTATGAATGATATCCTAATTGGCTCATCTCTTTGTTTTTGAGCTCTTAAACACAATCTGACAGTCATTTACAACATTTTGCAAACTTTTAAAAAGTTATTTCAGTCTTCTCTTTTCTCATTAGAGCAAATCCAGTTGGCTGAATTGCGCGCCAGAGTTTCTTAATTAGATTGGTAGGTCTCTGAGGCTCTTCGGTGTGTTTTTGTGTGATGTACCCACACACAATGGCTAGTATCAGAGGATGCAATTGTTGATCCAATGCCTTAGATGCTACTACAGGATACACCCTGGTCTACTCTACAAACTTATGTCAGCAGAACTAAGCGAAGTCGTTATGCTGATCTATCTCCCCATGTAGACAAGTCTATGTCCACGGGAGGACTTCTGCCATTAACATAGCAACCACTTCTTGGGAAGGGAGAGTATCTATGCCAACAGGAGAAGCTCTCCCATCAGTGTAGGTAGTGTCTTCACTAAGTGCTGCAGAGCTGAATGTGGAGACAAGCCTTAAGTAATAATAGTTCAAGGCCATGTGCTATCTTGTGGTCTTCTGTTGCACCCCTGAATTGCAAATCTATCCTTCGTGCTGCATAGAGATCAGCCCTGTTCACAGGATTCCAGAAGGGATTCTTTTATGGTCCGTTTGACCATTGAACTTCCTTGCCACTGAATTCAGTGGGAGCAGGAGTGAATCCCATTGTCACATTGCACTTTTGTTTCCTTTCCACTTAGACTAATACAGACTAAAATTGGTAATTTGATCATCTCCCTCCCTCTCTCCCTCCCCCTCCCCCAGTCTGTGCTCTAGACTGCTGGAGGAAAAAAAATAATTGAAACTGCAACATACTCCAGATATTTTTTCTGCTCAATATTCTAGGAGGTTATTAATTGGACAAATTTCCCAGCTTTGTATTTTTCCTGAGACTATTTTATATTTTCTGCCTCAAACTACGCTGGATATTTATTGGCCCTGTCACCTAAAAGGGCCCAACTCCCTTTTCAGAGATTGTAGCTTTCCTTATTTTTCGTGTGTTTCCATTTTTAGTATCCTCTTGGGGTCAAATTCATCACGAGTGCCTGAAGGCATCCTGTATCCTGCCAATCTCTAGCCACTGAAGCAGTGTAGAGACACTCCCAGCTTGCCCTGGGTACTCAACCAGAGCCCCCACCGCCCTAGGATTTGGGGGGCAACACAATGGTGACTTCCCACGGCCTTCGTCCCCTTCCCTTGAGATGTGATGGGCAGTCTAGTCTTTTGCTGCAGCTCAGGATCTGGGCCTGTTTATTCATGTTCTCACCCAAAAATGTGAATGTTTGGACTGACAGATACAAAACGGAATGCTCATAATAAGACATTTGCTTTCAATTAATTGTAGAAGGCCCGTTATTAGTTTATTGCCTGGGAAATTCTGCTGACAAGCAGCAGGCACTCTAGTGCTGAGTTCTGTGGAAGCAGTGACTTTTCAGAAGGCCTGAAGAGTAGATGTAAAGAAAACCTGTCAGCCACATGCTGGCAGAGGAAAGCCGGATGCTGAGCCTGAATGAAATGAAAGATCAGAACTCCCAACTGGAAAATATCCGCTTTTTCTCCAAAAATGCTGGCGGTGCCGTGGCCAATTGAAACCAGCCGGGATCTGGGCACATTGACTCCAGTGGTGCTACAGCTGATTAACACCAGCTGGGGATCGGGGCTACAGATTTTAAACCCAGAAGAGAATTCCAGTAGCAAATAATCTGTACGAAAATGACCATCCTTGACAGGTCAAGGGTCAGAGCACCCAAAGGAAGTTTAATATTTCCAAAGGAAAGGAAGTTTTTAAAGTAAAATTTAATGAAATCAATATAGAGTTTCCTTTGCACTGTTTCTAATTATCTAGCGCGAGCTAAAAATTTTACTCGTGGGGGAATTCTGCACCAAAAAATTTAAAATTCAACAAAAAAAATTTAAATTCTGCATACAATATTTTCAAATTTTGCAAAACTCTGCATATTTTATTTGTCGAAATAACACAATAAAATCACACCAGTTTCAATTATTTTTTGGTCATTTATTTCAAAATACCTGTCAGCAAGTATATCTATAACAACACAGAACAAAAAAGATTCAGAAAATGTTTCTCACAAAGAGATTCCTTACTAGGCATATCAATACAGAACTCTCTGAGTAATAATTCATTTAAACTACAATACAGAACCATATTTCCTGCACCCCCTAGAAGCAGTGCAAAGGCTGGAGGGAGTAGGGGTAACAGAGGAGCTGAGGAAGAGAGAAGAAATTGCTGGGAAGAAGCCTGGCTGTGACCCTGGAGGTTTGTTGGGTATGGGTTGGAAAAGTATGGAACAGGGTTTTTTTGGGGTGGGGAGGGATTGTGAGGGAGCTTCCACTTTGCAGACACTGGCTGACCCCTAACCTCTCCCATTCAGTCAGGCACATGTGTACCTCCACTCAGACATCCACTCTCCCATCACCATGTGGCCCTGAATCCCCTCCGCCTGTCCCCGTGTATCTGTGCCCCCACCCTGCCACCCCCATCCCTATGTAGCTGCACCTCCCTCCCTGCTGTGGTCCTGCGCCTCCACTCTCATTCATTCCCTGCTCCAGTCTCCACTCCTTCCTCTCACCAATGCCTGGTGAATCAAGATCAAAACCTCTTGGATCTTGAACAAGGAAAAATCAATCAGGTTCTTAAAAAGAAGGTTTTTAATTAAAGAAAAAGGTAAAAATCAACTCTGTAAAATCAGTATGGAAATTAACCTTACAGGGTAATCAAACTTAAAGAGCTCAGAGGACTTCCCTCCGGTCTCAGGTTCAGCAAACAAAGATAAACACTCTGGTAAAAGGTACATTTACAAGTTGAGAAAAACAAAGGAAAACTAACACGCCTTGCCTGGCTATTTACTTACAAGTTTGAAATAGGAGAGACTTGTTTAGAAAGATGTGGAGAACCTGGATTGATGTCTGGTCCCTCTCAGTCCCGAGAACGAACACACTCCCAAACAAAGAACACAAACAACAGCCTTCCCCCCCCAAGATTTGAAAGTATCTTGTCCCCTTATTGGTCCTTTAGGTCAGATGCCAGCCAGGTTACCTGAGCTTCTTAACCCTTTACAGGGAAAAGGATTTTGGAGTCTCTGGCCAGGAGGGGTTTTATAGTACTGTACACAGGACAGCTATTACCCTTCCCTTTATAGTTATGACACCCTCACTAGCCCTTCTGAGCCCCGTCTGACCGCCCAGTACCCCACGCTTTCTGTCCCCCATAGCTCCTATCTCATGACCTGGCTTGGCAGGCGCTGCGAAGAAGGCAGGCTCTTTCTCTTCCCTAGTTGTCTGGGAGCTGCTGCTGTGTTCTATTGCCACTGCAGCCTCTGGTAGGCAAAAGGCAGAACTGAAGCAACTTTTCAGAGGAAGCTTTTTTCACAAAAAATAAAAAATATGCATGGCTCATTAATTATGCACATACACAGTAGCGCAGAATTCCCCCAGGAGTAAAATTTTGCAAGTGACTTGTGATAAAGTCAATGCAGCTGCACCAATGTATACTGGCAGAACATTTTTCCCGATTATCTTGGTGATGCTTCAGTGAGTGATCCTGTAACCAGTGCTATTCCACAAGCATAGTCATTGCTCAGTGAACTTGAAACCTAGCTCAAATCCTTTTGGGTTTAGACAGAGAGGAAGATATTGTGGATAAGGCCCTTGACTTGGCTGAAGAGCCTTGGTTTCAGTTCCTAGCTCTGCCACATACTTCCTTTGTGGCTATATGCAAGTCCCTTGATCACTCTGTGGCTCAGTTCCTCATCTGCACAATGAGATTGCTGTCATGCTGTCTGGAGTGGCTCACGACTGTGAAAAGAACAGGAGTACTTGTGGCACCTTAGAGACTAACAAATTGATTAGAGCATAAGCTTTTGTGGACTACAGCCCACTTCTTCAGATGTATGCATCCGAAGAAGTGGGCTGTAGTCCACGAAAGCTTATGCTCTAATCAATTTGTTAGTCTCTAAGATGCCACAAGTACTCCTGTTCTTTTTACGGATACAGACTAACACGGCTGCTACTCTGAAACCTGTCACGACTGTGAGTGCTTCTCTCAGGGCAGACTGTAAAGGAAGCAGGGTAGACACCCTCAGCTGGTGGTGGGTTCTGTAATTGGATTTCTCCAAGCCGGTGACAAATGTGAACTCTTTAAGTACCACAATAGTCTTAGAATGGAGTCACAGACAACCTGAAGAGCCTACAGGGACAATCTTGCCAGACAGGAAAGCTGGACTATTGGATAATTTGGTCACTTATATTCAAAATCACAAATAATCCAAGGTACACGCAGACAAGAGACCAGTGACTCACTCAGGTCGATTTGCATCTCAGATCTCACACCAAAGGCAATGCTGGTAGTCATTTCTATAGTAAACTGACTAAAGAGTTACTAACTAAGTAAAAGAAATGAGTTATTAAGAGGTTAAGGCAGGTAAAATATATGTACAAGTGAGTCACAGTCTATAATTCCAAATGGTAGCAGGGATGTAGTAATCTGCCAGTTTCCCAAAAGTCTCTCAGGGCTACCCAGAATAACTCTGGGGATCTGCATCTTCTCATGTGGTTATTCTGCTCCATTAGAATCCAAACACTCCAGAGATGATGACTTTTTCCTTGTGTCCATACTTCGGCTTCTTCTCTCCGAAAACAAGCTGACAGGCTCACTACCCATGTGGACTCTTTCTTTGAGGGTGGAGAGAGAGGAATGCATTTAGAGTCTTTGCTCTCTGATCATCATGCACAATGATCACTCGCCTTCAAATGTGCAAGAATTAGCACTTTCCTCTTCCAGTTCTTCATTTGCATTACACAAGGCTTCTTTCTCATTTGATGGGTTATTTAGTGACAGGAGTACACACAGATTACAGAGAAGTGAAAACAATGCATGCAGCATCCCACTTGTTTTCATGAAGGTTAAACACCATTCTTACAGATTTAACACAAATCACTTTAATCTGCCCTAATACACAAAAGAATTTGTCTGGTTTGAGCTGTGAGTGTGTCAGGTCTCAGCAGACACCTGGGCGTTGGCCAGAGAGCTGGCACCTGGTCTGCCAGCATCACAATTATAATAACGCCTGTGCCAGTCTTGTCTATGTAGATGGTAAGAGCTTAGGGGTAGGGACTGTCTCTTGGTCTCACTGTGATTTTATCTGGGACCATAAGGGATACAAATAGTTAATCATAATAATCACCTTTCCAGGCCAACCCAGCTAACACACATGGTGACTACTGAGAATAGCGAATGACAACAGCCTTTTGTCTACATTCAATTTTCCCTTGAGCTCCAAGAGTGGAATCCAGGGTCCCATGAAGTCTTTGGCAAAACTCCCTTTGATTCAGTGGAGTCACTGTTTGAAACAAAGAGTCTAAAAGTCTGACTCTCGTAGATTCCAAGGCCCTCAGGAACCACTGTGATTGTCAAGTCTGACCTCCTGCATGACACAGGCCCCACAATAATTCCTAGAGAAGATCTTTTGGAAGAAACATCCCGACTTGATTTAAAAATTGCCAGTGGTGGAGAATCCACATGACCCCTGGTGAATTGTTGCAATGGTTAATTAGTGTCACAGTTAAAAATTATGCCTTATTTCCAGTCTGAGTTTGTCTAGCTTCAACTTTCAGCCATTGGATCATGTTAGACCTTGCTCTGGTAGCTTAAAGAGCCCATTATTAAATATTATTAAATATTTGTTCCCCATGTAGATACTTATAAACTCAAGTTACCTCATACCATCTCATTGCTGAACTAAATAAATTGAGCTCCTGAATTCTTCTGTTATAAAGCATGTTTTCTAGTCCTTTAATCATTCTTGTGGTTCTTCTCTGAACCCTCTCCAATTTATCAACATCCTTCTTGAATTGTGGACTCCAGAACTGGAAACAATATTCCAGCAATGGTCACACCAGATAAAGCAAATCTGGCAAATAAAGCAGTAAAATAACCCCTCTACTACTTCTCAAAATCCTCCAAGGATTGCAATTAGCCCTTTTGGCCACAGCATCATACTGGGAGCTCATGTTCAGCTTATTATCCATCACAACCCCCAAAACATTTTCAGAGTCACCGCTTCCCAGGATAGAGTCCCCTCCCTCTCCCCTCCCCGCCGCATTCTGTAAGTATGGCCGACATTCTTTGTTGTAGATGTACACAATTATATTACACTGTATTAAAAAACACCTTGTTTCCTTGAGCCCAGCTTACCAAGAGATCCAGAGCTCTCTGTATCAGTGACTAGTCCACTTCATTGTTTACCACTCCCTCAATTTTTGTATTGTCTGCAAACTATCAGTGATGATTCTATGTTTTGTTCCAGCTCACTGATAAAATGTTCAATAGCATAGGGCCAAAAAACAATCCCTGTGGGACCCATGTGAAGTACATCCATTGGAAGATGATTCCCTGTTTACAGCTACATTTTGAGATCTATCAGTTAGCCAGTTTTTAATCCATTTAATGTGTACAATGTTAATTTTATATTGTTCTAGTTTTTTTAATCAAAATGTCTCTCTCTATGTGAAACAAAATGTGGGGGATAGGAATCATGTTACATCTTCTTATATAATTTGGGCGGGGGAAGTTGTCCTGGAGGCAGAAGAGTCATCCTTCTTATTTGGGGCCTCCCAGACTGATCATGCCTAGCATTTATTTCCTTAAAGCACTGGAAGAGCAGATTATCTGCTGCAGATACTAATTCCTGAACCATATCACAGACCTGCACAAATAACCGTCTTCAGCTCTCTGAATATGGCAAACTGACCCAAAATAAATCTGACTGAGGAGTCATTTTTCAGACATGGCTGAAATAGTGGAAGTTCTGAGTTTACTGTAATCTCCTCTTTCCAGTGCGGATCCGTTCCAAAGCCCTTTGAAGTCAATGAAAAGACTCCTATTGATTTCATTGTGCTTTGGGTGAGCCCTGCTATGTCATCAAAAAGCCTAAATCTCTGGTACTGCTTTCTCTCTTCTCCCTTTTTGAGAACTATTGTGAAATGCTTTCCCCCTTCACAAAATGCTCTGTAAGTATGCAAAGAAAAATTCCTCTAGCTCAGCGGAATAATGTAATCTTGGGACTCCAGAAGGGTCTGGGTCTAATGCTGCCATTGCTGTACTCTGAACATTTAGGTACTGGTTCTTTCTGTTAATTGACTCAGCTCTTTCAGTGCGTTTTAACATACTTTATGTAATTCACTTTGAATTTCACTGTAGCAACTCGGGATGTTAAATTATTAATCTCTGTCTCTGCATCTTGGGGGACAACTAATCTGCGGAACAAGCACTTTGTCTTGTGCAATTGTGAAACTCATTTCTCACCACAACTGTGTTTTGTTGCATTGTAACTGGGGCTTCAAATCAAGCTGGTGCCATTGAGAAATGGAAGGTTCCATGCAATGTGCTGAAATATCTGATAAGCTCCTTTAATCAGAAGAACCAACTTCCCCAAAATCTGTGTCGTGTATTCAAGTACATAAAGCATAGAATTATTAAGCATTTCATTTTTTTTTCAATTTGTCAGGCTAGATATTGTTGCATGATCTATTGATTGTGTATTAGTTTATTGATTACTTAAGAATTCCCAGTTAACTCTCTGAGCCTGAGTAGGTTCTCATTCAGGCCTAAAATTATTAGAATTATTTTTAGCAGGGAACCCCGATATTCACGGTTGCAACAATCACACTTAGAAAAACCTTCTGTGTTTGCAATAATTGTATTAGCACAGTTAGCAAAGTTACAAACACTCCAACCCAGCAAGGTAGAGAGAGATAGGGAACACAGAGGCGTGGTCCACACTAACCCCCCACTTTGGACTAAGGTACGTAGCTAAATTCGAAGTACCTTAGTCTGAACTTACCGCGGGTCCAGACGGCAGGCAGACAAGACGCGATAAATGAATCCCAGAAGATCGATCGCTTACATCCGGACCAGGAAGTAAGTATAGACGTACGCAGAATGAGCACCTGAGCATCTATATACTTGCACCATCCATTGCAGAACAAGTTACACCGTTAGTCATTATCTTCCTCCTCCTCCTCAACTTCCTCATCACCATCACCAGTGGTTGACATTAGGCATCTCCCAAGCCACACAGGCCAGGATACTACTTCTCTCATGTGTTACCTTGATACCACTACTCCTAATATATATTCTGTAGTGGTCTGATTCCCTTTTCCTTATTTCTATTTCCTCACCTTACTAATGTTGGGGTGCCCTTCTCCTACAGGTTACTAGGACAAGCTTATTAGCATATACATCTATTAGTTACCATGGTATTTTTGTGGTTGGATGTCTGCTGATGGTCCTAACTTTAGAATCCTGCGCGGATACAAAATTTGTATCCACATCCGATCCGCAGTCCGCAAAAATGGTCTGTGGATATAAAGCAGATATCGGCAGATTTGCAGGGCACTAGATACAACATTTGTATCTGCATCCAATCCGCAATCCATAAAAATGGTCTCCAGATATCCCTCATCCACATCTGCAGATGCGGATAGCTGCGGAGATAAAGCAAATATCCATGGATTTGCAGGGCTCTACATAACTTTACAATATCTCAAGTTGGTATAAACTGGCATCTTGTGGTTACGTGTCAGTAGTTTAGGCATTACAGCATTCTGTCTTGTGATATCTTATGATCTAGGGTTACTCTTGGGTAGCTACCTATGCTAAGGCTTTTGGGGCCCTCTGCTTGATTAGTTTAGCAAACCTATTGTCTTACAAGCCTTGAGGCTTGTTGGCTCATTGCATTACTGCCTTTAACTTATATCTTTGCCTGACCTAGCAAATACCTACACCTATTGACTACAGCAATGATTAAAAATGCATCATTTGCATCCTAAAATTTTAAAGACCTAACAAGGGAAGTAGAAAATTAATGAAAACGGAAGCTCTGCATGTTATTTTAATTTGAATTACCCTATCCTGCTTTTATTGTTGCAGTGTCATCAGGATGAGTATTGAAAATAGAGCTGTAGTAGTAAATCATTCATCAGAGTTTAGGAGACCGTTTGCCTGCAAGACTTTTATCTGGTTTGCCACATAGTGCACTGATGAGTTTATCAGATTACTTCAGCTGGGTGTGACACAGAGACCTACTGACATCAACAGCTACGGCTCTGCTAGTATCCTCTTGTGAATGCACCGAGAGCTGTCATGAAGAAAGTGATTATTGTCTTGGAAGAAGAGAGAGAGTTTTACTTGAACAAATAAATTGATGTAGAACCTAGGGCTAAATCCACACTTCCCGCACTATGAACTACGTTGGTGTGAACAGTAGTCTGCACTAAAGTGCTGTGCTGTAACTCCCCTGTATTGATGCTATGGATATGAACTAAAAGGATCCTAAAGCTCATGTTAACATAGTTCATAGAATCATAGAATATCAGGGTTGGAAGAGACCTCAGGAGGTATCTAGTCCAACCCTCTGCTCAAAGCAGGACCAAATCCCAACTAAATCATCCCAGCCAGGGCTTTGTCAAGTCTGACCATAAAAACCTCTAAGGAAAGAGATTCCACCACTTCCCTAGGTAACGCATTCCAGTGCTTCACCACCCTCCTAGTGAAATAGTGTTTCCTCAGATCCAGCCTAAACCACCCCCACTGCAACTTGAGACCATTACTCCTTGTTCTGTCATCTGCCACCACTGAGAACAGGCTAGATCCAGCCTCTTTGGAACCCCCCTTCAGGGAGTTCATAGAATCATAGAATCATAGAATATCAGAGTTGGAAGGGACCTCAAGAGGTCATCTAGTCCAACCCCCTGCTCAAAGCAGGACCAATTCCCAGCTAAATCATCCCAGCCAGGGCTTTGTCAAGCCGGGCCTTAAAAACCTCCAAGGAAGGAGACTCCACCACCTCCCTAGGTAACGCATTCCAGTGTTTCACCACCCTCCTAGTGAAGAGTTGAAAGCAGCTATCAAATCCCCACTCATTCTTCTCTTCTGGAGACTAAACAATCCCAGTTTCCTCAGCCTCTCCTCATAAGTCATGTGTTCCAGCCTCCTAATCATTTTTGTTGCCCTTGCTGGACTTTTTCCAATTTTTCCACATCCTTCTTGTAGTGTGGGGCCCAAAACTGAACACAGTACGCCAGATGAGGCCTCACCAATGTCGAATAGAGGGGAATGATCACCTCCCTCGATCTGCTGGCAATGCCCCTACTTATACAGCCCAAAATGCCGTTAGCCTTCTTGGCAACAAGGTCACACTGTTGACTCATATCCAGCTTCTCGTCCACTGTAACCCCTAGGTCCTTTTCTGCAGAACTGCTTCCTAGCCATTCGGTCCTAGTCTGTAACAGTGCATGGGATTCTTCCGTCCTAAGTGCAGGACTCTGCACTTGTCCTTGTTGAACCTCATCAGGTTTCTTTTGGCCCAATCCTATAATTTGTCTAGGTCCCTCTGTATCCTATCCCTACCCTCCAGCGTATCTACCACTCCTCCCAGTTTAGTGTCATCTGCAAACTTGCTGAGAGTGCAGTCCATGCCATCCTCCAGATCAGGGATCGGCAACGTTCTGCACGCGGCTCGCCAGGGTAAGCACCCTGGCGGACCAGGCCAGTTTTATTTACCTGCTGATGCGGCAAGTTCAGCCGATTGCGGCCCCCACTGGCCGCAGTTCGCCATCCCGGGCCAATGGGGGGGGGGCAAGAAGCGGCGCGGGCGAGGGATGTGCTGGCCGCGGCTTCTCGCCACCCCCATTGGCCCGGGATGGCGAACCCCGGCCAGTGGGGGCCGCGATCGGCTGAACCTGCCGTGTCAGCAGGCAAATAAAACTGGCCTGGCCCGGCAGGGTGCTTACCCTGGCGAGCCGCGTGCCGAACGTTGCCGACCCCTGCTCCAGATCATTAATGATCTTCAAATAGGACGTGATAGTGCACTCACCTTTTACGTTGACTTTGTTGGGATTTCTGCATCTTTGGCGGTTCTCGGACTCAGACCACTAGTATTGATGGACCTGACCTTAGGCACCCAGGTTTGAGAACGTTGGCCAATGGAGCAAAATGGCCTCACGGTGAATTTTTCAGTTGGTCAGAGACAGGCAAAAGATGAAGTGTAGATCTGGGCAAAAACTTGCTGTCCTTTTTTCATGAAGAACACTACTTTATATTAAAAACCAATAATATATTTTTGCATAAAAATAAACAAAAAACCCATTGATTTTGTTGTTGTTGGAAAAACCTGACATTTTATGACCATCCCAATAAAATATTATTTAAAATCTACTTATGTGCTCATCCTCAGAGTAGTCAAGGTGTTAGGTTCTCAATGGAAGTTTTGGAGAACATTGTCAGAGAGCTTTTGTTCATTGGATTTTACTAATTACAGATGACCTAGCGGAGACAAATGGCAGGAGAGTTACTTGGAAGTTGTCAAATAAAGTCAGGAGTAGGAATGCAATAAAAAACTCCTAATACCTGGACAATATGCCTGTACCCCATGCTAGTACACTGTCACTCTCTCCTCCTCTAGTGGCTGATCCACATTCATAGATTTCCAAGTATCAAAGGGGTAGCCGTGTTAGTCCGGATCTGTGAAAGCAGCAAAGAGTCCTGTGGCACCTTATAGACTAACAGACATATAAGAGCATGAGCTTTCGTGGGTGAATACCCACTTCTTTGGATGCGGGTATTCACCCATGAAACCTCATGCTCCTATACATCTGTTAGTCTATAAGGTGTCACAGGGCTCTTTGCTGCTTTTATAGATTGGCAAGTTTTCCATACCCTTGAGCTCAGGAAAGAGACCAAGTGCCAGTAGAATAGGGAGGTGATAAGAATAATTTCATGATTTCTTAAAAGGACATTATAATAATTCCATCTGAAAATGTTGTAGTAAGTATTGTTACAATGAACTCCCCTCCATCAGCTCACAGTTAGCCAAGTGTGTTTCTCTAATGGCTTCCACACGTCATCTTTTAGTTTGTTTACTTGGTGCATTTGACAGCATGTTTTCTATAGTCAGGTTCAGTATTTTGTTGATGGTTAGTTGCACTTCCTATCTCATGCCTGAACCTCATCCTTGCTTCCTTCTAGGGGCCATAAGAGTGTCATGTCAGTTACAGCAGCAGCAAGAATGAAACTAAAAAGGCAGAAGGAAGACAGGTTCACAGAGAGGGAGGATGAGCCTTGCCCAAAGTTGAGTACTGGAGCAGAGGAAAGACACTTGGAAATATCCCGCATCTACTATTTAATGGGGGCTCTCTCCAAAATACTTTTTGCTTGTTTTAACATTAGTCAATTTAAAAAAAAAAAATCAAGCTGACACTGTCCCTTTGAGCTTTGAAGACCACAAGACTAAAGAATGGGCAGAAATCTGCAAGGTTTGTCATTATTAGGCTTATTTATTATCTTTTGTGTAACTCAAAGGTGCTAAGTCCCCAGGGGGAGAAGAAAAAAGAGCAAAGTCTGTTTGGATGGTGCAGATTTCTCCCACTAGTGGGCCAGACCCAGGTCAGTAAGGAGTGGAATGGGGTCATGTACTCACCTCCCTTCCAGAGGTGCAGAAACAGTCGCTGCACTTGGGAGAGGCCCTGGGGCCATTATTGTGAATATCATGTCAGCCTCCGTGCCAGAGGCAGGGGAACCTTGTATGTCCCTCTGATAGCCACAGAGGATTACTACAGAGATGACCTACACTACTTGGGAGGGAATTTATCAGTAAGAGTGTGTGGAAGTTCTGGAACCAGAGTGAATGTAAACTCCAAAGAGGAGAGCAGGGAACATTATACATGGAGGAGAAGGATCAATTTATTTATGGCTGTTTGTGTGTCCCTTGCTAAAGATAATTAGCGATCAATTGTTAAAGAGTGTAAACAGGTGTTTGGGGGGAGATTATGTGAAACAGATTTCCCTCAGGAAGGAGAACTGTAGAGAAACAGAATGAGTTACAGGTCTTCATTCAATGGAAGCCTATGGTGGTGTCTGAAAGGAAAGCGCTGAGCAACATCTTGTCAGTTCAAAAGGTATGAGAGGCGCTGCTTCCTGTACAATCTGCATGTTGGGGACAAAGCCATGCCTAGCATTGGGAGGTGTGAAATCAGAGTGACATGGCCTGGAGGATTAAGGATATGTTATTTCCCCAACTGCATGCTTCTCTCCTCTTGTGTGTGTGAGCACAGTTATGCAAGCAGAAGAGTTGTTTCAATAGTTGCTTGGGGGTTTAGACCGTGCAGACAGCATTGCAAATCTGGCAGTTAGTGTTAAAGTCTGGGCACTTACGCCCCAAATCTATGTTAAAGTCAGGAGGCAAAGATATGATAATGACATGCTAATAGTGCGGTGAAGATGAAGAACCAGGAAAGTGCAAGAAGATCATTACAGAGTATATTCTTTCCTCAGATGAAAAGAAAATAGAATGGGAGGAGAGATCACCTGCTGGTGAAGTCTGACATTATTAATTGGGAGGGTGCTTCTAAAGGAAAAATGGACTGCACTGTGGGAATGAAGAGATGCAAAAGACACTCTCATTGACCCATCTGAGAAGACCTTGAACCCAGGATTGTCACAGAGGAAGGAAGTCTTGGTGGAAATGAAACTCTGGACATTCAGTGTCTATCCTCACAATGAAATACGAGTGCAACATCTGAGCACACACGAACCTTAGGGTTCAAATCAAATGCCTGTGAAGGCCCATGAGACCACAGAGAAAGGATAGTTTCAATCTTCATTCTCTATGAACATCATCAGCCTTTCTTCTCAGCCTCCATACTATAAAATAAAAGAAAAATTTGACTGAACAGAAAAAAGGCCTTTAAGCCATGTGACAAAGATGAATTTAACCAGCATAGTAGATTCTAAAAATAGATTTTCCCTCAAGGCAAAATATTGTAGGCAGCATAAATACAGAGGTAAGAAGGTGAGAGGTAAAGCTTCTGAAACCACCAATAATTTATGTACTCATGAGAATGAATAAAGGATAGAAAAATTATACATGTCATGGGTGTTCTGAAAGAAAAGGAGTTGTCTCTGTATGCCTGGGTGCCATTCCGAATAGGCAGGTTGACCATCACCACATGGAAGCAGGATATGCAGGAGAGAAGAGGGACTCTGCCCAACCTTAAAACTGATGGTGTTCTGAGACCACAACCTAGCATGCTGCCTAATAATTGTCTCATTGTTTCCTTGTTCTCCTGTCTGTCTGTCTGTCTGTCTGTGTCCATCTGTTGTCTGTTGTTGTACTTAGATTGTAAGCTGTTTGGGGCATAGACTACCTTTTTGTTCTGTTTGTACAGCGCCTACCACAATAGGTCCATGGCTAGGGCTCCAAGGCATTACATTAATACTGCTAATAAGGTGACAAACCTCAGGCTATCAGGAGATTGAAATCAGATGCAGGGAGGGGTCATCTTGGGACTTCTGATATTTTTCAAAGTCCTGTAACTCTTGAGTACATTTTAAGACCAATGTGACGGTGGTTAAGAAATTCCTTTGCTGAGCCAGTGCTCCTTGCTTTCCTTCCATGTTGTCCCCGAAGGGGTTAAATAGAAACCCAGAGCATCCGCAGCATCAGCGGAGCTCCAGCATAACCACGTGCAAGTGATTGGGGTGGGACTCGGGAAGTTTAGGGCACTGGTCTCATAGTCTATAGCAGCCGGACCATGGAGTTCTACGCCCCAAGGAAGGAGGTCAGACAAGATGTCTGAGCCTGGGAGTGTGCCCTATATTGACCCAGAACTAAAGATAGTGATTAGACTCTACTACAATCCAGTTAGCTTAGAAGCATGTGGACCCAATGCTTAGGTCCACTTACAACCGGCCGGTGTCCCATGGGGTACTGGGCCAGGCTGTGCCATATTATCTGCCTAAATATATTATAGAGTGGGTGTAGTAAACCAGGCCATGTGTAGAGAAAAATTGATGGGGGAGTGATGAGGGGGCTTCAGGAAGTTACATTTAGGGCCCTGAGAAGATACAGAGGCAGGAGAGCAGTTTTGCTTCACTAAGAGAAGATACACCTTTGTCAATGTTGTGAATGGTATCAATAGTGATGGACAATTTCACACGCGATGGTTTGAGCCTGGAAAAAGAGACAGGGAGTTTAGGAAAAGTAGAAAAAATAATATTTAATAAATAAATTAAAAGTTTTCAAATGTTTTCCAGTCCCCTAGTCAGCCCTCCTTCGTGTCTATGCAGCATTTCTCCATGCAACCGGCTGAAACTAGATCTTGTTGCAGGCTTCCTTCTGATGCTGAATTCTGTGACAAACTGGGAATTCTTCATCAGCTTCTAGTTCATTTATTTTAATTTAGGGGGTTTTAAAACTGAATTAAATATGAAAATAAGCAGTGGGATCAGTTCAGTATTCCTTGTGTCATTTGTTGTGATACTAAACACCTTTTATTTGATCATGTGCTTAAATTGTCCGCGTGCTGTGGAGTTGTGTATTGAGGATGCACTGTTGCTTTGTGCAATTCTGCAGAAAATTTTGCCAGGTTCAGCCAGGGCTATTTTGTCCCAGTTTGGGTGCTAATGAAATGGGTATTGTTTTACCTCCTTCTAGCATCTCATGAGGGAGGCTTTATTTAACTTGTGGGTGTTGCATAAGGGATTGGATTCTATTTCATATTTTAGTTCCACTATTGGATAATGCTAACCTATGTTATCTTACATTCAAAGGTACATTCTGTTTTGGAAAAACAGTTGTTCAAGAGAATATTGAAGCTGCATATTCACGGAGTCAGATGTCAAGTAATGTCAACGTTAATACTGCATGCCCAACTTTAACTCTGCCGCCTGTGGATGTGAGGGATAACACCATCCTTGGTACATTGTCACATGTCTTTTTTTTTTTTAATGACCCACTGGGGCTAGTGCCAACACAGCCTAGCATCTGACGCGCCTCAGCACTTGCTTCCATACCGCGGTACTCCTGGTATGCTACTGGTACCTTAGAGTTCTGTGTATCACAGCACAGCCACTGTAATAATTACACTGTCCACCGAAACGCCAGTACCGTAGGTGGCTCCTGAATATGATGGAAAGCCCACAGTGTGTGTTTATGGAGCTTATGGGCCTCATTCTGGTTCATATCGAAGCCCCTTTCTAGTGTAGAAGGACCCTGTGCCCACTTTAAGGCCCCTTTTACATGGCCAGAGAGAAGTAAAGGGACCCTGGTGTAGATGAGACTCAGGCCCGATATCTCGGCTCACGTTAGAGGTTGGAAGAAACAGGCATTTCACTCAACATTTCCTCAGCAAATGTAGAGTGCAGCAGAGCTGCAGTGTGACAGAACTGGTAAAAAAAAGCGCTGGGGGCATGAAAGCAGAATCCTAAAATGATTTCTGCAATTGACAGCCGAAGAAAGCAATAAAGGGCCCTCTGCTCCCACCGCTGTTTAATGTACAACCCCTGTATTCCCATCAGTCCTGTGGCCAAAGTGCATTACGTTGTTCTGTTGTATAATTGCGGAGAAAATGGGCTTTGCTATTCAAACCCTGGTGAGCCTCTTGGAGCGTTGCAGGGGAGCAGGTGGCGGGCACACGCCAATGGATGAAAGAACCTGCTACTCACATGGCTTGTGGCACAGGACTTCTTTTTAGAGAGGATGGAAATAAGAAGCGCTGAGCTGAAGGTGTCCAAGTGCTAACCCTGGGCAGCTCTCTCTGTGCTGGCACGCTCCCTCCTTCCCTCAGGGTCTCTCAGTCCCTCACGTGCACAGACCATGGCTCACAGGACGGGGTGGTGCCCCCTCTACGGCATGTAGTAGCAATCTTCCCCTTCCCACTGGCCCTCAGTGGGTTTGAGCCTTGTGAGGTGGGGTGAGGGGGCTCGTGTGTCCAGACTCCTCCCACCCCTTCAAACCCAGGGGCACATCGACTTCAGTGAGTGGAGGCAGAGGTTGCGTAAACTCGCACCGCTTTCATCTCTGGGCCCGAAGGAGGCTGGAGGGCAGTGCTGTCCGGGGGAGCTGAGGCTTAATGCGGCTAGAGCTCTGGGCACTCGGGCAGTGATCTGTTCTGTAAATGTCCCCCCCCTCAGACGGCGTTAGGTGGAAGCTGTCCAGGTGACTGCTAGCGGTGCTGCCCCTCGCCTCTGAAACATTTCCCTCCGGAGGGAGCACTTGGCCCCGATTCAGCACAGCCCTGCCATTGCTGCAGGTGATTGGAGTAGTGGTCAGAGTGGAACACCTGGGTGTATCCGTTGCACGGGTGACCCTGAGCACCTCATCCCACCCTGCTTGGAAACAGCACTTAGGGCTGGGATCTCCAGTCTGCCAAGGTTTTTCTGAGCGGCTCTAGCATCACCGAGCACTTCCCTCTTGCTAAAGCTCTACCCCGGGCATCACTGGATGCATCCCCCCACCACAGGTAACCCTCAGTTGGTGTAGAAGTGCCGTAGCAGTGCCACATCACATTGCAGGGAAGAAATGCTTTTGGAGAAAAAGGATCGTGTCTGGGGCATTCCTGTTTCCAGGTTAGCCTATAGGCAACTGGCACAACGTAGAGCCACCCTGAGGCTGCTCTGTTTTACAGGGGTGACTGGCCCAGTGGCTGTGTGGCCCAAGAAAAGAATTGTGTGGCTGTGTGTGTGAGGGGGGTAGGAGGGGCAAGCCACTTTAGTTGTGCCCCCTTTTCCTTCCCCCGCCCCAGCATGTCCTGTGCTGTGCTAAGCGTAACTGAGTTGCAGCTCCGGGGCCAGATCAGCCTGGAGTGTATCCATGAGAATAAATCAACTGCGTGGCTAATTCATCACCTGAGTGAAGGAAATGGTTAACTCAAGGGACTGAACTACATGATTTATCCTCAAACCGAAAAGAAAGTAAGAAGGAAGAGTTTGGGCATTTATGACGCCTGTTGTCATAGAAACCGGACTTCATATTTCTATAGCACAATCTGCAGACGGCAACAAATACAGTACTTTGTATCAGTGATGAATTAAGATGAACTTTAGATTTCCAATACATTGTCAGGCGGATCAAATAACGTTTTATGTCATATCACCGAGTTGTTATCAGAGTCCTTAGAAACTATTGCTGGTTCACTTCTAAGTAACCTCGCTGGTGCTTGTAAAATATTGTTTATTAGAACTGTAACTGGTTGGGAAAGGGACTTCACAATAGTTGACAACACGGTTTCTCACACTGCTCCATAGGGCGGACCCCCAAAAAGATAACGTGTTTCAAGAGATGTCTTCCCTCCCACTCACCATTGCAGAGCATCCCAATGGGAACTGCGGCAATGGCCACATGGGAAAATGTTTTACCTGCATTTTAGCTGACTTCTACTGCAGTTTAGCAGATGGCCATAAAGAGGGGCAGCAGCATCATGTGACTTGCTTGTCTCTGCAGACTACGAGTAGCTCAGGTGCTATAGATCGGGAAGCTCTGGCCCCTACGACATGTTATCTTGACCCATAATGGCACTGGGTCCTCTGACAGGTGGGGGCACAAAATGTCTGGTGTTCCATTCACCATAGTTGTGATTAATGGTGAAGGCCAAGATGTATGCAAGAAATATAAAATATGATGTAGCTTGCCCGGACCGTGAATAAAAGTTAGCATTTTCTAACAGTGACCAAAGTGCATCTGAGATTATCAAAGATGCATAGATTATCAAGCCAGAAGGGACCATTGTGAATATCTAGATGGCACTACACAGGCCATAGGATTTCCTTGAATGAAGCAGATCTTGTAAAAAAACACAGCTACTTTTGATTTTAAAAATTGCCAATGATGGAGACTCCGTCACAATTCTTGTGAATTGTTCCCCTGGTTAATTACTCTCACTGTTAAGAATGTACACCTTATTTCCAGACTGAATTTGTCCAGCTTCAACTTCCAGCCACTGGATCTTGTTTTAACTTTGTCTGTTATACTGAAGAGCTCATTTTCAAATTTCTGTTCCCCACTTAGGTCCTCAAAGACTATAATCCACTCACCCCTTCACCTTCTCTTTGTTAACTCAAAAACCTTGGTCTGTTTAGCTATTGCTATAAGGCATGTTTTCCAACCCATTAATCATTCGTGTGGCCCTTCTCTGAACCCTCTCCAGTTTCTCAACATCTTTCATGAATTGTGGACACTAGAACTAGCCACAGTGTTCCTGTAACAGTTGCACCAGTGGCAAATCAGAGGTAATAGGACCTCCCCACTACCACTCGATATTTCTGTTTATATATCCAGAGCTTTGCCCTTTCTTTAGAATGGCCTGTGTCTATGGCAAATGTTCACTGCTTTGGCTTCCAGTATATCAGGGATCCCTTGGCTATTTATATGCTAGCAGAATCATCCTCGTGCTGACCAACTGGCTTTTGTGTCATTTCTCAGGCTTGAGAAACTGTTTCTCTAACAGTTACTGTTTCTCTAGCAGTTACTGTGTTCATGGGCAATCTTCCATTTCTATTTGCCTGCCAGTGGAGGTACAGAAACAGCAGCAGGAAATAGACATATTAGTCTATGCTAATGGGATAATGTGAGCTGACAACTAGCGCATGACGACTTTGGATTGTTGTAAACTTTCATGATAGAATGACATGCCGGTTTGCACAGGTTACTAGTGCCATGTGATGTTGATCAGAGTGAGGATGTGCACTAGTTAATGAAGGACAGAGGGGTGGGCTTGTGTTCAGTCTGCTAACCATGTGAACACCTAAATGCTAGACAATATTTACATACAGGCAGGTTTCTGTCATTTAGCTATTAAGTGAGTTTGGACACACATTTCATTCAAAATATGGTGTAAGAGAAAAGACCACTGTTGTAAGAATATTCTAGGACAGTGACATGTTTTGTGTATGTCAGGCAGAAACTCTCTAGAGATGTCACATAGGAGCCTTAGAGAAGGCAATGCACTATTTCTTGTACTAACTTTATATTGCAGAGGACACATTCTCCTCTTTCCCAGTTAATAGTGGGAGTCAGAGATTGGGAGTATTGTGACTGTCTAGTCTGACCTCCCGTATCACACGGGCCACAGAACTTCCTCCACATAATCCCTAGAGCAGAGCTTTTAGAAGAACATCCAGTCTTGATTTAAAAATTGCCAGTGACGGAGAATCCAGCATGATCCTTGGTAATTTTTTCCAATGATTAATTCCTCTCTGTTAACAATTTATGCCGTATTTCCACTTTGAATTTGTCTAGCTTCAACTTCCAGCCATTGGATCAAGTTATATCTTTGTCTGCTTCTTTGACAAATCCATTATTAAACATTTGTTCCTCAAGTAGATACTTACAGACTGTGATCAAATCACCCCGTAACCTTCTCTTTATTAAGCTAAATAGATTGAGCTCTTTGAGTCTACACCTATAAGGCATGTTTTCTAATGCTTTAATCATTCTCGTGGCTCTTCTCTGAACCTCCTCCAATTTATCAGCATCCTTGGATTGTGGACAGCAGAGCTGGATGCAGGATTCCAGCAGCAGTCACAACAGTCACATCCTCCCAGGCTTTCTAGTTTTTCTTTCATAGGCAAATACCCGCCCAATTTTCTAGAAAGTCAAAATATTTTATTTCAACTACTGTTCTAGCACCCCGTATCTATAGTGCTGTTGATTGTCATGCTGCCATAAAGGGTCCTGCACAGTTGCACGTGGACGTGTTTGTATTTATAATAGTCAGCCATAGAGGCTTATATAGCTACTAATTCTGTTGCTTATTATTGGCCTAAGCAATATTGTCATTATTCCAAAGGCTTGTTTGAAAGTAGTGGAGCTTTGTTGCATTGCCTGTCCTTGCTGTGGACATGGATACTTTCCATTTACATTTAATTCTTCCTTGGTGAAAGTGTGCTCCATATCTGAAATCTTACCCTTTGGTGTAACATAATCTATAAAAGCTCCATTCAATATAGACCAAAGAATCAGAAGGAAATATCTGATGCCAGAGTGTAATTTATTTTCATGTTTTGTTTTTAAGAGTGCATTTCCCCTAGAATATAGTGGTAATTGTTCATGTCATGTTTGATTTCCTTTTTGGACGTGGAAGATAAACAAAGATTGACTAGAGATATTCCTTTCCATGCTAAGAGAATGGAGGCACCTTAAGTAGGGTGACACACAAGATGAATTCTCCTGTACCACTACTGCTGTCCTGTCTCCTGTCTTGCTTTATAATTAATTAGCTGTCAGATGTGCTAAACCTCCACTATCTGACTACAGAGATGCTAGGCAAATTGGCCCTGAAATTAAGACTCAAGCTTCGGATGATCTTCTTCCTGACCTTACAATTCTCATTATTGATTTCTCAATCATTTCCACCTGTTCAGCATAGAAGTGAAATGGACATTTTTTAGATTAAAAAAAAAAAAACCAATTGCCTCTCTTTTTAAAGATTTTTCATGTCAAATACTCCAGTTTTTTAAAGGATTGTTGCATACAATTCAGAGGATTTTCTGCCCTGATAATGAAATGGGCTTTTTAGTGCCTCTTGGGCTTGCCACCATCAAAATACTCATTGCTTAGCTGCTGCCAAGTTACGAAGTGAAAATAAAGCCCTAGATTGATTTATTGCTTTTACAATAGTTCATATAGTGGGATATTATCTGAGCAGCTGAACTGAGTTGGTAAAATATCACATCCAGCTTGAAAGTTCAACTGAATTAGCAGATTCTCATTAAATCTGATGACTTCTGGGAAAACTGTTCTGTGACTTAGGTATATGCCCTGCAATAAATGGCATAAGTCATTGTCATGTCAAGAGTATGAAATAACGTTGTGAGCCTGTTTTGACTGATCTGTGTTAGTTGTCTGATAACTGTATTAACAAAACTTCAATAAAAAAAAAGCGATCACTGTTCCTGTACAGTGATACGTTCACAGCTTTTTCTATGGTTGTGTTTTTTCAGATTGTTATAATCTGGTAATACATTGAGAATAAGGTTGACACACTTCTACTCCTTAAACCATTTTCTAAGGCAGTTTGGAGGAGAGAGTTTCCTGCTGTACATTTCTACTGGAAATTCACTCTTGACTGCTGTTACTGTCCCCACCCTATTCCACTCTTGACTGGTATACATGCCTCATACTTTTTTCCTTCCTCTTAACATGTTGCTGCCGTGAATGTTTTCCTGATGAGGGAGGCACAAAATAAATCCTCTTTTAGATTAAAGGACAATGACGGATGGGATCCAAATGCCCAACCCCAGTGGTTATCGTGCACCTTTGGCTGTACCTTTAAGTCTGCTATATGGTACTGTTTGTAGGACCTCCAGCAACAATCGCTTTTCTGGTGGATCTCCGGCAGTTAGATTCACCATTCTGTTAATAATTTGGAAGCTTTTATTCATTCCAGAAGTCCTGTCAAGGTTCGGTCTAGTATGAATGACACTTCTGGGATTTTAAGTTTACATCAATTCTGTTGAAATACTGAAGAAACAGATAAAGCTTGATGTGGGCAAGACACTTAACTTTCATCTCCATATTTATTATCATTTATTTCTTTTGATTTATCATACATAAGAGCATCTCCTAGACTTCATCTGCCTTTGCCATAAATTAATGGTGCCGTCACTAATGGTCACAAATACAGCTGCCTTACATTGAAGACCATGTCCCATTGAATTGCTGCAGTCTATTGCCTTGACAGAATATGAGTATGTCAAAACCCATCGTACTCTCTAATAGTGATGAATCAAGTTCCCCCAGGAAAGGCCTGCAATCAAAGTTGCTTATAATGGAGTTATCTGTTCCATACTGGGGTGCTGAGATACATCCGATAACTGTGCTGCTAAACATCTAGCTTCATTTTAACCATTTAAATTAATCACCTTTTAATTTTGTTGAGCTCCCACTTGTTCTTGCATGAACTGGAGGAGTGAATGGACTGCCCGATTAGCATGCTCTTTACCTTTCGTTTTGGCTTTTGTTTGTTTCTCATAGTTCAGCCTTGATTATTTTAATTTCACTTATCGGAAACTGCCTCTTCCTCCAGACGTTATCCCTTCCCAAAAGGCTTGGCCAAGGGGAGACTAAGGGCTGGGAGGACAGATGAGCTTACAACCTGTTGAGAGCGTAAACACCAGGGAGAGAGAATAGTTATTTATCATGCCATGAGAGTGTGTGTAAATTGAAGAAATTAGATGGAATGAAGAGGACAAATATAGGCTGATTCTGGGACAAACATCTGGACAGTACTGACCATTTGGCTGTGGGCTGGTCTCATCTAGTGAAATGAGGAAGCTTCATTCCTTGGTACATTTGAAATTAGGTTAAATATTAGAAACTGCCTTTGCAGGCTAGTTCCCTGATGATCCAGAGAATGGAACGGGGGACCTAATAGTCTTTCATTTTCACTATTCTGTGACATCCATTGAAAAGCCCCCCATATACTCAGAGCCTCATTTCTCCACATTTAATCATTGGCTCCTGCGATATTTGGTTGATCCAGTTTGTACCAGTCTCCTTTCTTATTCTTCCCATGTCTAAATGAAACCGTTGTTGTCATTTTAAAAATTTGCCCTCGTTCCTCATACCTCGAGTAATTTCCACTGTTGTTCTCTCGAGCCCTTCATGTCTGTGGTAGCTTCTATTGTTTTGCTTGAACTATCAACTGTGAACCTGTTTGCAGTGTTGGTGTATCTGTGCGGGTCCCGGGGTATGTTGTGAACATGACATTCAAGGCAAGGCTGATAATGGGGCCGCACTGGTACAAAGATGGGGATGGCAGTCTGAATTGCCACTAAATCGTATTTGAAATTCTGATGGCATATCTCCTGCGGTGTGAGCAATGGTACTAAGTGGTGGTATTAAATAATGCCTGTGATTTACAGTTATTGTATGGAATGAAGATAAGATGGTTCGTAAGGTACTACTCAGGCACCAGATCATGTTACCTGCTTCGGGCACATGAATTCAATGGTTTGGCCTGATATTTGCTCTCCTTTTAAGTGCTGATGTAATTACAAACCAGGTTTTAGAGTTTAGTCCTCAGATCCTGGCCATGCAAAGAGGGGTCAGTCTGAAGTTAACGGGATCCACTGCTGATTTGTGGATCAGGCTTGTAAGAGAATGATGAGTGGCGTTTGGCCCCTCCTGAGAATGCGGCCGTAACAGAAAAGCATAAGCAGAGTGAACTGAGACGAGGGTCGGTTGTGTCTGCTTCAATGGCAGTTTTCATGAGAGTGACGTCCGTGTCCGTGATGATGTACAGAGTTTCACGTCTCACTCCCTGTGAATGAGGTAAGAGAATGTGTGTGGTGTGGCCTGACCCAATTGAGAGTTAGTGCTACAGCTGAATGGTTTAGCTGCAGCTCTGCGAGGGAGAGCTGGGCACAGGAGCTGAAGGGGCCAATGAACGGAGAGCGGCACTGTCATTCTCATTGTCGGTTTTCTTTCTCTGTTTCTTCTCTTGGCTCAGGGTTCAGTGATGGCCTTTTGTTGATGTTCCTGGCACTCCTGCTGCTTCCTCTTTCAAAAAAGGTATTTTGCAAAATCAAGTCTGAGAGCTTGGATCATTACACCCCATCCTGGTGGGGTAGGGGTGGGGGCTCTTCTCATCTGAGGGGAGTGCACTGTTGCATAGAGAGCCCAATGGAGAGCTGTAGGAAGTCTTTCACAGGGGAAGAGAGTGATTGAGAGACTTGCAGAAAAGCACCAGCACTTGCACTTCTCTTAGAGTGTGCAAATCTCTCTGAGGGCCAAGCCCTGGTCTTTTTCATGAATCTCCCTGTGAACAGTCTGTGAGCCGGAGCCCTCCAAAGGAAGGGATCAATGGAAGCCCCGCCCCATGGGCTGTGGTAGGATGCTGGTCTTCTACTCTCCTTATGCAAGAGCTTATGGCCAAAGTCTCTCTGTGGCTATATCCCCACCCCTTACCCTTCCTGGCCAGCCTTCCAAGGCCCTGCAGAACAGATTGCATGGAGCACTCTCCCAGAGTGCACAGGACAATATAAAGGTTTTAGTTTTGGGGAAATAACTTATCAGCCTCCAAGTAAGAAAAAGCACAGCTGCACTCACCTTCCATGCCAGAAACAACTGTGATCGAGTAAGCTGGGAACCCCCCCCAGTCACTGACGGGAGCAAGATTTCAGTTTTGTGCTGAGCCAAGGACAGTCCCTGGTGGCAGAATGAAAGTTTGGTCTTTCTCCCAACCCTTGTTGGTTATGTGTGATGCCATCTGCATGGGCAGAAGACTGTTCCTGTTCCCATTGGTGGCCAGTGGGTTTGGTATTGGAGTGAATGGGCTAGATTTCCTGTTGCACTTATGCATGATCTGCACAATCAATGGGCACTGGACAAGGGAGGTGCTTTCTGAAAACTCAGTAGCTTGCAGAGGCAAGTGGTATTCAAGTTAAACTATTTTTAAAAGTTTGCTATTATGGTTCTTGGTAACTTTTCAATTCTGTACTGAGCAAGCAGAACTTTCTTCCACTTCACAAAGGTCTCTATTGCATTCTTGCAGTTCATCTCAAGTCTCCTATTCGTTTGTTCTGAGCCAAAACCAATGAGTTGTGAATAACCTTTTAATTAAATTTTGTGTTATCAGTTTTGGATGTAGAACACCTCCATAGGCTGCAACCCTGAAGTACCGCTAGTTGGAAAATTAGGAGGCAGGCGAGGTTCCACAGAAATAATTGGCAAATAATTTTATTTTAATTTTTCAATGGGATATTTTGAGTTTTTGTCCAAAAAATCAAAGCCCTAAATATTTCAGCCAAAATCCAAATTCCAAAATGTCATCAGGATACCTTCTGGGAGTTGTAGTTTGGGAACCCATTCTGGTCTCGCTGGTCAAACTACATCTCCCATGATGCACCAGTCTCCTCTCTCTGAGGGGAAGTGGTGGATCACAGAACCTGAAGTCCAGTTAGGGAGCCCGGCCCATGGAGGGGAATTGGTGCATGAGGCACTTGACCCTCCAGTCCCCTGAGGCACTACACCAAAATTTCAGAGCTGACCTATTTTTGATTCCAGCTGAGAGGATGTTCAGTTTTTTAATTAAAAAAATCAAAATTTTCCATGGAAGGCAGCAAAATTTTCCTTGTACTGAGCAGGCTACAAATTCTACTGCACTTATACTTTAATAAAAAATATAGAGACAAATCCCTCACAGAACTGTGTGAGAGTAGATACTGTGGATGCAATTGTTATTTGGAGAGACTGCATGAGTACATCAGGACTGTTTAAAGTGTGGATTATGTAAATGTGTATTTAAAGACTTGAAAAATGCATCGTATGGACAGAGCCTACTACGATAGGGTGTCACGTAAATATGTCCCCAGAGAGTTTTGAAGACATGCAGTATTGCTGAACATTCACTGAGAATGCTTGAGAGCTGCTTCCACTTCTAGCAGAGATGGCACCCATAACTAATTATGAGGTGTTGCTAACAATCATTTCGTTCAGGATTCTTAAATGTAATAATTAAACTCAGTACCATGCATGAAACCGACATTTCCATATATGGCATTTCTTGGTAGTCTGCCTAACAAATAGGCACAAACAAAAACAGATTTTGCCATTGTCATGCAATAATTAATAATAATAATAGAGGAGGAAAAAGTCACATTACGGCCTGCAGTAATTGTTGTTGCAGGTGTTTTAGGAACTTTGATGTCATGGTCAGGAGCCTCGAGGAAACCCACTATTGTTCCTTCCCAGGAGCCCCTGCCTCCCCCACCCCACTCCTGACCCCTCCCTGCTGGCCCTGAGGAGCGGGTGCTGAGATGAACCATCCTGACAGGGGTGGGAGAACAGTTCCTCTGCCACCAACATCCCGTTTCTGCAAACACTGCAGGTGGTCCCTCCCATTTGCGTAAATTTTGTCCTCTCTGCCCCGCCCTATCCCTCGGTTTACCCCCTTCACCACTGTCTGGATGTGCCTCTGCCCCTTTCTTAGCCCAGGTTTCTACACTCTAGCCCTGATTTTGCCTATAGTTCCCTTCCTTTTCCTCTGCATCCACTTCTTTGCCCCCTGCACAAATTCTGTCCTTTCCCTCCTCCGATTTGCCCCCTTTCAGTCCCCATTAGTAGCAGGGAGCACATTATGATTCCAAGTGAGGGCAGCGGCTTCAGCAGATGTTACTGAGCATGCTCGGATTGCGAGAGCATTGCTCGGTACCAGCAAAGTAGCACATTGTGCTGGGAGGCACTTCATGCCACGGCACTAGCCATGTTCCCAGCAGTGTGACATGCGTGGGGGATACAAGGTAGCTCTGTGCCCATGCATGCAGCTTACCAGGGACATGGGAAGGAAGATATTTTTTCGCAAAAAAGTATTTAATCATAAAGCCGATTTCCTATTGAAAAAACGCTTAGATGGAACATTTTTGACCAGCCAAACTCTGAAGCTTTTACTCCATCAAAATTCCAAGGAAAGTCAATGGAGTTTTGACTGAATAAGGGCAACTCGGTAAATATTTCAGGAGTTGGCCCCATATAAACCGCAATCAGTGCATAGTGGGAGCTCTTTATTTTTAATACAAATTAGTTCACTCAATTTCATTCCTGATGCTAGTGGTAACAGAAAACAATCATCCTCCTGGTGTTCCTTTTTACTCCAATAGCGATTTCTGTATACGAGATACTGCAGGCCCAATAGAGAACACTGTGTATGGTAAATTATATAAAGAATAAAATATGGGAAAACATCAGCAATACCTGGGTTAGATACGTCCCAGGAGAAGAGTTCCTGTTTTCATCTTCTCACACACGTTAAGTCTGAATTGTGAGTGACATTTAATTCCACCGTTGTGCTCTGGGATCAGAATATGCAGTGTGGAACATTACCTATTCTGTGGAAACAGATGGAAATGGTCTGTGAAAAAATGTTTATGTGGAGCAGATAAGTGGCCTACAAAATGCCAAACCACTTGCCTGTATCACATTTGTAAGCACTGGCCATTGTTTGATTTATTGACTCTGCACAGGAACTGCTTATAACACAAGGCTAGAAATGGACCTTGGGGATGTTGGTAGGTACGGACACAAGGCAGATAATTGACATGACTGATATCGAGCAGAGTGTGGGACAAAGGAATAGAGTGGGCATACACTGTAGTTAATCATAAGAATACAGTTGGGAATAACATTCACTTGTGTTGAAATTTCAATACAATGTTTTTGTGTGTGTGAAATATTGTCCATGATATAAGTTTTATGCTTCATTTGCTCTACCCTATCACAAAGGTCCTGGAGCCTGTTGTGCGAGGCATTGTATAAACAGAACAAAAAGATAGCCTCTCTCTTAAAGAGCTTACAATCTTTAGATGAGACTGTATTGGTTGGTATGATAGGCAGTGACATGGTGAAATGGACAGGCTACAAAACCGACCTTTGCAGCAGCCGCATTGTGCAGGACAAGGTTACACATGGAGAGACAGATGGTGCTGTGATCCACATCTGAGAGCCTGGATGAACATTTTAGTTGGCTGGGTGATAGGAAAGTCTGTATCTTAGAGATGTTCTGCAGAGAAAATCTGCGAGAATTAGAGAGAGCCTGGATGTGAGGACCTAGAGCCAAAGAAGATGACCAGGTTAAGGGCCTGTGTGACGGGCAGGATGGTGGTGTACACAGTGATCGAGAAAGAAGGTAGCAGGAGGGACTTGAGGGGCAAGATTAAGAGCTCTGTTTTAACTGTGTTCGGCTTGTGGTGATGGCTCGACATCTCCGAGGAGATACCAGCGAGACAGGCCAAGAGTTTAGTTTGGACAGAAGGAGACAGGTGTCCTTCCTCACCGCTGGAGTGCCTGGGTTCTGTACATGTTCCAGTCAGTAGACATGTTAGAGCCTTGGAGGTCTGGCCATACAGCTTGCTGATGGCACAATACTGTGCATGGTTAAGTCCTAGAGTGGGAATAGCTTCTATTCCTATCATCCACTGCTTCTCCGCTAAATGAAACAGCACTGAACACTGCTGGCCGTCTGATTAATATGACACCGTCTTAAATGGCTCAAGATCCCAGATTATTCAGGACACAGTCTTGACCCCAGAACCCAGCCAAAATGTCTGGGCCCGGAGGGGTGGGAGAAGAGGTGTGCTGGGGCAGTGGAGAGCAGAGAGGGAGGAATCTTCGCCACCAGGCCATGGAGTTGCTTTACAGATGCTACTGGTCCTTCAGCCGAATAGCTAAAATTATCTATGCAGGGCCTTAGATAGATAGTGCTATTCAGTGCCAGCCTCCTGTTTAGTGAGGTTGTACCAGTCCCATTGCACGGGATTCCTCTGCGGATGCAGACTGGTTGCTGGATTTGCCCTTGTTGATGAAAATGGCTTCAGTTTTGAGATGGGAGGCCTGAGCAGTAGCTGGCGATGCCTCGTCCAAACGGACTGGATGCAGAAATAGTTATTTAGACACCAGAAAAGCCACTTTCATGTGCAGTTGCATTAATGTAAATGTAGACAGAAAGTGCATGGGCCTCTCTCCTTTCCTCAAAATTTGGCTCAACCATCAGAAATCCATTAATGATTCCTTAAAACAAGGTATTTGAAAAAAGTTTCTTCTTCACTTCTCAGCCAAGTCCTGAGTTGCAGTTTCTGTGTTTAAACTACAACTGTCGAGTTCACACAACAATTCCAAGCCATATAATGAGTGACCAAGGGGTGCATGGGTTGAAATCTGAATTTTGACCACAATCCTTTCTCCTCCTTTCCCACTGAAATACACTTTTCACTTTGGCCAAGTAGGGGAATTGTTGACAGTGGCAAAATCAAAAGCCCCAGTTAAAAGGTTGTATTTTGTTTCATTCACAAAACTAGAGAGAATATGTTTTAAATAGATTTGTTTCAATGACAATTTATTTTTTTTTGCATTTAATAACTGTCCCATGTATCGGGTGACAATTTCATAACTGCCTGTACTGCCTTAGAATCAGGGGCTTGTGTTCTGCTTTTACCGTCACAAGTCTATGGGAGCTGCCCAAACACTTGTCAGTGAGAGATTATGGCAGGAAAAGGGGACACTCATGTCTCTTTCTCTAGCTGATTTTCTACCTATTACCCAAATGCAGACGCTCCCTTAGTTCCCTCACTTCCCTATTCCTGGAGCCAATGCTGACATTCCTGTCTCCTACATTTTAATCTTTTTGTTGGGAAAACGACTGTGGCTGCATTAGAGACAAACCCTCCTGCCGCTCTCCTGTAAATGGTCCAAAGGACAGTATCAAATCTTTGCAGTTATTGCTCTGAATCCCCGAATGGCTGTTCATTCAAAATTGCCATTCCCGACAAAGACGACTAGCTTCTGGCTTTGCCACACGGCTTGTGTTTGGGGCCATGATTTCAGCACGCCCAGCAGCAGTGCAAGGCCAGAGCTGTGACTCAGAGGCACAATCCCCCCCGCATTGCAGGGGGGAAGGAATTTGCTGCTGGTCCATATTGCCCGCTGGTGTCCATGCCTTGTGAACTGTGCTGGCCTGTGCATTGCAGCGGGGGTGCCAAGTCTGTGCCCAGACCCACCTCCACACTTTCCCCTGCTCGGACAGTGGAATAATGCCCCTTGACTCCTTGGGGCCCAGGCCCAAGGTTTGGGTAGCCAATGCAGGGGCAGGCAGGAGGAAGTTCCATGCATCGGTGTGTAGCCAAGGGCCAGCATGACCCACGTTTAATTTATATGAGTGAGGCATTTATTGAATGTTAACTTGTGACACATTCATTTCCACGTAAGCATCCCACAATGGGTGCTGATCTCGACCCTTCAAACCATAGCATTGGCTCTGCACAGAGGCCTTGGGTTCCCTGCGGGAAAGGGCTGGTTGTTTACAAGCAGGATAACCTAGTGCAGACCTGGCGCCTGTCATGTTACCATGAGGGAGGCAAGCGGAGTTGGCACCATCTCCACTCCCCACCTCTGTGCCTGGCCTGGCCTACTTACACCGCATGGTAAAATTGCAGTTTAAACCCCACAGCAGGAGAGCCGGCGTGTTTAAAGCACGTCTCTGTATTAGTGACGACAAAGTCACACTGAACAACAAGCAAGTGCTAGCAGACAGCAGCCAAAATAAGTGAGCAGGAGAACGTGTCCTGGCAGTTAGTGACCAATAGTAGGAGATGAGGGCCAGGGTGTATTGTAAAGGCTGCAACCTCGGTCACGTCAGGAGCTAGGAGATGCCCGAGTTAGAGATCACTGTTGTTACTGCAAAGAGTGAATATATAAATATATAAAGGGAGAAACACAATTCCCATCTGGAGGCTCATTCTGATATTCCTTTTCAGGCAAAACTCTCATTGAAGTCAGTGGAGTGACTGACGTGAGTAGCTACCACCACTGGGCATAACTCACAGGCCCAGTTTGTTGAGAAGCCTCGCTGCCCAATTGCATGGCTGTGGGACGCTGCTGACACTGGTATTTCTGCCATAGGGTGAGGCGGGTGCGCGAGGAACAAAGCGTTAGTCCTCAGTTGTCCTCACGAGTTTTATAGTGTGAAACCACTCTCGCCTGGCACCTCTTCAGCACTGGTTACTCAGGGCGCACTTGCTCGTGTTGACAACGTCCTTACTCCGTGAGCGGTGCTGTTGGCTGGCTGTGGTGGCACCGGCTGTGGTGGCACCGGCCGTGGAGAAAAATGAAACAGAATTTGGGCCCTCAGCCCACCCCAGCCACTGGCGGTTTAACATACAGAGTTGAGGTTAATAATGTGGGGGGAAAAAATCTATTAATCCAGCATTGGCTCCTCTAGGGTTACCATACGTCCGGATTTTCCTGGACATGTCCGGCTTTTTGGGCTCCAAATCCCCGTCTGGGGGGAAATCCCAAAAAGCCAGACATGTCCGGGAAAATCGGGACATGCGGGCCGGCCGTGCGGGTGCTCGGGGGCCGGGCCGGCCGTGCGGTGCCGGGCGCTCGGGGGCTGGGGGCTCGGGGGCCGGCGGAGCGGGGCCGGGTCAGGCCGGGGGCTCAGGGGCTGGGCTGGCGGTGCGGTGCCGGGCCGGGGGCTCCGGGGCCGGGCCGGCGGTGCCGGGCCGGGAGCTCGGGGGCCGGGGGCTCGGGGGCCGGGCCAGCGGTGCCGGGGGCTGGGGACCGGCGGTGCGGTGCCGGGGGCCGGGCTGGGGACCGGTGGTGCGGAGCCGGGGGCAATGGGTGCTCGGCCGGCACCCCAGGGCCCGAGCCGACCCAGGCTGGAGACGCGGGGGGGGGGGGGGCAGACTGAGCCGCGCCTCCTCCCCCCACACTCCCCCTTACCTGCTTCAGGCTTCCCGCGAATCAAATGTTCGCGGGAAGCAGGGGAGGGGGCGGAGACTTTGGGGAAGGGGCGGAGTTGGGGCGGGGGCGTGGGCAGGGGCTGGGGGCAGGGCCGGGGCACCATGGAGTGTCCTCCTTTCGGAGGCACAAAATATGGTAACCCTAGGCTCCTCATAGCTGCGATTTCCTCCTGGGAGGGGCAGCTTTCTCCACCCTGCCTGTGCCCCACCCCCACTCTGCCCCCTCCCATCCTTGACCCAGTTGAAACACAGCTCCCCACCCCCACCGCCCAACCTGCAAGTGCTCTGCGGGGGCTGGGGCGGGGGAGTGCTCTGCTGGGATTCATGTTGTTATGGGGGGTTGTCCTCCAAGCTAACACGCCGTTTGACAAATCACGAGGATGGTGGTTGGGCTGGGAGCACACTCCTGTGGGTCTGTTCCCAGCATCCATCATTACTGCTAGTTCAAGCAAGAATTAATTCAGGGAAGTTCTATGGCCTGTGCCCTACAGAGGATGGGTCTAGATGATCACAGTGGTCCCTTCTGCTCTTAAAATCTATTAATATTAGAACTTTCTGACACATTCACCTTCCCACCTCGATTTCTCCATCCTCTGTCTCCCTGTGCCTCCCCCCAGCCTGGGTACAACTCAGCAAGAGCTGTCAAAATCTGTGCCCTCAGGTACAATGGCGTTTGGAACTGAATGTGAATTTGCTTTGAATTGCTGCCTCTCCACTCATGATAGAGACCCGTGGCCTGGTTCTGATCTGCGTTACACAGATACAAAACACCACCAAGGTCAATGTGGGGATGGCTTACACAGCTCTAAGTGAGGGAAGAACTGCTTTTCTCTTCGAGGGGAGATCAGAATTCAAGCTACAGGAGAGAAAGAAATAGCTTCTATGTTATAGAGCAGTGTGCCAGTGAAAACTCCGTCTTGCACGTGCGTGTACACACACACACGCACACACACGCACGTTAACTGTGCTGGCAAAGCTACTGTTAGATTTAACAAAGGAACTCCCATTTTCTATATGCATAGAAAGTTTTTCTTTTTTAAAATGTTTATCGTAAACTCCCCTATGAATGCTTTTTCTTTTATTGTAGTACCGTACAGAGCATTCAGCTTATTAAAGAGACTATTCAGAGTCTGAAGTTGTTTTATGATGTCATTTTTGTAATGGTGACTTAAGGCTGGTTCACGGTTAGGAGGTAATAACCATGGCCTGTGCTGGATAAACCCCAGGCCAAAGGCCTCCGAGTTTATCATCTTGGGAGATGGTTAGTACCTCACAGAGACAGCTTCACGTTATAACTGGGCGACTCTGCTGAAGATGTTATTTAAATAGTCACAATGTAAATTAAAGAGGGGAAATTAAAGAGGGGAAAAAACAACTGCAAAAGACCGAATGGGCTGTTACATGGCTGACAGGTAATTTCTTTAAAAGCAAAAGCTAAGGAAAGTGTATATCCTTCCTTCCTTCTCCTCATCCTCTCATATTCTCTGTCCTCGTCCTGCCTCCTCTTTTCCTCACTAAAATCACCTTCCCTCCACATCAGCAAAGCTGTTCTCCCATTTGGTGACATAGATTCATGGAAATGCAGGGCTAGAAGGGGCCTCAGGAGGTCATCTAGTCCAGCCCGCCTGTGCTGAGGCAGGACCCAGTATGTCTAGATCATTCCTGACAGGTGTCTGTCTGTCTTGTTCGTATACATCTCCAAAGACAGGGATTCACAGAGGTTTTTTTTTCCTCTCTCTCTTTTTTAATCTGATCTGAGCAAACAAACAATGTAAACACTAGGTGAATGACTTTGGTGACAGGAACCTAGCTGGCCTGTAGGGTTTTGCTGTTCAAAGAAAGCAACCAGTCAGATTGTAGGTATTGAATAAAAGGCTAACCACTACTGTACAGTTTTGGGTCAGAGGTTTAGTGCATCCTTCCATTCTAATTGGCTGAGAAAATTTTATTTCAGCATAATTGATGATAAAACGGTATTGAGATTAGAAAGCCATGATTGGGTTGAGACTGTTCTAGTAAATAACGTGTCTACCTTCCATGGAAATCTAACGTGACTTTTGTCATTCTTTTTCATTAATGCATTTCAAAAATCACAGCTGTAAAGGCACCAAACAATTTTGTTGGCTCTAATGCATTAGGGACGAGCCCTGGATCCTGTGATATGTTGGTAATTTGTTTCTTAGCAGCAGAAGGATAAATTGTAATGATAAGAACCGGCATAATCTTTTTTCATTTAGACTGCAAGATGTTAGTGATAAAACAGCATAGCAGAAAGATGCTTTTCTGAAATGCTGCGATACAAGAAGAAAATGGTAATGGAAATCTTACTTAGCTTTTATTCATCATTGTTACAGAATTAAAAATAACCTGTCCTGTAAACAGGGAAAATATAACTCTATTGTAGTTGTGAACTCTATTGTAGTTCTCCATACAAATTGGAGGTGACCTCTGTAGAGATTTGAGTTTGCCAGTCCAACAGGGTTGGGTTGTGGCCGTTCACACCCATTAGCAGCAATTGAATACATTCCACACTGTATGTAGTATGAACTTTTATTACTTCTACAGTAACAACTGACGCCGGTGCCCCATTGTGCTGGGTACTGCAGATACCACAAAGGGACAGTCCTTGCTCCAAAGAGCCTTCAGTCTGAAACAACAGCAAGATAAAGGGGGAGGTAAAGGAAAGAGTGTTTCCCCAGGGTACAGATGGGGGCTTTGGCGCAGACCTGAAGTGACTCACCCAATATCTGTGACACAGCCGGAGACTGAACCCAGATCTCCAGAGTCCCAGCCTAGTGCTATCACAAGACAATCCTTCCTCTCACATTTTTTTGGGCTAAAGGCCATTTTCCCTATGCCTTTGTGCAGCACCTAGCACACTAGAGCCTAATCCTGATAGAAGTATCCAGGTGCCACTGTAATAAAAGTAAATAGTGAGACATGCCCCAGCCTTGCTTGAGCTGCAAGAACTGCAGTGTAGGTTCAGCTGTTGGCAAAGTAGTGGCTTTATACCAAGCCCAATCCAGAAAGGAGTAAGGGAGGATGATGCTACAGTTGCATTCTTCTCAACCCAGACTTTCAGAAGGGCTTTCCTCTGACACCACCACACAGCCAGCCCTGACACACCCCAAGCCCTGGAGAGCAAATCCACGCTTCCCCCAGCGGTTACGTATCTCTCTGGCATCTTCCGTCTTTCCCTTTCCCTGTAACCCTCAACTCCTGCTTCTATCTTGAAGAGGATGTGCTGTTTCTTCGCCATGCTAGATAGATAGTAGCATTCCCTTCCTTCTCCAATGGGCTCTGCGATCCCCAGCACATGACCCCACTAAGACCTGCCATGTGGTCAACCAATATGACTTTCCTTAGCTCTCTTCTCTCTCACGCCCACCAAAAAGATGCTGAGATCTGCATCCTGTGCCCCTTTGCCAGAATTTGATGAGACTGTCCCAGGGCTGTAGATAAATTCTATCACAGAGGTGGATGGTAAAGAATTGATGACAGTTGTCAATCATTTTGTCACATGCTAGGCAAGATGCTGTTCCCCCCCCTTCTCTTACTTAATCACAATATTTATCTGTCCCTGTAGCAGTAGCAAAAGTTCAAAAATCTCTATATATAATACGAGCAATAATTTTAATGCTTTTTAATAAAACAAGACTCTGATTTAAAATATTCTTAGTTAATGACCAGTATAAATCGATGGAAACCTTATAACTAGGAGAGATTTTATGATTGAAATGGAATAAAAGATGTTGTGGTATTAACAGGATTGCTAAAATGAAGACAGTGCCTTGCATACATTTAGGATTTACTGTTTTCTAAAAGAAAACCGTGAGAAATAGGGGAAAGGATTTTGATTGTTTATTGGCTAACAAAAATAGGAAAAGAAATGCATGACAATGGAGAGATGAGTCAGATGTTAAATCACTGGTTTCCATCTGTGCAAATCAATATGGGTGCAGTGTTGGGCCAGAACACCCACAACGCCTAGATTTAGTAGCTTCGAGTGCTGCATGAAGAATAGCGAGGCTCTGTCCTGGCCACAGGTTCGGGTGATGGACTGATGATTATGTAGGCTTTGTATGGGTTAAGCCTGAATTTCCCCACAGCAAATTCATAAATAGTCCCACCCTCCCAGGCAGGTGCATGAGTCACTGGCATGATTCAGATCCCAAGAGTAGGGTGCTGCCATGCCGAGGAGCAAACAATGACAGTAGATTGGCCAGTTACAACATTTTCTTCCCTCTTTGCTACAATTTTGTTCTAATTGAGTTGAGCCTCCTCCAGTTCTAATCCTGATGTGGTGGGAAAATCATTCGGTAGGTGGTGGAGGGAATGTGGAAAATCAGTTTTAAGTTAAAAATTGTTGCATTAAAGGAAAATTCGTTTAGTAAAAATGACTTTGTTGTAGCTGCATTGGACAGATCAGTGAATGAGTTATAACCATCTCCTATTCTCAGGGCCGGCCCACAACATTTTGGCACCTGAGTTGGACCCAGGACTCCAGCTGGGGCCTCACCAGTGCTGAGCAGAGAGGGACTTACACAGCACGTTCCTCTTAATGCACTCCAGAATCATGTTAGACTTATTTGCCACTGCAGCACACTGACGACTCATATTCAGTTTGCGATCTCATGTAACCCCCAGATCCTTTTCAGCGGTACAACCACCTAGCCAGTCATTCCCCAGTTTGACATTCTGCATATGATTTTTCCTTCCTAAGTGAAGTACTTTGCGCTTGTCGTTGTTGAATTTCATCTTGTTGATTTCAGACCCATTCTCCAATTTGTCAAGTTTGTTTTGAATTCTAATCCTGACCTCCCAAGTGCTTGCCAACCCTTACAGGCTTGGTGTCATCCGCACATTTTATGAGCGTATTCTCCACGCCATTCTCCAAGTCATGAATGGCAATAGTGACTAGTTCCAGACCCAGGACTGCTCAGCCCCTCAGCGGGAGGGCCCAGCCTGACCCAGAGCGGAAAGAGGCTTTGTTTCAGTTTTGAGCTGTGAGTTGGTAGCTGAGAGAGACAGAACGGCTCAGGGAATCTCTGATTACCTCCACCAAGGGAACCTTTGCACAGCTGTGGGATCCACTCATGGGTATGGCTGCTCCTGCCGAAACCAGGGTCCAGAGGGGCAGAGATCTGACCCAGCACTGGCTATTGAGAGCCAGCTGAGAGCCCCACACCTAGGAGCCAGGACCAGGGTTTAAGACCTAGTGAGGGGAACCTTTTTGTTGAAGCCTGCCAATGTTCACAGTGCTGCAGCACCCACCTGTGGACTCCTCCTCATTGTACAACCTGCCCGGGAAGGTGCCAGAGAGGAAGTTGGGGGCTGGGAAGAGTTGGGAGTGTTGAAGTGGGAAATGTGTTGATTTATTAATATTTATAGTTAACCTAATCCAGTCCACCCCCAGATCATAGAATCATAGAATCTCAGGGTTGGAAAGGACCTCAGGAGGTATCTAGTCCAACCCCCTGCTCAAAGCAGGACCAATCCCCAATTCAATCATCCAACCAATTTTTGCGCCATATCCCTAAATGGCCCCCCCAAAGGTTGAACTCACAATGCTGGGTTTAGCCAATGCTCAAACCACTGAACTATCCCTCCCCCGATCCCATGTTTCTGCTCCCAATAAAGTCTCACTTGGTTATATTGTTGTTTGGGGTGTGTCAGTGCTTCGCTGGGGTTTGTGTTGATGCACTTGTGTTTTTCTTGTTTACAGTGTTTTATGCTCCTGGCCAGAAGTGGTAGCATTAGCCATTTTCCCAAGGGACATCCCCGCCCCCAATGTCCGGGGCACAGCGAGGAGTCACCTCGGGTAGAGCCACCAGGCATCACACAACCCAGGACCCAAACCATGCGAGGAGGAGGTAGATAGATGTCACACCCAGGAGCAGCACCGGGAAGGAGGCTTAAGGAGTGGGGCTACACAGAGCAGGCCTAGGAAAGATTCTGCCCATGTCTCCTGGGAGGTAACTAGCATGATTGACCTCCCGGTGTCACAATTTGTCCCTTATTTTGTCCATCTTGTGCTAATTATTCTTCAGAATCCTGGTGTGGAAATAAGGAGGAGGTAAGTGGCTGTGGTTTTCTAATGGTTTTGATCACTTCAGTATTGCTTTGATCATTTGAACTGTGCACTAATCCGTATTTCTGTAGAATATGAAATATTAGTGTTATGCAATGTCATCTCTGTGTGCTCAGCCCGGAACAATGTGTCAAAACATTAAGAGCAGGAAAAGAGAGGAGGAAAAAGAACAAGAACTAGAAATTGGATGAGTTAGGAGGGAGTAAAAATTCTACCATCTGATCCCTGTTTGATAATCTGATTTGTCATTATGAACAAACAATATTTTCCAACTCCATAAAACAAATTAATCCCTATGCAGTGATGCTAGGTGTAATTTTGCCCATATATTCAAAAAAAGACCCTGATGTTTGCATGCTGTCTTTTGTTAGCAGTATGCAATAATGTTAATCTCCATTCTTACAGAGTAGGTGACGTGCCAGAGGCTGGGACTGGATGACAGGGGATGGCTCACTTGATAATTGCCCTGTTCTGTTCATTCCCTCTGAATCATCTGGCACTGGCCACTGTCGGAAGATAGGATATTGGTCATTGGTCTGACTCAATGATGATTTAGTTGGAGATTAGGTCCTACTTTGAGCAAAGGGTTAAACTAGATGACCTCCTGAGGTCCCTTCCAACCCTGATATTCTATGATTGTATGAATATGGTCATTCTTATGATCTTATGTTGAGTTAACGAAGGATTATTTTGTTGTTGTGCCTATTGATACAGTTAGTCTATTTCAATTGTTCTATCCTACCAAAAATGTCTGCTTCTCTCCAATAACAGTAGAGAGAATCAGACTCTGCTCTCAAAAATTAACATTGGTCATATGTAGAGATGGCAAAACCTCAAGAAAATGAACGTAGAAGGAGTGATGGCCGGTTATCATAGTTGAGGATGGTCTGTGAGGAGATGGATAGATAGTATGTGGCTGATCACTGGTGTGGTAGAAGGAGAGAGCCTGAGACATGAGGTAGAAAAGGCCTAAGTCCAAACAGAGTCAAGTCCTGCTGATATAAAGCAGAATTAAGAGTCAGGCCATGCTCTGTTACAAAACATGCCTGTTTGCAGGTTCGCTGTCTGGAACATGAACTTGGCAAGAATATGGCTAGTGTTGCAAAATCACAAACACTCCTAAGAAGTGCTAGGCACTGGGCACGTGCTTAGACACATTCCAGAAGGGTCGTGCCAGAACACCCCGATAGCAAGACATGGCATAAACAAAGTCCCTGAAGATGATACAGGGATAGCGATGTTTTGATTGAACCAATGGGTACAAGTAAAGGGCGGTAAGTAACCATGTCAGAGGGACAATACGTAACTTGTTTTTATCAGTGTATAAAAGAGGGGTCAGAGAGGGGGTGTCTTTGTCTGGTCAGGGGGGGAGCAGGGAGTCCCACCGCACACTGAGCTGGTCTATTGTAATGGGTATACATGTCTTAGTACCCCTGTACAGTCTACGAGGTGCTATTACCAAGCTGGGAGGGGCTGCAAGTGCTTTGGAGGATAAGATTAAAATTCAAAATGATCTGGACAAACTGTAGAAATGGTCTGAAGTAAATAGGCTGAAATTCAATAGGACAAATGCAAAGTACTCCACTTAGGAAGGAACAATCAGTTGCACACATACAAAATGGGAGATGACTGCCTGGGAAGTATACTGCGGAAAGGGATCTGGGGGTTATAGTGGATGACAAGCTAAATATGAGTCAACAGTGTGATGCTGTTGCCAAAAAAGCGAACATCCTTCTGGGATGTATTAGCAGGAGTGTTGTAACAAGACACAAGAAATAATTATTCCGCTCTACTCCGAGCTGATTATGCCTCAACTGGAGTATTGTGTCCAATTCTGGGCACCACATTTCAGGAATGATGTGGACAAATTGGAGAAAGTCCAGAGAAGAGCAACAAAAATGATTAAAGATCTAGAAAACATGACCTATGAGGGAAGATTTAAAAAAATGAGTTTGTTTAGTCTGGAGAAGAGAAGACTGAGAGGGAACATAACATTTTTCAAGTGTGTGAAAGGTTGTTACAAGGAGGAGGAAAAAAAATTGTTTTTCTTAATCTCTGAGGATAGGATAAGAAACAAGAGGCTTAAATTGCAGCAAGGGAGGTTTAGGTTGGACATTAGGAAAAACTTTAACTGTCAGGGTGGCTAACCACTGGAATAAATTGCCTAGGGAGGTTGTGGAATCTCCATCAGTGGAGATTTTTAAGAGCAAGTTAGACAAACACCTGTCAGGGACGGTCTAGATAATACTTAGTCCTGCCATGAGTGCAGGGGACTGGACTAGATGACCTCTCAAGGTTCCTTCCAGTTCAATGCTTCTATGATTCATTGAAAATAAACCTGGTTGAAAGCTTTCACCACTGAACTGAGTATGCAGTCTTCTTGGGCAGTTCGATTAAGGTCTGGTGGGCCATATATCTGCTCAGAGCTGGCACAGCAACCAGAGAGAACACACACACAGCCAACGATTAGGAGGTAATCCTCTGAGTGTGCTAAATTAGTGGTGGATTGAGAAGGCTTCCAAAAATTCTGCTATGATATCACTAATATTCAGACATGAATAAATGGATTTTACTTGGAGAGACAGGATGTGTGAGGTAATATCTTTTATTAGACCAACTTCTGTTGATGTGAGAGACAAGCTTTCGAGCTACACAGAGCTCTTGTTCAGGCCTGGGAAAGGTACTCAGAATGTCACGGCTAAATATAGGATCGAACAAAGCGTTTAGCTTAAGTAATTAGCACATAGTCTAGGTGATATGGCCCATTAACACCCCTGTAGTTACGTATAAAACGTGTTCAGCTTTGTCATATTATTTCTTACACACAGAGACCCTGTCAGATATGTGTATGTATTTAATAAGCCACTCAACTCTTGCAGCATTTTCATGTTTAAGGGAAAAAAAGTTTGTCTGCAGGAACGGAAAACGTGAGTAAATGCTGCAAGGTATGTGGAGCAGCATCAATACAAATTAGACATTCTACAACCCAGTTATCTCATCATCTTGGGAATGTTTATAACTGACTCATGATCTTATAATGCAACAATTTTAAGCCTTTCATTCATTGCATCTTTATCATTTGAACTTAGAAGGCCAATTTCTCCGTTATAGAAATTGCTGCAGCTCTGTTAATGTCTATTGAACAACTACAATTTGCAGCAACAGAAGATTGGTCCTGGATGTTTTTTTACTCATCCCCTGTGTATGAAGAATTCAAGTTGTACTCTCAAGTTTATCTTATATTATGTGAAAATGTGGTACATTATATAAAATGGTGTCTTAAATGACTTTTTTAAAGAACATACTAATGCCCATAATAGGTCAGACCAATGGTCCATCTAGCCCGGTATCCTGTCTTCTGACAGTGGCCAATGCCATGTGCTTCAGAGGGAATGAACAAAACAGAGTAATTATCAAGTGATCCGTCCCCTGCTGCCCATTCCCAGCTTCTGGCAAACAGAAGCGAGGGACGCCATCCCTGCCCTCCATGAATTTATCTAGTTCTTTTTTGAACCATGTTATAGTCTTGGCCCTCACAACATCCTCTGGCAAAGAGTTCCACAGGTTGACTGTGCATTGTGTGAAGAAATACTTCCTTTTGTTTGTTTTTAACCTGCTGCCTACTCATTTCATTTGGTGACCCCTAGTTCTTCTGTTACGAGAAGGAGTAAATAGCAGTTCCTTATTTACTTTCTCTACATCAGTCATGATTTTATAGACCTTAATCATATCCCCCCTTTGCCATCTCTTTCTACCCTTAGAGCTGATCCCAAACTGGACTCCATTGGACTTACCCACTGGCATATGTAATTAAAACACTTTCTGGGAGTTGCGTCTCACCCATCCATACAAATTGAAATGCTTTACTCATGTTCACTAGATTTAAGATGATGACCGGCACACCATTCTCCTGCTTTAGAGACAGTATTTCAAAAGTTTCATATGTTATGAGAGAGATTTTCAAATCCACCTAATGGTAATTTGGCACCCAAATCTTTTATACAGCTTGGAAAGTCTCAACCTATATGTTCTGGAAATTAATGTAGTGTAGAACAGTACACTATACAATAGCACTGTGACCTTTCTAATCAAGGTGCAATTTGATAGCTTAGCTTTTCCAGCTGTCTTGTGCTTATACACCAGAACCCACTAACCTTTGTGGAATGGACAGAGAAGCTACTCCAACAAAATACAGAATATTGAAAAGGTCACAATGGAATTGTGGTCAAATCCTGCCCGTCATGGAGTGCATTCAGCGTTTCACTTAAAACATCTCATTCAGACTGCAAAGGGCAGAGTGACCGTGCCAGTCCACTCACATGACAGTGCTTGGGAGAAGAATGTGAGCCTCTAAATTTACCCCTGCTCCTGGCAGCCTCTGAAACGTAGTCCCCTTTAAGTGCCTGATCATCTAGGATGAGTTGTATGATGATAGGCGAGAATATAGATCACAATAAAGGCCACACACACACAGTTGTACATTTTGGAGAGGAGGCGACCTTATATTTGCAGGTGCATTTAGCATGTGCAAAATTCGCCTTTTTGTGCACTCTGGAGCAGTTGTACATCTAACTGAGTGTAAGTCACATTGAGCAGAGCTGTCACTCGTCAGATTTCCTCCACATTTCAAATTCCAGGGGCCAAAATGTGGTCACAGATTGCACCCACGCACTGAAAGGCTGGCCCTCAACCTGGCTGACAATACACTCAGTAGAGAGAGGCTGCATGAGGGTGGCTTGTGGCACGAAGATTTACTGCTATCCTTTTGGGGTATTACATTGCTCACAAGTTTGTTTTGTTCATGTCTTATATTTTACACAAAAGAACTGCCCTAGAAATACTTTAGAGAGCTGTAAAATGTATCGGCACTGCTTTTCATATCCCTCTGTCTGTAAAACGAGGATGTCTTAGTGCTGTACGCTGGGCTAGTTCTTCAAACCTGGAAAAGCAAAATAGTTGTGCAATTTTGCCTATATGCAAACTCTGCATGCACATGTAGCCCTCTGGGGAGATGGGGTGTGTTTGCAGGCATGTGTTACATTTGCAAATCAAGATCTGGCAAACAGAATGAGTTTTCACACTTGTATGTCGAACACATGCATATTTTAAAATCTGTTCTTGTGTCCATCCATACCAGCAGTGTAAGGAGAGAGAAGAAATTACAACTAATACATTTGACAAACATCAAAGGTATCCTCCTTGTACAATATTGTAATGATTTTGATGTCCAATATCTTGTGATCTACCAGTGTTAAAAAAATCACAGTGTAGAGACCATGTTCTCCAGGACAGACTGTCTGACTTGCACTTCCGATCTGTATAACTAGTGCTGGGGAATGCAACGTTTGGAGAATAGAAGGGAATATTGCTTGCTTTCTTGCTTTCAATAGTGGCTGCCTAAAGGTTCTGAGAGATGTAAGTAGTGCTGGGAAATGATGCTGGGTAAGAGATGCATGTGTGTTCAGAATGCAGGTGGCCAAAGGTGCCTATTAATGCAATTTGTCACATGACTCTGCGCATTATTTTGTTAATAGAGCTAGCTAGGAAATGGAAATGTTTTCCCCACAGCAACATTCGAAGGAAAAATCTATTTAAAATTTCCCTAATGGGAAGAAATTATTTTCTCCACGGGAAAATTTGAAAAACAAAGTGGATGGTAAAAGACAACTTTTCCCACTTTCTGACAGTCTTTTCATTTTTGGAAAATAGTAACTAATTTATCATTTTCTCACACTTCAACTGTTTTCCAGTGTTTGAGAAAAAGTAACAATTAAATTTTAACACTTAGAAGTGAAAGTGCCACATTCTCTACACATTTTCTGTTTTAACTATTCCCCACTTCTTGAATGAAAAATAAGTTTAAATAAAACAAAAGAAAGAGAGAAAATGGCCATTTCCCCAAAATTTTGAAAATAAAATATTCCAAAAATATCACAATTCAGGTTTTCCCCCCAAGAATGTTTAGCTTTGCACTTTGAGGGGGGAAATGAAAAAAATTATTTAACCCCTCCCCCCCAACTTTTCAAGGAAAATATTTTTGGCAAAATATTTTCAACCAGCTCTGATCATGGATACCGCCCTAGAAGGTAGATGGTTGTGAAAAATAACACCAGTAACTTCTTTCATAACTTTCTCACACATTTCTTAAAGTTATTTTGAAAAATTCTGAGGCATGTACAGTCGTTAAGATGATGACGTGGTATAAAGGGACTTGTTGGCTTATGAAGTGTGTATGTGGTATTTTCATTACTTTACCGTGTCTAGCAATGCTAGCTCCATGAAGATCTCTTTCAAGCCATTCTGCATTTGCATGTATTTAATATAAAAATGTATTTCACTTTCAAAATATGATGCCCAGTACTTGCAATGTGAAGCTGAATGCAGTACCAGCCGAAGGTAGGGTACTATTTGTGATAGGCAGACCAGGTACTGTATTCGGTTACAAAGCCAACTATTTACCTGCTGGGTGATCCCACGGCACTGGGTGGACAGAGGCTATTACAATGCTAGGGCTCCAGATTTGCAGCACTGAAAAATACTTTCCAGAAGAACCACCAAATAAAGCCCTTGTCCCACAGAAGATATCCTGCTTTGTCTAGATCCACGTACTCACAAAAGAGTCAGTGCATCTTGTGACATCTGAGATTGTGTGCAATTTAAGAAGTAGACTGAGGGCAGATCTAACTTTCCTGGGATGTCCTGGTGTACCGACTGGTAAAGTGCTCCTAGCGTGGATACAGCCTATACTGCACTTTTTGCTGTTATAGTTCATTCCATTTTCTCTGTGCAAAACGGACTTGTCCCGATCTACACTGTGTACCCTGTGCATCCTGCTTCAACTTCCTGGCATCCCAACATGGCTTGACACCCGATATCTGATGAGCGGTTCCTGTTCTCCAGTTTGTCTCCTGCCTCCAACCTCTGTTATCCCAACCCTGCTGTCTTCTGACTGCAGACTCTGGCTCTGACTACTAGGTGTGGCTGCCCACGACCTGGCTGTGACAGTTTGTGTTTAACGGGACATCAGCTCCCTGACAGCACCAGTCTGTTAGTACAGAGGACATTGTTGGGTGGCTATCTCAGCCCTTACTTTGCTGTGCGGATAACACTAGGTATAGCCAAGCCCTGCTGAAAGTGTCCCCTTGCAGCATCCAGACTCTGGCTTTGGACACTCACAGAAACCACCACGCTTGCTGTCCCCTGGGAGAAGCATACACACAACTTGACTGGCTCAGCTCAGGAACAAGTCCTTTATAGCATCACAGCACAGAGATCAAATGAAAACTATCATTAGTTACTATCAAAGATAAAGACGTAAGAGATAAGGAGTAAGGCCAACGGCATATTGGGCTGTATTAGTAGGAGCATTGCCAGCAGATCGAGGGACGTGATCATTCCCTTCTATTCGGCACTGGTGAGGCCACACTTGGAATATTCTGTCCAGTTTTGGTCCCCCCACTGCAGAAAGGATGTGGACAAATTGGAGAGTCCAGCGGAGGGCAACGACAAGGAATAGGAGGCTGGAGCACATGACCTATGAGGAGAGGCTGAGGGAAATGGGATTGTTTAGTCTGCAGAAGAGAAGAGTGAGGGGGGATTTGCTAGCAGCCTTCAACTACCTGAAGGGGGGTTCCAAAGAGGATGGAGCTCGGCTGTTCTCAGTGGTGGCAGATGACAGAACAAGGAGCAATGGTCTCAAGTTGCAGTGGGGAAGGTCTAGGTTGGATATTAGGAAACACTTTTTCACTAGGAGGGTGGTGAAACACTGGAATGGGTTACCTGGGGAGGTGGTGGAATCTCTTTCCTTAGAGGTTTTTAAGGCCCGGCTTGACAAAGCCCTGGCTGGGATGATTTAGTTAGTGTTGGTCCTGCTTTGAGCAGGGGGTTGGACTAGATGACCTACTGAGGTCTCCTCCAACCCTAATATTCTATGGTTTTATAATTCTATAACAGAAACAGAAATGGTTACATAGAGACACTTCTGAGGATCGAAACTTAACTTTAACAGGCTAAAATCCTTGTCTAATATAGTTTCTGACCACATTTCTCAGCATCACCAGCCAACATGACCGGGCTCCAATTTTCATGAATGCAAAAAGTGTTGTCCTTTTTGCTTCCAAGGTGAGGGAAAACGATGTGTCCTTTTGCCATCTTCTTATAGTACCGCAGATAGCGATTGTGGCTTTTTTTTAATTGTTTTTTTGCTGCTTGGGGCGGCAAAAACCCTGGAGTCGGCCCTGTCTGTAGTCACAGGATCAAAGTGGGGGAGGTTAGTGAGTTACAGGTTGTTGTAATAAGTCATCAATCCAGTGTCTTTATTAAGACCATGATTTTTAGTGTCTAGCAAAGTTACGCTATTTAAGCTCCCAGGCTCATCTTTTGGAAGTGTTGTGCAGGTTTCCTTTGAGGATGAGGACTGAAAGGTCAGATCATAGTGATCACTTTGTGAAAAGTGTTCACCCACCGATGAGACAGTGTTTTTGTCTTTTATTATTTTCCTTTGCAAGTTCCCTTGAAAGCGTAATGATTGTTTTCTCCCACATGGTGGTTGTTGGGGCATTGAGTGTGCTGGCTTAGGTACACCACATGTTGTGATAGGCATGTGTAGGACCCAACAAGCTTGAAAGGTGTGTTGTGGGGCATGCTGATCATTGTAGCAGTGGTGAAACATACATAACATCATATCAATACACACATATAATTGTACTTTTCATACCCAGTTTAGATTCAGGGAGTGAACCTCTAATGTATTTTGTAAGCACAAGTGACCTCTTACAATACATACAGAGGTCACTCAGAAACAGTATTTCAGTTTCCTTAGATGACTTAATAATGTTACCTTCATATTTGCATGTTTCCTGTGTGAAGGATAAGGAATTGTTCAAATGCTGACATAATGTTACATTGTCATTTAACACAAAATTGGAAAGGTTTTTGAGCATGACCACTCCTAATTACAGGGAATGCAGCATTTGTTTTAACTGGGGTACTAATATTCCCACATTGTACAGGATGGCTATTGTATTGTCTTTGGGACAGGGATTGTCTTTTATTGTATGTCTGAATGGTGCTCACAACATCATGGCCCTAATCGCAATGTGGGTGCTCCTAGATGCTACCATGATATATATATTTGTTGTAAATGACATGGCTGAATTCATTTTCATTGCCTGGGAACCCTGAACTGATGCAGCTTTGATAGCCAGAGTTAAAGCTTGGGAAACAGAAGATTTCCCCTGGCTTTATTCTGAGCCTTTTTGGTGGGTCATTCGCAAGACCTGAAGTCTGGCAGGTGTCCATATGGAAGTAGAATTGATACTGTCTTGCATCCTCCATTACATCTCTTTACACTTCTAAGCCCTTCCCGATAACGTTCACTTAAAGAGCTCTTAGTGTGAAGTCTAAAATTCAGAGAAAGATCAAATCTTTATAAGCCGCTGATTCATAAAGTGATAACTAAGGCGAAGTCACAAAGTTACACGCAAAGTTGGGTAGACTATCAAAAACCCATCTACGCTACAGTATATTAACACCCTAAAATCTGTAGTTTGTTTAATGTTTGGCATTTAAAAATCTTTGCACAGATCATTAGTCTCTTCAGTTCAGAAGCTAATGGGTTTGGTTATCTGCTAGCGTTTGTAGAGCAGGCCAGTAAAATGAAAAATGTTCTCACTGTTGGCCCAATAGTCCTGTATTAGCCTCAGGCAGTCTACAAACTGCTTTCAGATGAATTTGATTGATATATTATGGGAACTATGTGCAAACATGTTTGTATGTGTGTCTGTGGGAACACACATTAGCAGATAGATAAACTTGCAGATTCCTATTTAATATTATTGGGAGCAACAGGACTGACCTGTTTTGGATAAGCAGAACTTATAAAACTATCTGTTTGTACAGGAGTTAATGTCAGAAGAATACTTATTGACATCTGTAGTGCCGTTGTCATCAGATGGTAAGAGTATCATTAGTGAAGTCTCTTCCTCCTGAAACCCTCTTCCCAAGTCTTCCCCTTCATGGTATCACTTTCATAGATATAGCTGCTGCCTATAGGTTATACCCAGGCACACAAACAAGACGGTGTTGTCTAAACGTTATATATAACACTATGGCTTCAGAGCATTCCAAATACATTAACTAATAAGGCCACAATTCTGGAAGAAAAAAAACACGTGCTTAACAGTGAAGTTAATTGGATTACTCTCAGTGTGTAAAGTTACGTGTGTGTAAATCATTGCAGAACTGGGGCCTACATTTCCACTCCAGAAATGTGGCCAGAAAGTTTAAAACAATTTCTAATTGTTAAATGTGCTAAGGCATTGGAGACGCTTCAATGAAATCTACTTATGTGAATAACACTCTTTTCAGAGAACATTCATTTATTATCCGTTGAGTAGAGGAAACCAAAGTAGCATGTGGACAGTGGCCAAAATTTCAGTTTTCATTAGAAAACATCAGGGGTTTGAAGGAAGGTGAAATTCTAAGTTCTTACCACGCTGTGATGGGCCTGGCCGTTGCAGCTCCCTACAAGAGGCCCAGCAGTCCTACTGCACCCTTCCCCAGGAAAGGAGCAATGAAGGTGGGTCTTCCAGTCCTGCCTAGAGAGGCCTCAAAGAAGCAGAGCCCAGCAGGCTTAGATAAAAGAAGCTACAGGAGCTGAGCAGCTGGGGCCGGCCTGCCCTATCCTCTCCTGCCACAGGAGCTCACAGGATAACCAGGGTTGGGTCTGGCTGTATTTGCTGAGATGGGTTTGCAGGGAGAGGAGGACCTAGGAACCTTCACCCTGAGATACTGGGTGAATCTCAAAGGGGCCAGGCAGGAAGGAGGCCCAGGGAAGAAGCCGCAACGAACTGGAATTGAGCAGTGCGTAGCTGCTATTTATCGGGTCCCTGGGCTGGAAACTGGAGTAGTGGGAGACCCAGGTTCCCCTGCTGGCCACAGGTAAAGTGGCATAAACTCCAAGAAGGGGCAGGCCTTATCTTGGAGCCCTAGCAAAGGCTGAAGGTAAAGGGCCTGGGGCTGAGGACCCTGGCGATGGCAAATGACTAAGGTATTGGACTTTAATAAAGGGTTTATTTGGATTTTTGTGACCCAATTGGAGGGCCAAGCCATTGAAGACTTGCCAAGCTAGGCCAATAACCTACTGAGGGCACCAGGAAGAGGCCTGTAGTACCACCTGCAGCAGCAGGGGGTGCCCAAGAGGTAATTGTCCCTGTTACACACTCCATTCTAACTTAGTTTGTTCATGCTAAAAAAACCCCTCAATTTAGGAGGTTTTACACCTGTGTAAATCCATTTTTGCTTAAATGGAAGTTGGGTTAAGATTCCCATTTATCAGTCACTAGGGCTAACATTCTGAAACCACGTTAGGCACCTAAACAAGAACGTAAGAACTGCCACACTACATCAGACCAATGGACTATCTTATATATCCAAGCATCACATTTCCTTTTCACAGCAGAGCACTGGCAGATCGTGTTCAGTTGGTTCACCTTGATCTCTCAGTTATTTTCTGTGTCACTGCTTTCCAAAACATAGTCTTCAATCTGCAAATGCAGTCTATATCCTTGGTTCCGAGATATATGACCTGGCATTTAGTTGTGTTAAAATGCACGGCCATGTGTAGTTTGACTGCCACATGCTGTATACTTTTAATTGAAAAGGGTCCTCTGTAAAGATTCTTTTAAGAAAAATAAGCAGTTTAATTAAATATTCAAGTGCAAGAGAGAGTTCAGTGCCAGGCCCTGAAGTCCTCTAGTTTAATTTAATTTATTATGTAGCACATACTTACTGAAAATAATTGAATACAGAGCTACTTTTTATGGAAGCAACTGTTGTGGCTGTATTTACAAATGGGCAAATTCTGACTTTGGATGTACTGTTATATCAATGGGAATTACATAGGCATGCATCCAAAGGCTGACGTCGGCCCTAAACCTTGAGTATGTAAGACACAAACATAAGCAAATGTGCACGCCTATGTGATGAAAGTTCTCAAATGAAAGTAGAGTCCACTTCATTTGGGCGAATTGGTATGCTAAGAGGCTGTATATTTAGCAGGTTTACTTTGCATTTTTTCTCTTTAACAAATGGTTTGTTGTGATACATTGTTTAATTTATTTTCTTTAATGAAATTAAAATGTGTAATGGAAACAATTCAAGTGAGATGTAAAACTTCATTTTCAGTAGGGTCCTGCCAACAATGTCTTCATTAAAAAGAATGAAGCTGTCTAGATGGACTCGAAGTAAATGAGTCTCCATGGGGAGGAAAACACAATCCTAAAGGCAGCTTTCTGGCACTATTCATTGCCAGAAACATTCACTAGTCACTGACCAAGACTACCCCAGCACCTCTGCTGCCATAACAATGGGCCATAGTGTCATCTTTGCAAGGTTTCTTACTGAGGGGCTGCCTACATGAACGTTCAATGTTAGATATTCAGGGTACAATACGTATCAGTTACATCGTAGGCTAAGAATCAAAGGGGTAGCCCTGTTAGTCTGGATCTGTAAAAGCAGCAAAGAGTCCTGTGGCACCTTATAGACCAGGGATCGGCAACGTTTGGCACACGACTTGCCAGGGTAAGCACCCTAGCGGGCCGGGCCAGTTTATTTACCTGCTGACGCAGCAGGTTCGGCCGATTGCGGCCCCCACTGGCCATGGTTCGCCGTCCCGGGCCAATGGGGGCGGCGGGAAGCTGCACGGGCGAGGGATGTGCTGGCCGAGGCTTTCTGCTGACTGTTGAAAGCAAGAGTGAGTCAGGCTAGTTTAGCCAACTACAAAAGCAGTTTCTCCTCCCTTGGTGTTCACACCTCAACTGCTAGAAGAGGGCCTCATCCTCCCTGATTGAACTACCCTCGTTATCTCTAGCCTGACTCACTCTTGCTTGCATATTTATACCTGCCTCTGGAAATTTCCACTACATGCAGCCGAAGAAGTGGGTATTCACCCACGAAAGCTCATGATCCAATACATCTGTTAGTCTATAAGGTGCCGCAGGACTCTTTGCATTGTAGGCTAAGTTTTCCTGTGCACGTCCCCCATTTAGATTTCCAAGCTCAGAGACAAAATGTGACAATCCATTGGCCATAACCATAGGGAGCAGAGTTACTCAATCCTTTTAATATTCTCCTTTATTTTTAAGAGCCCGAAGAAGGCTAAATGGAAGGTAATTATCTAAAATAAACAAATGCACATTTAGAATTGCTGCATGCTCCTCTTAAATAAAATTGCATTGGCACAAAATACCATATAATGATGCATAAATCCTATGTTCATTTTGTGTGCCATCCTGGGTATTCATGTTCATTAGTAAAATAGACCCTTCTAGAATACATATGTCTCCTCTGGAAAACATATACCCAGAGCACAACAATACAACACTTATTGTATACATGAGAAAAGAGAGCATGAAAGGAGAGCTATGGGGATGTTTCAGTACGAACAGCTCTCCCTCCTCCACCAGAATAATGATTAACCAGCAATTTCTCTACTTGCCAATTACAGGGAAAGATGGCAGAATTTCGGCTTCTAGCTGCCTGATTTGTGTGTGCAATGTTGTTTACACCTCAAGGTCAATCAGGTGGCTATAAACACAAGGGCGGAAAGGTTGATTTTATGCTTCAGAAATGTGAAAAGGAATAAAAATATTTACCGCCTCGCTGCTCAGCTCAACGAGGTAGCTGGGGCCCAAATCTCTGGGAGTCTTTCCGGTCTCTTTGGGTAGAGTTGGATTGTGGCCACTATCTCTCTGCCCCAGTTTACCATCTTTTAACCAAGATGCAATACATGTCTATTTCACAGGGATGTTGTCGGGCTAAACTGTTCTTTATACAGCACTTGACCATTCTATTCTCATCAGCAGTGTTTCTGAGATGATAGTGCTTTTCATTGGAATCAGCATTGCTGATGTGTTAACATAATTGCTGGAAATACTACACCCAAATGAAGATATTGAGAGTGAAACCCTACTCCCTTCCCCATTGGTTGGTATCGATGCAATTAGAAAATAATGCACCTTGTTGATTGGCTGTGTGTATGCTCTCAGGGAATGGCATGAGGTTGCTTTTCCCCGTCCCTCCAACCCAAAAGATGTCCTACCTAAACTCTTGTTCAATTATGTCAACACGAAGACATAAGAACGGCCATACTGGGTCAGAGCAAAGGTCCATCTAGCCCAGTATCCTGTCTTCTGACAGTGGCCAGTGCCAGGTGCTTCAGAGGGAATGAACAGCACAATTGTGGTCTCCGTCCCCCGTCGTCCATCCCAGCTTCTGGCAGTCAAAGGCTTAGGAATACCCAGAGCATGGGATTACATCCCTGACCATCTTGGCTAATGGCCATTGATGGACCTGTCCTCCATGAATTTACTTAATTCTTTTTTGAATACAGTTATACTTTTGGCCTTCACAACACCACCTGGCAAAGAGTTCCATAGGTTGACTGGGTGTTGGGTAAAGAAGTACTTTCTTATGTTTGTTTTTAAACTTGCTGCCTATTAATTTCATTGGGTGACCCCTGGTTTGTGACTTATGTGAACGGTTAAATAACATTTCCTTATTCACTTTCTCCTTGCGATTCATGATTTTATAGACCTCTGTCATATTTCCTCTTAGTCATCACTTTTCCAAGCTAAGCAGTCCCAGTCTTTTTAATCACTCCTCATATGGAAGCTGTTCTACGCCCCTACTACTTTTTGTTGCCCCTCTCTGCACCTTTTCCAATTCTACTATCTGTCTTGAGATGGGGCAACCAGATCTGCACGCAATAGTCAAGGTGTGAGCATCCCACAGATTTCTATGGTGACATTATGATATTTTATGACTCACTATCTGTCCTTTTCCTAATGGTTCCAAACATTCGGTTAGCTTCTTTTGACGGCTGCTTCACATTGAACAGATGTTTCCAGAGAACTATCCACAATGACTCAAAGATCTTTCTGGTGTGGTAACAGCTAATTTAGGCCCCAGGCAATGACCGAGGTGAGGGCAGTCAGGCCTTGTGGTCAGAGCTGAGGATCAGGATCAAAACCAAAACCACTGTCAGGTACCAAGCTAGCGGTCGGAGCCGGAGACAATGTCCGGTGTAAGGTGGAGGAGCATGGGCTTTGAGTAGGGCGGAAGGAACTGGGAGTAGTCACGGATCTGGGATGGGAGGACAGGTACCAGGAGCAGGCAGAATTGCAGGGGTCAGGAGTCAGGTAAGCAGGAGGGGTCCATAGGAATAGCCAGCAAAGGATTCCTCTAATTGCTCAGACAACTTCCTCTTGTTACTTCCTGGTTTATATAGTACTCCTTAGCCAATCAGATGGCTGGATGTTCCCCCAGTTGGAAGCTTTGGGGCCAATGCCCTCTGCAAGCTAGCTCTTCCCTAGTTACCCAGGTGAGTTGCTGGGTGTCATGGACCCAGGTTCGAGGCCGTGATCCCTCCCAACACATCATTTGGTACGTATATAGGTAGCATTATTTTCTTCCAGTGTGCACTACTTTGCATTTGTCAACATTGACTTTCATCTGCCATTTTGTTGCCCAATCATGTGAGATCCCTTTGTAACCCTTAGCAGTCAGCTTTGGACTTAACGATCTTGAGTACTTTTCCATCATCTGCAAACTTTGGCAGCTCACTGTTCACCCCCTTTCCAGATCATTTATGAATAAGTTGAACAGATCGGAACCCAGTACGGACCATTGGAGGACTATTTACTACCCTCCATTGTGAAAATGGCCATTTATTCCTACCCTTTGTTTCCAGTCTTTTAACCAGTGACTGATCCATGAGAGGATCTTTCCTTTCATCCCATGACTGCTTACTTTGCTTAAGAGCCTTTGTGTGGGACCTTGTCAAAACGTTTTCTGAAACTCCAAGTACATTATATCCATTGAAACCCCCATGGCCACATGCTTGCTGACACTCTTAAGGAATTCAAATAGATTGGTGAGGCATGATTTTCCTTTTAAAAAGCTGTATTGACTCTTCCCCAACATATTGTTTTCTTCTGTGTGTCTGACAATTCGTTTCTTTACTATAGTTTCAACCAATTGTCCTGCTACTCAAGTTAGGCTTACCAGCCTGTAACTGCCAGCATTGCCTCTGGAGCCTTTTAAAAAAAATTGGTAATAAGTCATCAGGACCAGATGGGATTCACTCAAGAGTTCTGAAGGAACTCAACTATGAAATTACAGAACTATTAACTGTGGTATATAGCCTATTGCTCAAATCAGCCTCTGTACCAGCTGACTGGTACAGCGCTCCTCCAGTCGTCGGGCCTGCCTAATTAGACGTTTACACTTCATTTGGCAGACTTTATGTTCCTTTCTATTTTCCTCGGTAGGGATTGACTTCCAATTTTTAAAGGGTCCCTCTATTCAGCTCTTTTGCTCGGCTGTTAAGCTGTAGTGATATTTTTGGTCCTCTTACTGGTTTCTTATTATTTGTCCCTTATTGACAATGCTGGTGGGCTTTTATGCTTTTTCTTCCACTTGTAAGGATATGAGCTAACCTTAGCTAGGCTTTGTGCGAGGGGTCTGATTCTTCTCTTAACTAAGAGTAACTCCAGCGATGGAGTTACTCATAGTTTACATTGGGGTAAATGAGAAGAATCAGACCCTATATTTTCCTGTGCAATAATATTGTCACTATTTCTTTATTGGCAAACCTATCCCTTTATTCATGTATCATTGTTGTAGCACTTAGGGGCCCAAGTCATGAAGCAAAACCCCATTGAAGTAGGTGCTATACAAACACATAATGAAAAGATGGTGTCCCCCCCCAAAATAAAGCCCAACTGATGGATTAAAGCAGACAGGGGAGTACAAGAAAACCATGTGTGATGGTTGCGGTCTCAATACAACAGTGTCAATGTCTTTGCAGGAATTGTGGCACATGAGGTTCAAGGAGGCCTGGATGTATTCCTTCTTCTGCTGATAGAGTCAAACCTTCAACTGTTTGCTGCTTTCAGATATAAATAATCGTAACTGAAGATTCCTGTGTCATCCTTGATTTGGACAGTGCGTTAGACACACAATGGACATGCTGGTTTGTGAGTGTGGACAAGAGTCTAGCTAGCTTGGTCCAGAGGATGCCCCAGGTTAGAATACCAGAGGTTTATGAACCACATCAGATATTGGTCAAGACAGCTCTGACCAGGGTGATGCAGATCAACATTTGCTTTCTCCACCAGCCCTACTCTGCTATAGAGCAGCAGGACTGCCAGTAGGGGGTGAGGACTACAACGTTGTACCTCCCAACTCAGTGGCCCTGTGTTAAATCCACTCAGCCACGTGACCTTTCTCAATAGTGTGAATTTTGGACTGCAGGGGGCTTTTAGTGTCGTTCACAAACATCCAGATATTGTTAAACTTTGTGAGAGATTTTTCACTATCACTTTGAAATGCCATAAAACCAGTCCAATATGGAGGGCACTTAAAACATGCAAATTTGGATAGGAGCTTTTTTCGTTCAACATCTCTAGCAATAAATAAACTGCAATGAATTACCAGGCATTGATGAATAGCTGAGTTCAAGAGGCATCCTGATTTGTTTCCAGAACATTGAACAAGAAGATGGAAAAAGTTCCAGGAGTGAAATAAGATAAGCCAAAGAAGAGCACATACATTGTGCACGATGGCCTTTGGCTGGTCCGAAACTACTTATGCCTCCTGCTCTAATTCCTTAAAACCAAGGAAATTCCAAAGCCTGTAATCGTTGCATGGCTGTCTTCCCCCCCTTTCCCTCCAGATACAGGGGAGAAGTGTCATATTGATTTCCCTTCAAGTAGATATCACCAGCCAAAGTTTTGCAATTAACTAATTATACGGAAAATTAACCTGCCCACCTGAAGAGAACAGAAGACTTGGAGATTTGACTCATTAAGTGTGTTGTGTTTCCAGATGGAGCTAATGCTGCAGTGTATAAATGAAATTCTTAGGGGAAGAGCGAGTTCAATTCAACAACTAACTTAATAACGATAACGATAAAACTCCTATCAAATGTATTCCCACTGCAAGCTCATCCGTCAGACCTTTACTAGATCTTCTTGTCTGTGTACAGTAACTCCTCACTTAACGGTGTAGTTCTGTTCCTGAAAAATGTGACTTTAAGCTAAACGATGTTAAGCGAATCCAATTTCCCCATAAGAATTAATGTAAATGGGGGCGGGGTTAGGTTCCAGGGAAGTTTTTTTCACCAGACAAAAGACTATATATATATATATACACACACACACAGTGTAAGTTTTAAACAAACAATTTAATACTGGTGCACGGTGATGATGATTGTGAAGCTTGGTTGAGGTGGAGGAGTCAGAGGGTGGGATATTTCCCTTACTGCTAAGAGATGAACTAGCATTGGCTGAGCCCTCAAGGGTTAACTCTCTCACTCTACAAGGCAGCAGGAATGGAGGGAGAGATGCGCATTTCCCTTAAGTACACGGCCTTGTTAATTAGATCAGCTTGCTGAGACTACAGCTGCCGCAAGCTCCCTCTGTCCTGAGTCCTGGTGTGTGTCCCCTGCTCTATGGAAGATGGGGTAAGCGGGGTGCAGGAGCAGGGGGGAGGGGGACACCCTGACATTAGCCCCCCTCTTCCTTCTCCCCCCCCCCGCACAGCAAGCAGGAGTCTCAAGGAGCATCTCCAAGGCAGAGGGCAGGAGCAGCACATGGCAGTGGGGGAGGGACACAGCTGAACTGCCAGCGCTGCTGCACAGGGAACTTAGGGGAGCGGGGAGCTGATGGGGGGCTGCCGGTCCACCCTGGTTCCAAGCCCCCACCAGCTCACTCCAACGGGCTGCTCTTCCTGCAAGCAATAGACAAAGCAGGCGGCTGCCAAACGACCTTAGAAGGGAGCATTGCACAACTTTAAACGAGCATGTTCCCTAATTGATCAGCAACGTAACAACAAAACAACGTTAACCGGGACAACTTTACGTGAGGAGTTACTGTACAGCACAACATTACTGCAGCTATCAGAGAACAACTGTAGGGTGCGAGCATGTTAATACAATGAAAATAATTTAAAAGTGCTTAAAACAATGAAGGTGAACACTGATTTGATTGTGAGAACACACTTTGTACATCCTGCGGGTACTGTAATCAAAAGGCAGAGAACAATGGGGTTACAAATGAACAGACTGCTTACCATGACGGTGTTACAGGCATGAATTATAAAGTTTGTTCAGCTTGAAGCAAGTGACAGCTCCTAATGGGGCCCCACAGTGTGTGGACCGCTAATACAAATGCATTCAAGGAAAGCTTGGAGCTAATAGAATCCTGTTTGATTGATATGCTAATCACTGTAAACTATAGTGAAAACAGCCAAGGAAAAAAACATAGTCCATCATTCTGGGATACTTCAGCTACTGTGGTACCATCTAACCCGGCTGTGTAATGGTCCCTGGGATAAATTACTCTTTGCTCTGCTTTGAGCTAAGTATTTTAACGCAGGCGTCTCAGTATCTCCAACATTTTGGATGTCACTTTCAACAGCCTCCGCTGTCAGAGTGCCTTTTGCAGAGCCTAACCTAGAAAAGGATAACGTGCAATTCAAATGCATTATAAGCAGCCGCCCTTTCATTTCTCAAACTTCATTTACATAGTCCCCTGAAAATCGCTAAAGGAGCCTTCTCATCTCATTGTTAGTTTCCCTTTGACCTGCGTTATTTCTCTCTGTCATTGAACTGAGCTTTCTCTGGGTGTGCAGATATTTGCATTGGTTGCATGGTAATGATCTATACCAATGCGTCCCTAACTGGGGCATGTGTGCTACTGTGGGCCGTTGGAGCACTTCCAAGTACTCTGCTGAGTGGCACTTGTCCCAGGCCTGAGGCAGCTGGTAGTCTCCAACTCCCTGCTTTTCGTCTAGCCCAGGGCCATTTTAGGATTTTAAAAAAAGCTTTTTGACCAGAAAAAATAATAAAATAAGGAATAAACAACCTCTCTGCCCTTCCCACGTCTCCCTTATCACTTTCTTCATTGGGGTTGCTTTGGTATGAACTAAATCACAGTCCTATTTGCAGACAATCCCAAAATTAGAGGGATGTGCGGAAGGGGGGCAGCAGGCACACAGGAGGCCAGAGCCGAACTGCAAACCGCTGGAGAGATGGGAGCAGCAGGGCCTGCGTGCATGGAGAGGATTTTCACAGCTACGAAAGGTGGCACCCTGCCCGCAGGGAGAGGAAATGGACAGCACAGATACCACCCTGGTGACTTGACTAATGCACCCGGTGCACTAACGCTGGCTGCTCTGTGTCCCACATGATAGCGGTGTGATGTAACACTGGGATTTGGAAATGAATCTTAAAGATGGTTGATGCTGCGGAGTTGGTAGAGCTCAAAGGCAAACAGAAATTCTCAGCTGTTAATGATGCTTCAGCCTGGCACACAATTAGTGAGCAAATGCACAGTTAATTGCAGGATCAAGGACATGCTACTGTGCCAGAATTTATTGTACTAATTGTGGTTCCCTGAATTGATCGTTGGCTGCACTTGAATGGGGTTTAGGGCCAATAATTTACTACTCGTGTCTCCATTTTCCTCTGGAGCAAAACCATTTCCCCACCGCGCTGTTCGCCACTTACATGATACAACCTTTGTGGGCCCAGAGCTGCTGGAAACCATGTTTCACCAGTAAAAAATGCCATTCACTGTTGCTTACATTACATCCCCTTTGTTGAAATGCAGTTCTGTGCACAGCATGCTGGTAAATTGGGTCTCCATTGGAAGATACAGATAATGAATATTTATTAAACTGGTATCTCCACCATGTCAGTACTAGGTCAAAGGAGATTTATTCCCATCAATTAAAATATTTTGGCTCCATCGCTACTCCATAACAAACAAATGGAGTTCGAGAGCAATTCTTTCTTATTTCTACTAAATTCTTCAAACCACCTCAACATTAATTATTTTGCTTACCCCACCCACTTTCTCTCCCTCCCTCCCCCTCAAAAGTCTGATTCCTTTCTTGATTGTGCTTATCCAAGGCATTTACATCTTTTCAGTCACATATTTTGCTAACGGAATATTTTGGAGAAATTCTAGAAAGAAACAGTTTTTACTTACCTTAGTATTGTAGATAGTAATCAATGAGGAAAATATAACACTACTCTGTTTTAATTACAGTTCAATCTGGTGACCTCTATGGTGGCATGTTGGGAATGGATGTTTCCCAAAGGTAACATTAAATGATCATGAAGCTTGTGTTTGGAATCTTGACCCTACTGTTTTTAGGAGGGGTTGCTAAAAACCCTGGGGCGGGGGAGGGGGTGCCTCAGAGTGCGGGGTGGGGAGCTGCCATGGGGGGGGCGCCTCAGGGCGGGGGCTTAGAGACCAGGGGGCGGGGGGGGGGGGAAGGTGGAAGTTTCACCTAGGGCGCGAAACATCCTTCCACCAGCCCTGCATATGATCATAAGACATATCCTTAGTTGGTGTAAATTGGTCTGAAATCAAAATGGCATGTCTCTGTCACGCTGTCTGGAGTGGTTAACCACCGTGAGTGCCAACCTCAGGACAGACTGTCAAAAAGCAGGGCAGAGACCCCAAACTGGTGGTATGTTCTGTAATTAGATTTCACCAACCCAGTAACACGTGTGAACCCCTGAAGCCCTATACCAGTCTTACCATAGAGTCACAGACAGGCCCCTTGGGCTCTCCAGTCTCTCTTGCCACCCAAGCAAGCTGGACCTGGTGATAAATGGTCACTTACACCAAAAATCACAAAATATTCAGGCTGCCTCCAGTCCCAAGAGACCAGTCACGTCCCCCAGGTCACTTTGTACCTCAGATCTCACACCAAAAACAACGCTGGCAGCCAATCCTATGGTAACCTAACTAAGGGTTTATTAACTAGGAAAAAGAAATGACAGCGATATTTGCATGTTAATTCTAAAACTCTCAAATCAGGACATTTTAACATTTTCAAAGCATTGTTTCCAATTTTTTACAAAACAAACTTTTATCAAAATTGATGCAATTGGCCAACTAATCTTTCATACAGGAATCCTTGCGATGTTGCTTTGTGATACCAAATAAATGGTCAGAAATGGTTCCTACATAACAATGTTCCTGGTTCCTCTCAAAGAAAAAGTACAGAATAGAAGAAAATCAGAACTAAGTCACTGGCAATAAGGCCTGGATTTTAAAATTGCACCATGAAATCAATGGAACTTGGGATGAGAGGTCACAACAAAGTATCCCTGGAGAACAAGCTACAAGAGATGGATATACTGATCAAACAGAACAACTTGAAGGTGAGAATAACATTTCAATAACTATACAAAAAAAGGTCTTTCTGCAGAAAGTGTCTTTGGTGCCTCTGGATATCAAGCCAATAGGTCATTTTTATGTCAATACTTTTGCTTAAAAAGTTTTTGTTTGACAATGTTTTCTCACTTACAAATTCCTTTCCATACAGAGTACTCGCACACACATTCCGACGGAGAGTAATAAACATATGGATATTGTCCTCTAGTCTGGGAGCTGCCATTAACACACCACTGTTGCAGCTCGATTAACTGATTGCCATGTGGCTTGTGCTCCATTTCACATCTATGTGAAATAAGACCAGAAAACTCATTGAATTCCCTTTAGAAAACACAAATCCAATGACTTTCAAATCAGTGGGGAGTTTGCGCAGAGGGGAAAACATTAAGTACTTACAAACATAAAGTGGAATTGCTCGGCGAATCTAAGCCCTGCCATAGAACTGTTGATGTATGACACGGAGCAGCTGAGAAGGGAGAACTTTCCCCATTGTCCAGCACACCCAACCCAATAACCGGACTGTGTTCTGGGTTGTTACATGGGGGAGCAGGAGGCAGGAATCCTTCCCCAGACCAATGAATGACAGTAGTGACCCGGCAGTCACGGAGGCTGTTCTGCCCTTATGCACTCCCTACATTGGGAAAGGGGCAGATAGAAGGGTTTTGTGGATAGGGCACTGGACTGAGAATTGATAGGTTTAAGGCTAGAAGGGACCATTAGATCATCAAGTCTGACCTTGTGTATTTCACAGTCATTAAATGTCACCCAGATACCCCTGTATTGAGCCCAATAACTCGTGTTTAGCTGACGCATATAGTCCAGAAAGGCATCCAGTCTAGATCTAAAGACCCTCATGAGACAGAGAATCCCCCACTTTCCCTGGAAGTGTGTTCCAGTGATTAATCACCCTCCCTGTCAAAAATACATGCCTTATTTCTAATTTTGAATTTGTTTAAGCTTCAGCTTCTTAGCATCTGTCCTTGTTCAGCCTTTCTCCACTCGATTAAACGGCTCTGTAGTACCCAGAGTTTTCTCCTTGTGAAGGTACTGATATACTGTAATCACGTCACCTCTCAATCTTCTTTTTTCATAATCGAAACAATAGACGTATTTAAATCTCTCACTGTATGGCATTTCCTCCAGATCTTGACTAATTTTTGTGACTCTTTTCTGCACTCTCTCTAATTTTTCAGCATTCTTTTTAATATGTAGACACCAGAATGGGACGCAGTATTCCAGTATCAGACTCACCAGTGCCCTACACAGATGTAAAATCCCTCCCTGCTCTTACACACAACTCCCCTGTTTTCTACGTCCAGTTATCTCATCAGTCCTTTTCCCCGTGGTATCACACTGAGCAATCATGTTGAGTTGCTTGTCCTGTCTGACCCCTCCATCCTTTCCAGAGTCATTGTTGTCCAAGATACCATTCCCCATTCTGTATGTATGGCTTGCATGACTTTTTCCTATATGTGTAACTTTGTGTTTGGCTGTGTGAAAACACATTGGGTTTGAATGGGCCCAGTTTACTAAGCAATCTGGATCACTCTGCATGACTGCCCTATTCTCATCATTATTTTTCATTCCAACAATCTTTGTGTTATCCACAAATTTTATCACCAGTGATTTTATTTACTTCCAGATCATTGACGAAAATGTTGAATAGCATCAGGCCTATTATTGATCCATGTGGAACCCCTCTAGAAACATCCCATTTAACTATGATTCCTCATTGACAACTACATTTTCAGATCTGTCAGTTAGCCAGGGCATACTCTATTTAATGTGTGCTTTATTGATATTGTGTAGTGCTAATTCTTTAATTATAATACTGTTTGATACTAAGTCAAATGACTTACTAAAGTCTAAGTATGTTACATGTACACAGTTACCTTTATCAACTATATATGTAATCTCAACAAAAGATGAAATCAGATTTATTTGATGAGACGTGTTTTCCATAAAACCATGTTGACTGGCATCAATTATATTCCTGTCCATTAATGCTTGATTAAGTGAATCCAGTATCCGCTTTTACATTATTTTGTCCAAGACTGATGTCAAGCTAACTGGCCTAATTCCCCACACCATCCCACTTGCCTGTTTTGAATATTGACACAACACAGCACTCTTCCAGTCTTCTGGAATTTCACTGGTATTCCAAGGTTTATTAAAAATTAACAGCAGGTCAAAGATCTCCTCAGCCAGTTCTTTTATGACTCTTTGTGCAAGTTATCTGGGCCTGCTAATTTTAAAATATTTACTCTTGGATGTTGTTTAACATCTTATGTAGTTATTAATGGACTGAAAGTATGTCATCATCCTCATGTGATACAAGCATATCTTTCTGCTTCTTTCCAAATACAGAATAGAAATAGCTATTGAACACTTCTGCCTTTTCTGCATCATTAACAATTTTATCATCTCCATTTAGTAATGGGACATATATCATTGTTATGATTTCTTTTGTTCTTAATAGACATAAATAACTCCTTATTGTCCTTAGCCCTGCTAGCCATGGCGTTGTCCCTGAGGTCTTTAGCTTCCCTTATCCATTTTGTACATCCATTACTTCTAATTTATAGCAGTTACTGGTTATTTCTCTTTTGACCCTATTTGTTATATGTTATTTTAGGTTCAATCTGAACTGAACTTGAGTTTAAATTCCTGGCTCTTTTACATAGACTCCCAGTATGACCCAGGGCAAGTCAGTTAATCTACCCTGTGCTAGTTTCCCATCTGTAAAATGGGGGTATTCTATCTCACAGGTTCCTGTGGGGATAAATACATTAATGATTGTGAGGTTCTCATGTACTACAATGGTGATGGCTTTATCTAGTACACAGAGAGAGAGAGCTTGGATCACTGGGCCTGGTGCAAGATCTGAGGCCTGAACCAGAGCCTGTGAACCAAAGTCAGGCCATGTGTTAAAGCAAATGGTTACAAGTTCACTGTCCAGTACATGAACTTGGCAAAGTTGTTACTAGTGTACAAGGCACTACTATTGACGTAAATATATTCCAGCTAGTATGGATACACCCCAATCAAATAGAAGATAAGGTGGTTTGACAAGATAATTAATAGGGATATCAGGAACAAGGGGAGGAAACAAACAAATGTCATGAAACACTTAAGATGGTACACAGGTTCTTTGTCCCAGTTGTTTGTTTATAAATGTTGGGGTACCTTGCCTTACCCCTTTGTCCAGCCGAGGGGGCAGCAGAGAGTCTGGCTTCTGACTGAGCCATTGTAACAAGCATACATGCTTTAGTATACCTTAGACCGATCCAGGGAGCTAGTACCGTGCTTCGTTGACAATAAAGCTGTCCGAGGTCCTTCACCGGCAAACCAAGTCTGTGGTCTGTCTTTATGAGTAACTTCGAGGTCTGCTGAATGCGCAGGCTGCCTTATCTGCTGTTAGTAATGATAACATTGGCACTCCCAGGACAGAAGCCCTGGGCAGCCTGGGCAGCGTTACTGTGGTAATGACATTCCATCCTTCCACACTTAATAACACCATGTAAATAGATAGCATAGCAGGAGAGGAGAAATGGTATCACCTCTATAGCAGCAGAATATCTACTCCATCCCTGGTGTCTATTCCCATATACAGGGTAAACATCCATGTTGTAGGCTCTCCCCTCAGCCAGGCTTTGTGTGGGAAGTGTGTGTGTGTGTGTGTGTGTGTGTGTGCGCACATTTTTCCTTAAAGGGTTGTTCGTCTATTATCGTTAAATCAAGCACTAAAAATAAGTCTTTAAAAAAAGGAAACACCATTTTGTGGTTAGCAATCTATGCAAGCTTCTTTCTCAATTACATTCCTTGTTCATTGCTATTTGCCTCTGCAATTTCTACTGACAGAAGCATTAATTTACTAAATATACATTCCATATTTCCTCCCATTGCATTTTACCTCTTAAGCGCAGAACCCCACATTTTTCCACCACATGAGCCAGTTCCTATTGCTTGAGATAATGATTTGTCATTACATTTAGAAGCCTTCTTTTGCATGGCTTAGACACTGATTGTTTTCTGAAGGTTAGAAATTGCAATATCTGTTCTTAATATCAAATATCGTTTTATTCCCTTTCTGATCTATATTATGCAATCTCAGTGGTGAGAAGCATGGAAACTCTGGTGTTCAAATGCGGTCACCATAAAGGGCCTGATTCTTTTCTGCACTGCATTTGTGCAAAGACTTGCCGTTCTGATCTGGTTGTGTTGTGCATCAACTTTGAACAGGTGCAAATAGCTGAGGAATGGGCAGTGAAGAATTGGGCCCAGAGAATATAAAGCAAAGCTCCATACATATTCAATCAAATCCACCAAACAACTGTAGGTCTAATTAAAGAGTGGACAATTGTGGCATAGTCTTCCCATAATGTAAATCTCTTCCTAACCCCAGGCAATTAGTGACTGACTTATATCCTTAAGCATAAGGATTTTTATTATAACATTCAAAAACCAGTCAGAGAACACTTCAGCCTCCCTGGACACTCAATTACAGACCTAAAAGTCGCAATTCTCCAACAAAAAAACCTTCAAAAACAGACTCCAAGGAGAAACTGAAGAACTGGAATTAATTTTCAAACTGGACACCATCAAATTAGGCTTGAATAAGGACTAGGAGTGGATGGGCCATTACACAAAGTAAAAACTATTTCCCCATGCTAATTTTCCCCCTACTGTTACTCACACCTTGTCAACTGCTGGAAATGGGCTATCCTGATTATCACTACAAAAGTTTTTTTTCTCCTGCTGCTAATAGCCCACCTTAATTGATTAGTCTTGTTAGAGTTGGTATGGCAACCCCCATTTTTTTATGTTCTCTGTATATCTATCTATCTATCTAGATAGATAAATAGATATCGATAGATAGATAGATAGATATCTTCCTACTGTATTTTCTACTCCATGCATCTGATGAAGTGGGTTCTAGCCCACAAAGCTTATGCCCAAATAAATTTGTTATACTCTAAGATGCCAGAAGGACTCCTTGTTCTTTTTATCCCTTCTAAAGTTGTTTATCTCCTCTAATGTATGGCAACGGTATATGGTCTTGTTCTTCAGATAAATGTCTAATCTTTTTTTTTATTTCCAATTCTTCACTTCAGTAATGCCTTGTGGCAATGAGTTGCATGGGTTAATTTTGCATTGCTTATTAAAAAAAAAACACAACAAAAACCACTCCCACTCCCTCCAGTTTTAAACCCTGATTCAGCGTGGCACGTCAGCATGCATGGAAATCCCACTGAAGTCAATGAGACTTAAACGTGCTTAAAGCTATGCACAAAGGTGGATGCCTTCCTGAACTGGGCCCTACATTTGTTTTCCTTCAGTTTCACTGATGGTCCCCTTGTTTCTTACATGGTAAAAGGGTGCACAGAAGTCCTTGATCTCCCATCTTGCTACAATTCTTCAGTTTGTTCAGCTTTGTTTTCATTTATTGTGTTCACTCCTCCTCATGTCCTCTCTCAACACTTTGTGTTTTCACTTCAATTGGTCTGTGGGCTGTAGAGGTGACTAGAGGACAACAAGTCAATTTTGCTGCATGTGTCAGCATCTCATATTCCTTTTTTGTTCCACATTGGAACGAAACCAAACACTTTTGAACATTAAAAAAAAAGAATTGTGTTGAAATATTCATTTTCAGGTTGAAACCTGAGCTTTTCGATTTGGGGACTTTGTGGTAGGTGTTGGCGTGGTCGGTTCACTGGCCTGGGATGTGGGAGATCCAGGGCCAAGTCTCTGCTGATTCAGAGCAGAGTTTTTCATTCCAGATCACTCTGAATCAGGCAAAGCAGGGACTGTAACATGAATCTCTCTGACCATTTACAAAACCAGCAGGCTAGACAGCTTTCACATCTTCCTGCCCTGCCCCCGCCACCCAAAAAAAATCCTCTAAGAAAACTTTGTTGGAACCAGTAAGTCTGGGTGATTTGCTTTGACAAACTTTCATTTCTTCGAAAATGTGCTGACCAGGTCTAATGGGCTGTTGCGTATCGGGCTGCGCGGTAGCTCCGTAGGAAATCAATGGCAAATGATTAACAGGACATTCTTTCTAGGTCATCTGTTTGCAAACGGTCTTTCAAAACAGCTATTATAGCATTTTATTTCCCTGCTGGTCTGAAGATAATAAATGGATGAATGTCTATGTTTCATACTACTTTCCTGCAGACATTTTTCATATTCCACGGATGTAAACTCGGGTCTATTGTCGGTATCACATGGATTGCGTGCCTAAGTGAAAATTGTTAGCAAGAACTTGATTAGGGTTTTGGACATAATCTCCGAAAAACAGGTTACTCATGGCCATTTTGTTGAAGTGATCATTTACAGGAATAGCAACATAGATGCCCTTTCGTACCATTTCGAAAGGTCTTACTATGACAAACGGAACCTTTACTCATGTAGATTTATGAAAGGGAACTGGATTAATTGGTACCATTTTTGTTATGGTCTTTATGCTCTTATGCATCTGGAAAGTAACATGGACCCTAAGAGCTCTCTCCGTTTCTGTCTTTCCCTGCCCAGAGCCTTTCTTCACTTTAGACAGCTCCCTGATGAGTCTTCATTGAATGAGCCAGCTGGGCAAATCTGCTTTGGAGTCAATTGGTGGCTGAGTGAAAAGAATCACATCTCCAGTGTGCTGTGGAGCTAACTCACTGCAAACCAGAAAGAAGGGCAAGACATCTAGAACTGCATCTGTGTTTCCGGTTGGTCATCCGCTCAGAGTAGCACAGGGCATGTTTCACAAGCCGCGTTGATACATTTTGTAGATACGGCATTACGGTCAGTGGTGCAATCGTTTCTGTATTGTCTTCCTGATAGATCTGCCTCTACGCCGGTGTCAGTCCTTGGCAAAGCTGAGTGAAACAATGCGAGCTGCAGCAATGTCTCCACAGCTTGTCTCACACTTGGGCCAGGTCTACACTACCCCCCTAATTCGAACTAAGGTACGCAACTTCAGCTACGTGAATAACGTAGCTGAAGTTCGAAGTACCTTAGTTCGAATTAGTTCGAACTTACCTTGGTCCACACGCGGCAGGCAGGCTCCCCCGTCGACTCCGCGGTACTCCTCTCGGCGAGCTGGAGTACCGCAGTCGACGGCGAGCACTTCCGGGTTCGACTTATCGCGTCCAGACTAGACGCGATAAGTCGAACCCAGAAGTTCGATTTCCAGCTGTCGAACTAGCGGGTAAGTGTAGCCAAGGCCTTGGTGTTGTGTAGAATGCAGTACAGGCGCTGACCGCTCTTCAGTGTTCATTCTGCTTCTCCTAAACCCCTTCATAGACACCGGCATTGTTAGTGATGGTTATTCAGCACAAGGCAGAACAAATGCATCCATTACCACTGGCAGGTTGAAAGCCGTATACAGGGTCCTTTCAGCCAGAGGGGTGCTCGAGCTGAACATGCTCCCATCCTGGAGTGCTACAGCGACAAAGCCCAGGGCCTACTTCTGTCCGGTAAGGCTCCAGAGCTTGGTTGGATTCGGTAAACTGCTCACAATGAAATCATTGCTGGGAAGTAGATTCAGGCTGACACAACTGAACCAAAATTCAGCATCTGTGCAATAAGGCAGGAGCGCACATCAGTCTAGTAAAGCAGGTTAGGAACGGGCCGAGGTGAAGTGCAGTTACCCTCACTTGGGAAACAACAGAGACAGTGACTTCAGGTTCCTGGTTTCCATGTGATGGGGATGGCAAGAGGTGTCCTTTGTCACACATCCTTGGCAGCTGGCTAAGGTGCACTTAGCCACACAAGGGAACCGTCTAAGGGAGTGTGCTGAATGATGTAGTGCTCACAGGGTCAATTAACCTTGCATGTACTCAAGACTGTTGTGTATTCCATTTCTGTATCAACCTAACAGTGACATTATGGGTCTGTAGTTCGTGGAACAATTATTTTCCCTATGCCACAGCAAATTCAGTTTGGCTTATTGAGACATTTAGGTCTGGTTGAAGCAATATTCAGTCACATATGTGTGCTTGGGCTGCTCTATCCAGAAAAGGGTTTCAAATTCTCTCATCAGGACTTTTTCACATTTTCCCAATCAGAATTTCCCTCCCTTCTTCCTGGCTCCCTGATGTGAACTGGTAGTTTAGTCACCCCCACCCTCTGTGCTCATTGGCAACATTTTTATCTTTCTTACCACATTCACTCTGAGCATGAAAAAAATTCTTCAAAGACGAAACGATGACAGTCATTGGGAAGAGGATATGTGTAATCTGCATGTTTTCCTTCAGTACCGAGAGAGTTTATTATTAAAGCTTGATTCCTGGCATCGGGAAAGTCATCCCTATTGATAGCAAGACTAGATTTCTCAAACATTCAAAACCAGAATTTAAAAAGCACTACAAGCTAAGCAGGGCGAGACAGGAATGTAGAAAACAAGTGTGAATGGGAGAACAAGCATTTTTATCACCACTATGGAGTAAGAAGAAAGCAACATTTTAACAGCTAACAGTTTCTTTATTCCAGGAACTTCTAACAACAACTGTACATCATGCAGTTATACTAGATAGCACCACATAAGTATCTTTTTAGTGGCATCCGGCAAAAGCATATTGCCACAAACTGCTAATGGACTTTACACCAGTAGCTGGGTCATGGTTTTATTCCTATAGTTATGGAATATGGGTTAGGGTGTGGCTATACCTATCTCTTTATATAAAGGATTGACAAATCTCAAAAGGATCAGAGTTAAGGATTAGTTCTGATGCTTATCTAAAGTTTATCCAAACCCTTGAAGTCTGGGGAAAAAAAATCTGGCAATCTTTCAAAAACTGGCTTTCTTATAAAATGTCTATGCTCCTTCTATTACCAGTTCTGGCTAGAATCCAGAAGTGATGGGGAGAAAAAAAAATACTTATCCAAACATTTCAGAACCTCAAAAATGTTTTGGCTTGAGTTCAGCACTGAAAATGAGTATAGGTGTGGGGCTGCTGAGAGGGAGGGAAACATTCTTATTTAATCCTGCCTGGTTTGCCCATCCTTACTTTATAACATAACTGATTGCAATGTAGAACAATTCCAGGTTTAAAACTAATGGTTTTTCTGTATGTAGCTTCTCTAGTACTGGTTGAGTCTTCCCTTGTGTTTCAAATTAGGTTTTTTTGTTTTGTTTTGTTTTTTTTTGCTTTGTGTTTTTTAAACAAAGAGAGGAAAACTTTTTGTCATAATCAAGAAAGTGTGTTGTCCTCTTTGTGGTTAGATGTTTGGCTGTGTGTGTGTGTTCTCCCTGTGTGCTGTCCCAGCTCTGCACAGCAGACCTCGAGCGAACTGCCCAATGACCAAAAGATCCGTCAAGGTACGAAGGTAACAGGCCCGGTTTATTGTTGACGAAGCACAGTACCGGTATTCCGCAGACTCTAATACATATATGCCCGTAACAATGGACCAGCTCAGTGAACGGCAGAACTTTCCGTTCCTCCCTAGGCTAGACAAAGACACTCCCTCTGAGCTACATCTTTATAGCCCAATACAAACAAGTTAATACTGCCCCTCTGACAGTTAGTTACTACCCCCTGACGTGGGTAGTTTTCACCCATCACCTTGTACATGTTGGTTTGATCAAAATATCTCTATTACTATCATCCTGACCTTATCTTTTAGGAGGGGTCAGTGAGTGCCTATTATCATGGGGAATTTTTGTACCATCCTTGATATTGGGATGTTCTGGTACCACTTGATAGCGGGATGTGTTTGCGTGAGCACTCTGGGCTTAGCCCATCTTGGAAAGGTGTATTTCTGCACTATCAGCCCTGTTAATGCCAGATTCTGGGAGAAGGGCCTGCCTCTTGCTCACAGCTTGTCTTTGCTTTATATCAGTAAAGCTTTGACAACTACTTTAGACCAGGTCTCTGGCACAAGGGTTTAGGTAAGGTTGCCAGCCCTCCGGGATTGTCTGGGAGTCTCCCAGAATTGAGCTCAATCTCCCGGAGGCTCCTGAAGCTAATCCGGGAGATTTTAGGCACTAAAAGTCCAGCGGCGCAGCGGGGCTAAGGCAGGCTCCCTACCTGCCCTGGATCCGCGTTGCTCCTGGAAGCAGCTGGCAAATCGCTCTAGCTCCTAGGCACAGGGACAGCTGGGGGGTTCTCTGTGCGCTGCTCCCACTCTCAGCGCCAACTCTGCAGCTCTGATTGGCCAGGGACCATGGCCAATGGCAGCTATGGGGGCAGTGCCTGCAGTCAGGGGCAGTGTGCGAAGCCGCCTGGGTGTCCCTGAGCTTAGGAGCCGAACATGCCGGTCACTTCCGGGAGCCACCCAAGGTAAGCGCCACCTGTTTGGAGCCTGCACCCTTCACCCTCTCCCACATGCCAACCCCCTGCCCCAACCTTGAACCCCCTACTGCATGTAAATTCCCTACCAGAGCCTGCACCCCGGACCCCCTCCTGCTCCCAAACTCCCTCCCAGAGCCCGCACCCCAGCTCCCTGCCCCAGCCCTGAGCCCTCTCTCACACGCAAATTCCCTCCCAGAGCCCCTCCTGCACCCCAACTCCCTGCCACAGCCATGGGCCCCCTCCTGCTCCCAAACTCCCTCCCATAGCCCGCACCCCCTCCCAGACCCCAACCCTCTGCCCCAGCTTGGTGAAAGTGAGTGAGGGTGGGGGGTGTGACGTTATGAGTGTAAAACAGTATTTCATTGAAAGGTGACAGGGCCAGAAAGAGTTAATTAACTCAGACTGACCTGACCCCTGGGTGAACTGTAGAAACTTGTTAGAAAGATATGTAAATGAATGGAGCTTTGAAATGCAAGTCTGCATTGTTAGAGGAAAAAGGGTAGATGTTTGCTCAGGGCTTGTGATGTAAGCAAACAAGTCTTGTCTATTGCTATAGTTTTAAATTCAAAGATCAAAAAAGGAATATTAACATTTATGATGATACTTGAGTGAAATAGTATTATTGTCTATATGTCTCTTTGAAGGTTGTGGTAACCTGTCTCTGAACTGTTTAATGGATAAATGACCCTGTGCTAATTGCCAGGATGTTTGGAAGAAGGAGAGTTAGGCCTATTGTTTTCTCAGGCCGAAAGGCTGCTGGAAATGTATAAGAACCCTGGGCCACGATCCTGCTTCATCTCAGATCTGCTTTGGGTTTCAAGAGGGAGAAACCTTAAGCCACAAGGATTGAGATCCCCAGTCATTGACTGGAGTCACCCTGAATATGGACATTGGACTATAACCTATGGACTGTATTTAAAAGGACTTTTAGCAACTACAAGATCACCTCTGCTATGTATCTGAACCTCAAGAATTGAATTCAAGTCTGTCTGTATATTGATCTTTTAACCAACACTCTCTCGCTTTTATTTTTTAATAAATTTTAGTTTAGTTAATAAGAATTGACTATAGTGTGTATTATGGGTAAGATCTAAGTTATAATTGAACCTGGGTATGTGGCTGATCCTTTGGGATTGAAAGAACCTTTTCTTTTATATGATGAGATAAGATTTTCAGTAATCATCATCGTATCTGACAGGTGTGTCTGGACGGAGGCCTGAGGCTGGGCACTTTAAGGGAACTGCATTGTTTGGATGTCTGAGTAACCAGTGAGGTACTATAGAAGCTGTTTTGTGCTGGTTTGGCAAATCTAAGTATTGGAATATCCACCATCGTGTGGGGTTTGTCTGCCCCGTTTTGTTTGCAGTTCACCCTGATTGAGTGACCTCAGCTGGCTCCCACGGGCAGCACTGTCACGGGGGAGAGCGAGAGACATAGGCAGGGGGGGTGGAGTGAGAGGGGGCAGGGCCTTAAAGATGGGGTATATTAGGGTGGGGCCTCAGAGAAGGGGTGGGGCTGTGGGCGGGGCAAGGGTGTCTGGGTTTCTGGCATTAGACAGTTGGCAAACCTAGGCTTATGTCTCAGGGTCTCTTCCTGCTACACCCTTTACCTTTTGGTTATAGATATATGTTCACATTCTCTGGTGTTGCAGATTAAGTGGTGAATAGTATGCCAACTAGGCTGCATTATTAAATTGAGTTGGCTGGAAAGTAAATGCTGACAAATTGAAATTAGTTATATTAGCACACTGACCTGAAGCCCCAAATATCCCTCCTGATTATGCTAAGAGTTTATTAGTATATAAGCAAGAGTAACATGAGTTATGTCAAGAGAAACAATTGAAATTCCTAGCAAGAAGAAGTTAGATTACTTATAGAGTGGAACATATATTTAAGAGCATGACATACTTTCATAACCTATTTTGACAGCTGCTTAAGATTGTTTTGTGCTTATGATTGATTATGCAATGTGAATAACAAGTTATGAAATCGTAACTGATACCACAATAAAGGCCATGTAGATGGGCAAGGGGAACATTATACTGACATTCCCCGGGTTATACAAGACCCGATTTATGCAAATTCGCACGTATGGAAAAAGTTCCATAAGCCAGAAATAGGATTTTCAAGTTGTGGAAATTTTTGCAAAACACACGGGTATACATTTCCAACTTACGCAAGGCTTTCTGGAATGGAACGATTGCGTAGGTCAGGGGGTGTCTGTACACCTAGCAGGTGCATAAGCACAGTGTGACATTAACATAAAGCTGAACAATGTATTAAATGTTCCAAACTGCAAAGGACAAATGAAATGATTGTTTGACATGTTTTGAACGTGTGTTAAGCTTTATTATTAAGTACATTAAAAGTGTTGGGGGGGGGGGTAGCTCAGTGGTTTGAGCATTGGTCTGCTAAATCCACAGTTGTCAGTTCAATCCTTGAGCAGGCCATTTTGGGATCCGGGGCAAGAATCTGTCAGAGATGGTACTTGGTTTTGCTGTGAAGGCAGGGGAGTGGACTCTATGACCTTTCAGGGTCCCTTCCAGTTCTATGAGATAGGTATATCTCCATATTAAACATTGTAAGGCATAACAGAATATTTCTGATTGGTTAATTCTAAGCTGCACAACTAGACCTAAAGTGCAAAATGAGTCAATAACACCTACGGAATTGTAAATCAATCTGGCACAAGCTGACCTGCAGACCGATAAATGATTGCATTTCTGTAGCATGCTGTTCTATTTGTAGTTAGAAAAATCTGACTTAATAAACCAATTGGTTTACTATTTGCCATGTCACTGATTCATAATCTTAACAGAACCCATCTGCATTTATTATAGTTTTCATTCTGAATTGGAACGTTGTTGGCATCCTTTCATCTGTGAGAGACAGTGGGAATTTCAGCCTATGATGTACATGTGACTGAATAGGTCAATCCAAGATTTGCATGATCTTTGGAAGTTATTGCAAATGTCTATGTCTTGGTTGGGAGTTGCTGGCTTCCTACGGGCTCTTTTCTCTTCAAGCTGTAGGTGCCAGCTCCTGTCATGGACTTTGATACCCTGATGGAGATGATGGCGCCACTTGTTATGATCACTTGCCAAGATTTCCTATTGGTTAGGATCAATTCCAAATTCCTTCATATCTCGCTTGCATGTGTCTTCATAGAGAAGCTTGGGACATCCTGTTGTTCTTGTTCCCTCTGATATCTCCTTGTATAGCATGTCCTTGAACATGCATCCATCTTCCAACCTATTCAGATGGCCCAGCCAATGCAGTTATCTTTGCTTGAGCAGGGCTGTCACAGTTGGTAAATTTGCCCTTTGAAGAACCTCTGTGTTGGTGACTTTACCTTACCGTTTGGTGTTGAGTATGTGGCATAAATAACATAGGTGGAAACTGTTCAACCTTTTCTCCTGATGAGCATAAGGTGTCCATGTTTCCCCACCATGCATGAGAGTGCTGAGGACACAAGCTTGGTATACTAGCGTTTTGGTCTTGATGGTCAGCTTTGAGTTTTTCCATGCTCTTTTGGTTAGTCTGCTAAAGGTGATGGCAGCCTTTCCAATGCGAACATTTAGTTCTTCATACAGTGAGACGTAGGTGGTCACCGAAGAACCTACATAGCTGAACTTTGAAGTACTTCTAGCTGGTTTTCATTTGAGGTAATTGAAGGATCTTGTGGAACGTCTTGTCCTAATACAACTATTTTCTTGATGCTGATGGTGAGAGCAAATGCCTGACAGACACTTGAAAGGCAGTCCATGATGTGGAAGCAGAGAAAGATCTGACAGAAAGGGGATGCAATGCATGACAGTTCATTAGCAAGAGTCAGGCTAACTGTAACCCTAATAACGCGAGATTTGTAGAAGTGAGGATTGTGTGAGGTGAGTGGGAAAGAACTGTGTGAGAAGTTGTTGCGACCTTGTGTAGATAATGTGTAGAAAATATTGTATGTAGGCTAGAGTCAAAACAAGTGAGAAAAATAAGATATCAAGATGGCCTATGTATAAACAAAATGCAGCTGTTGCTTGTTATTGTCTGTAATGAAAAGTATAAATGCTTGCTGTAATTGTTTACCTGTTGAAAGACCTGCTTAGCTCTCTCCCTCTGCGCAATTGTGAGAGAAATAAAGCGTCTGACTTGCTGTACCCAAACAAAAAGTGAGAACTGTGTTTTTCTCCGACAATGAGTTCTTGTAATAGATCTTCATTGTGGGCTATGAGGGCAGCATCATCAGCGAATGAAAGTTCCCTGATTAGCACCTTTTTGACTTTGGTCTTTGACTTAAGTCGTGACAGGTTGAAGAGTTTCCCATCTGATCTTGTGTGGAGACACACTCCATCTTTCATGTCCTTAATCGTAAAGTTCAAGAGTACCGAGAAGAAGATTCCAAAGAGTGTAGGGGCAAGAATACACTCCGCTTTTCATCTCAAAGCTGTCTGAAGTGGACCCATCAACCTGGACAGTTGCTCTCATATTGTTGTGGAATGAACGTATAAGACTTAACAGGTTTTGTGGACATCCTATCTTTTCTAGTATTGCTAATAGACCTGCTCTGCTGACTGTGTTGAATGCTTTGGTTAGGTCCACAAAGGTGATGTACAGTGGTCGGTTTTGCTCTCTGCATTTTTCTTGGAGTTGACGGGGCGAAAATATCATGTCTATAGTTGATCTTCCAGCCCTGAATACTGCTATGCTTAGTAGCGAGATACCCCTGTAGTTGTTGCAGTCACTCTTTTCGCCTTTATTTTTATACAAAGTGATGATGTTTGCATCACACATCTCTTGTGGTACCTCACCCTCTTTCCAGAATTTCAGAAGCAGCTGATGGAGATATGGTAATAGGCTGTCTTTCCCGCACTTGAGGATTTCCTCTGGGATGCCATCTTTTCCAGGAGCCTTGCCACTTGATAGCAAATCAATGGCCTTGCTTAGCTCTTCTACAATGGGCTTCACATCTAGCTCTGCCATGACCTGTAGAGTTGGTATTTGGTTCAGTGATTCACTGGTGATGATTCTTTCTTGTGCGTATAGCTCTGAATAGTGTTCAATCCAATGAGACAACTGCTGGCTTTTATCAGTAATGATTTCACTGCTGTGCGGTTTAAGAGGAGCAACCTTGCTGACAGTGGGACCTAGAGCTTTCTTCAGGCCGTCATACATGACTTTGAGGTTTCCTGTGTCTGAGGCTGTCTGTAGCTCTTCACAGAGCTTGATCCAGTAATGATTTGCACAGTGTCTGCTCGCTCACTGCACCTCAGTGTTTGCATGTCGAAGGCTCACTTTGGTGCTCTCTGTTGGCTTCTTGTTATGTTCAAGATAGGCTGTGTTCTTAATGTTAATGAGAAGTAATAGTTCCACTTCATTTTCTTCAAACCAGTCCTTTTTTTTTATGGTCTCTTTCCCCCAAATGTAGCTAAAGCTGTTTCAAAAGAGACCTTTCCTCTTATCCCATGATTGCCTACTTTCCTTAAGAGTCTTTAGTGATGTTCTTAAATCTTCCCAAAATTCCTCTCTGGTAATGACGTCCGATGCATGCTCAGTTCAAAAGCCTTCAGAAACTCCTGGAATTTCCTCTGGTTTTCGGCGTTAATAGCATTGCTTTGGGGCTTGCACCTAGGTTTTGCTCTATGTAGTTTCTTGGCTGTAATTTTCACTTTGCTAATAATCAAGGAACGGTCAGTGTCACAATTAGCACTGTGGAACATTCGAGTGTTCTGCACTAAGGATAGGTCTTTCCTCCTTACAATAACAAGGTCTAATTGACAAAGAGTCCTGCGGCACCTTATAGACTAACAGATGTATTGGAGCATAAACTTTTGTGGGTGAATACCCACTTCGTCGGATGCATGTAGTGGAAATTTCCAGAGGCAGGTATAAATATGCAGGAAAGAATCAGTCTAGAGATAACGAGGTTAGTTCAATCAGGGAGGATGAGGGCCTCTTCTGGCAGTTGCGGGGGAAGGATAGCTCAGTAATTTGAGCATTGGCCTGCTAAACCTAGGGTTGTGAGCTCAATCCTTGAGGGGACTACTTAGGGATCTGGGGCAAAAATCAGTACTTGGTCCTCTAGTGAGGGCAGGGGGCTGGACTCAATGACTTTTCATGGTCCCTTCAAGTTCTATGAGTTAGGTATTTATTTACTACATGCATCTGACAAAGTGGGTCTTCACCCACAAAAGCTCATGCTCCAATACATCTGTTAGTCTATAAGGTGCCACAGGACTCTCTGTCACTTTTTACAGCTCCAGCTTAACATGGCTACCCCTCTGATACTTGAAGGTGCCAGTGGCCTGATCATAGATGTTGTCCTGACACTTTGTGGTGCTTTTTTCCTGTAAAATATGAATTGGTAATGCACATTTGGCTTTGGGCGCAGAATTCAGTAAGTCGTTGGCTGTTCTCATTCATCTTGTCAATGCCAAAATGTCCTAGGCAATCTGGCCATGAGTTGTTGTCTGCACCAACTCTTGCATTAAAGTTACCAAGGAGGAAAAGTTGCTCAGTAGATGGTATTCTTTTGATGACTTGATGCAAAGAGTCATAAAAAGTATCCTTCTCCTCAGGGCTAGATTTGAGTGTTGGTGCATAGGCCGATGGTCATCTGAAGTTTAAGTGAGATGATACGCTCTGACTTCCCAATGGGTGTTTCTAGGAGCTTTACCCACTTGTTTCTCACAGCAAAACCAACACTGTGCCGATGATTCTCTTTGCTGCTTTTACCTTGCCAAAAGAAGGTGTAATTGGCCTCTTGGACAGAACCAGCATCTGCAAGTCTTGTTTCCTGAAGTGCTGCAATGTCAACATTGAGTGTGTACAGCTCACAGTCTATCAAAGCTGACTTCTGTATGCTGCTTGTGTATTGTCTGTCAATCCTGGACACGTGGTCCTGCCATTCCAGCTGCCAACCTGGAAAGTTCTTGGTTTCTGATTTTTGCCAGGTGCAAGGTTTCCATCTGCCATTCAACTTCTGGTCTAGTCCCGCACACCTCATGAGGCGGGTAGACGGTGGCGGGTCAGCACCTGGCTGTCCGGGGGCTGCCCAGCTGTGGCAGGTGGTGGCTGACCAATGGACTGCAGTGATTCCTCTCACCGCCAAAGTTGACCTGTGGCGCCCTCTTCTCTGCCAATCAAGTGAGAGCTTATAACCCGTAACTGCCACCTTCCGTGTTGCGTCCATGTTGCCAGCAAGGATGGAGTGTCCTCTCCATGTGATGTGTCTGCGGTAGCCTGGGCAGTCGATATGGAGGCGCTGCTTTGCTGTGTGTCAGCGTCCCCCTCTTGACTTCACGGGTTAGGACCAAAGGAAGGACGGGAGTTGATACATTTGGAACCGGCTACACTGCAGGAGTTGCCAGTGCAGAAGAGATCTTCCCTCAGCCTGCCTTTCTGGGCTCCACTCCTAGACTGGTTATCAGCCACAGCTGAAGGACCTAACCTGTCCTGTGTGGATGTGTAGTAAAGGTCCCAGATATAGCAAATAGAATATTCAAATATTATGATGTAAAAGATAAAAGAAAAGAAAATGAAATGATAAAGTCAAAATGAAATATTTTTACCTTAACAAAATTCCATCTAAAATGAAGTCAAAATCTACACGTTCCTGGGAAATGTTTTGATTTTGATTAATCTGCTTTTTCTGATGGAAAACTATTCAGTCAAAAAGAATTCCACCAGCTCTGTTATTAAGTGAAGTACAGAAGTTAGTCCCTAAGTGCCTGGAAAAAATTAATGTAGCTTTTGATAAAAGTCTTATTAATGTAGGCCCCCACTATGGGTTTAATTTGAATTTTCCACACATACATGTTTTTATTGATCCAGAACCCGATGAAAAGCAATCTATCAAATCTTCTGCTCAATGCACTGTAATTACTAAAGTAAAGAAAATATCAGGAGCTAATTTAATATTTGAAATATATTGCTTCAGTTCATGCAAACTGAAACAAGACAGCAGGAATAGCAAAAAGAAACCGAAATCTATTCATTTCATTTCAAGCATACAGCAGCAAGAAGGGGAAATTTTTCTATAGGGGAAAGTGCCTTATTCTAATGTGAAGATTTTAATCGTGACTAGCAGTAGATTCAAATGGCTGACTTCATAACTACAGACAACTTTATAAATGACAGCCAAAATGTGTATATTTTGTCACCCAGTTATTTTGCACAGTGCTGCATATTAGTGCTTGCAGTCTGATATTAGACAGAGCGGAGTTTTCCTGCTAGAGGGCTTGGAATGCAGGGCTAGATCCTTAGCTGCTCTGATGTTTGTGTTCAGTGCATCTGTGGGGAGAAAGGTGGTTCTCACTGCAAAGCAGCCGGAGCCATAGCTGTGGGTCTGCCCCATGCTCCTCAATGCCATAGGCTGGCCATCAGACTGACTAATGGATTAGTGAATCGCAGAACAATATCATCAACACTTACTAGAGCTGTCTTCTATCTTAGCCAGTAAAACCAGGCAATATCAGCCCTGTAAGAATTGGACATGACTCCTATAGAAGTCATTGGCGTTATCTCCTATTCCAACAGCCCTGGATTTGGTTCATTGTCTATAACTCACCCATGTATACCTCATATAATGAGTCAGGATCGGCTAGGACACATAATACAGGACAGGTGGTTGCAAAATATTTACGGCACAACAACGTTTAGGATCAAACTGGCTGGGATCCATATTGACTGTTCACATATGGTGCTGTTTCAGAGAGAATAGCCTTTAAAAAGCTTTCCAGCACTAAACACATCTAGCCCTGCTCTGTTTATTTTTATATGCAGTGGGGTGGTGTTGTAGACCTGAAGACGACCTCTGTGTAAGCTTGTCTCTCTCAGCAACACAAGTTGGTCCAATAAAAGATATTACTTCACTCACTCTGTTTGTTTGTAGTGAGTTTGTTTCTGACATTAGATGCACATTGCGCATGGTCACAACTCCATACCGCTGACTTGGAGGCAATGTAAACATGCACTAGCAATGTAAAGCGCGTGGAGGGAAGGACGAGATGAAAGACTGAGAGTAAAAAAAAACTGTTCGCTTAGGTAAGAAAGGGACGAGCAACCTGTATCTGATAAAAGGAGAACTACTCGGAATGTCACCCAATTTTTATGTTTACCCAAATCTTTTGGAGGTTTGGATGTTTGCTAAGGGAAAGGATTGCATTGTCCCTGGCTATGGCTACATTACAGAGCTCAGTGCGGTGGCACAGCTGTGTCGGTGCAGGTGTGCTACGGGAACACTGCTAGTGCTGACACTCTCAGCCATCGGGAGAGAGCTCCCCCATCCACTCCATTACTCCAGTCCCCGCGAGTGGCGGTTGCTACATCAGGCGGAGAAGCTGCACACCCACATAGCGCTGTCCACACCAACGCTCAGGTGGGTGTAACTTACATCGCTCGGGGGGGGGGTGGCTTATTCACCCCCCTGAGTGACAGGACTTATACCAACGTAGATGGTGGTGTGTGCAGAGCTTAAATCAGTAACAGGAGTCTTGGGTTTGTTTGAGGAATATTCCCAAATGGGGCCCAGAGATTTACAAACTATTCAAACAGTCACAAATACCCAATTCATGACTAATATCCATTCTCCCCTCCCTAGTTCTAAGGGCTTGTCTACACCAGAAAGTTGTACCAATAACCCAAAAACATGAATGCAGTTATATCATTATAAAGGTGCTTTATACTGTTAAGGTTATTTCTGTTTGGGAAGAGAAATAACTAACCTTTATGCCAGTATAACTGCATCCATACTACAGCTGTTACTGGGATAACTATTGCAATAAACAAATCACAGCCCTATTCTGAAATATCGATCCCAGTACAACTTTTAAGGGTGGAGCAGGACTGAGACCTGCGCATTGTGTTTCCAGGTGCCAGTCAGGTTACAGTACTGGTGGATATTTATGCACTGTGACAGACCCAGAGCAGTGGGGTACAGGAGTCTGGTAGAGGGCAAATATACTGGTCACTGGATGAGTAGTTTTCTGTTCCCTGAGTGACCAGAGCAGGGGCTGCACTAGAGTAATCAGGAACCTGCTAGGACCAGTTAAGGCAGGCAGGCTAATTAGGACACCTGGAGCCAATTAAGCAGAAGCTGCTAGAATCAATTAAGGCAGGCTAATCAGGGCACCTGGGTTTTAAAAGGAGCTCACTTCAGTTTGTGGTGCAAGTGTGAGGAGCTGGGAGCAAGAGGCGCAAGGAGCTGAGAGGGTGTGCGTGTGCTGCTGGAGGACTGAGGAGCCCAAGCGTTATCAGACACCAGGAGGAAGGTCCTGTGGTGAGACTAAGGAAGGTGTTTGAAGGAGGCCATGGGGAAGTAGCCCAGGGAGTTGTAGCTGTCATGCAGCTGTTACAGGAGGCACTATAGACAGCTGCAGTCCACAGGGCCCTGGGCTGGAACCCGGAGTAGAGGGCGGGCCCGGGTTCCCCTCAAACCTCCCAATTGACCTGGACTGTGGGTTCTTCCAGAGGGGAAGGTCTCTGGGCTGTTCCCCAACCCATATGGTGAATCTCTGAGGCAAGAAAATCTGCCAATAAGCGCAGGACCCACCAAGATAGAGGAGGAACTTTGTCACAGCACATAGGAAGCCAGATAAGTCATAACTGTAGACTAAGACCACTTCTTGTGCAAAGTCTTTTGAAGTTTATAATTAGAAAATAATGAAATTTATGGGCAGCAAGTTTAAAACAAATAAAAGGAAATTCTTCTTCACACAGCGCACAGTCAACCTGTGGAACTCCTTGCCTGAGGAGGTTGTGAAGGCTAGGACTATAACAGCGTTTAAAAGAGAACTGGATAAATTCATGGAGATTAAGTCCATTAAAGGCTATTAGCCAGGACAGGTAAGGAATAGTGTCCCTAGCCTCTGTTTGTCGGAGGGTGGAAATGGATGGCAGGAGAGAAATCACTTGATGATTCCCTGTTCTGTTCATGCCCTCTGGGGCACCTGGCATTGGCCACTGTTGGCTGACAGGATACTGGGCTGGATGGACCTTTGGCCTGACCCAGTGGGGCCGTTCTTAAGTTCTTATGTTAAGTTAGTAGGCTTGTTGTTCAAAATTGCTCAGTTTAATTAAAAGACTGTCTGCTGGACAACAATCAGAACCTTTACACCAGGTCTGCCATCCACTTTCTTCTCTGCTGTCCCCTCAGCATCATATAAAATCAGCTGAAGATGGAGAGTGGTAGTAATGAATTATTAAAAAATCATCCCAAAACTAGGTTGCAGGAGGAAGAGTCTGCTGGATTGGCATGTTCTGCTTGCCTTCTGTGTCCGTTCTTTCGCACTCTATTCAATCTACGCTGCTCTGATAATTGTACCATCAAGTTCTGGACCACTGTTATGTTTCCTTGTGAATATACTATTTTCCCTTTGCTGCACAACTACCAATCCCAGTAGAGACTACAGGAGATCAGTGCACACACCAAGTGGAGAGAGGTCCCCGTCATTAGAAAATAAAGCAATAAGAGAAGTAATAGAGGAAAACTTTTACAAAGTTGACCCTGAAGCTGCCATCTTCTGGTTAGAAAGATTCATAGATTCACAAGGGTCCTATCTGGCCTTGGATCGCCTAATCTGACCCCTGTATAATGCTGGCCACAGAACTTCCCCCAAATAATTCCTAGCACGGATCTTTTAGAAAAACATCCAACCTTGATTTAAAAATTGTTAGGGATGGAGAATCCACCAGGACCCCTGGTACATTGTTCCAATAGCTAATTCCTCTCACTGTCACACCTTATTGCCAGTCTGAATTTGTCTAGCTTCAGCTTCCAGCCATTCCATCATGTTAGACCTTTCTCTGCTAGACGTGTTCCCATATAGATACTTATTAGACTGTAACCAAGTCCCCCGTAACCTTCTCTCTGTTATACTAAATAGCTTAAGCACTTTGAGTCTCTCTCTCCAGGGGAGTGTGTTGTTATGCAGTCAGGGGCAGGGCCGGCTCCAGGGTTTTTGCTGCCACAAGTGGCAAAAAAAAAGAAACAAAAAAACCCCCGCGATCTGCGGCGGCAATTTGGCGGAAGGTCCTTCGCTCCGAGCGGGAGTGAGGGACCATCCGCCGAATTGCCACCGAATAGCTGGACGTGCTGCCCCTCTCCGGAGTGGCCGCCCCAAGTACCTGCTTGCAAGCTGGTGCCTGGAGCCGGCCCTGGTCAGGGGAAAGGGTGGCAGATAACAACTTCGGTCCCATGGCGAGGGTTGGGTGATTAATACCACCCCAGGAGGCACAGTATTGCAGCTGCTATGCCATGGTTATGGGAGGAGTACAGCATGCACCTCCTCTGCGGCTGGCCAGCCAATTACCTCTAGTGCTAGGAGAAAATTTGATTATATATGTGTGTGCTAATCTGCATATTCAGATTACTTGGAATCATTTTTGGGTGCGTGTGTATTGCTACAACTCTCAGGCTGATTTGGCTGTTTCCCGTCTCTCTCCCCCAGACCTGCCACTCCTGGCAGTAATAAGTAACAGTTACGGGCTACAGCTCCGTCTCTCCTTGCTTGAGCTGGGCAGGAAACCTATTTTCCTGTTCCAGACAATGTTTGAGATTTTGGACGAGAACCCCTCCCGTTGGGTTAGGTAGTGTCTACACCGAAGCACTGCAGCAATTCAACCACAGACAAGCCCTGGCTCAGTCCATTAATGGGTGTAAACTCACCAGGGGGAAATATAAACTGGAAAGTAGAAGAAGGTTTCAAACCCTCCGAGAGGTGAGGTTCTGGAACAGCATCCCAACTGGAATTGTGGGATAAACAACTTTATTAGTCCTAAGAGAGAACTGGAGAAATGTGTGAGTGGGCTTGTGCAATGGCATTGCTTATGATGCGAGGGGAGAGTTCAACAGCCCTGGGGGACGCTTCTGGTTCATGCCCTCTGTTCCTAAAATCTCATGCTTCAGGGCTTCAGCTGGTCACCTGTAGGGGGTCAGGAAGGGAGGTATTTTCCCTTCAATCTATTCTGGGTTTTTTTGTTTGTTTGATTTTTGTCTACTTTCTCTGAAGCATCAGGGATGCCCATGGCTGGAGATGGGATATTGGACAGGGAAGGCCAGGGCTCTGAGGTGGTAGTACCAATCATTCTCTCTCTCTCAGGTGCTTGGCTGGCTGGTTCTTGCTCGCACGCTCAGAGTCTCACTGATTGTCCTACCAGGGGTCAGGAAAGAATTTTCCTCCAGGTCAGATTGTCAGTGACCTGGTTTGGTTTTTTTCCTCACTTTCCTCTGCAGTGAATGGGTGTGGGTCACTTGCCAAGATTTTCTGACTACGTGACCCAGGGACTCCGTCAATGCCAACTGGCAGAGGGCACCCCATAACATAACTGATATTGGGTCTGACTTACTCATTGCCTAGCTCACCGTGGTCATATTCTGTAACGAAACGGTGTTGTGTAAGGCATCATCTATACCCTGGTGACACGATGGTCATTGATATCATTGCGTGGTGCGTCTATGAGAGATCTATGAAGCAATATAAATATGCTGGAAATATGTCCTTAAAATGTGTTTGTCAGGCAAGGCTTAAGTCACACCACCCCAAACAAAGGGATGTGGTTCCACCTGCTTGAATGTGTCCCCAGTTGTAAATGGAGCAAGAAGAGACAATGAAATTACATTTATGTGAAGGGTAGACAAAGCTGGCGGTCAAACCAGTGTGGAAGGTGGCCACTTAACACTCTCAACAGGAGATGGAAGCTGCAGCTCCGGGGAACCTTCCTGCTTCCTGAAGCAAGGTTAATGAATGCTGGGAGACCTAAGTAAGGACAGAAAGCCAGTTTGGCATCATTAATGGGCAGATGCAAGAGGCCAGAGCATTTGCACATCTGAGAAAGGTGAACCATTAATGGCCAGCTGCAATACTGTGCCTCCTGCGGTGGTATTAATCACCCAACCCCCACCAGGGGCCTGAAGTTATTAATGGGCAGATGCAAGAGGCCAGAGCGTTTGCACACCTGAGAAAGGTGAACCTTTCAGCCAGGGGCTTGAAAGTCTCTGGAAAGTGGCAAGAGAAGAGAAACCTGTTTAGGCCAAGACTGTCACTTGCTGACATTCACTGTAGTTACTAGGAAGTGAGGTATGCCAGTGACAGGGAAATGATTAAGTGAGATACACCCTGTGATGCTTTGGGGTTCACTCACCCAGTGTGGGGTGTGTCACCACCTGCCCTGCTGCCGTGGGTGCCTCTCTGCTGTGAGCAGGCTGAAGTGTCAGGGCTCTGAGCCACTGGTGCTCCTCGGTCCCGCCGATTCTCTGCCTGTGGCACACAACAGCCTGGCCTGTGGGGACTATCATTTCGTGTGGGTGTTGGGTGTGGGTGTTGGGTGGTGTTAGTGGCCTGGGATACACAGGAGGTCAGAGTGGTGCCTTCAGGCCTTAAACTCTATGACCTCAGATGAGTTTGGCGACTGGGAATTCTGTTTGGGTAAGGACAATGTAAGAGCTTCATGATTTGGCCCATTTGTATTAAAACTTGCATAATGCATAAATGCCTCCTCAGTTCATAGGCCTTGTGCTGGGCCTCTGCACAAACATGGAGAGCAGGGTCAATAATGGATTAGGGAGTTTGCTGGCAATGCCAAAAAAAAAAAAAATAATTAAAAAATAGTTTGGGGTTGAATTAAAAATAATTGTTTTGGCAAATCCAAAAGTTGAGGGTAAAATTGGTGTGTGTCAAACGACATGTTTCCTTTCCATTTTTGAGCCTTTTTTAATGTTTCAAATTTTACATGAAATTTAAGGAAGGACATTTTCAAAACCATTTTGACTCTAAAAATCAAAATGTTTCCTTTAGAAAATGTCAAAACAAAATGGTGAGAATGTTGTGGAATTGTTCGATATAAATATAAAAAACATCTTGGTCTTGCTGAATCTGCATTTCCCCCCAGAAAGTTTCATCCAAAATATTTGCTCTGTTTTGCTAATGTTCAACTTAAGCCATAGTTTGAGGGGCTTGAGTACTGCTTAGTCCTTTGTGTTCTTCCTCTGCACAAAGGTGAATTTCACACTATCATTATTTAAAATAATAACTTTTAATTAGCATGGGGAATAGTATTTCTGGGTACACACATGTGTACACACACATGCACACACACTCACACACACACACACACATATAGGTTTGCCTCAAGAAGAATACACCTGAGCAACCTGTTCTTGCTGTGCATGGAAGTTCAGTATAACAGAAGACAGCCCAGCACTGATTACAGAGTCCTTTCTGCAGTATCTCTATACAATACGTGGGCATGAATCTTTTAATTCATACATCATTTACAATTTGCTGCAACAATTCCACAAAATCAGTAAGCTTTAAAAAGTTAATGAAAGAGAATATTTTTTTCTCTCTTGTTGAAAGTTCTGTAATTTGTTGCACCACACTGGTAGCAGGAGATTTATTATTAGGTTGGTATGAGGTGGAAAAAAAACAGAAGAATTTTTCTCTTGTTTGGAAGAGGTTTTATAGTGTTTAGTGCTTGATTGACTAGGAAATTGGGCACAATGACCACTGCTGGTTAGTGGTATTCTGCTCCACTGAACTGCAATGACAGTAAAGTTATTAAGGCCACATGTTTCAAACATTGGCGCCTAAAGTTCGGCATCTAAATCGATATATAGAAACCTAATAACATTGGCCTACAGCTATTGATGACATCAGTGGGAAATCCGGCTATAAGTTACAAGAACTCTAGGAAGATATATTTAATTATGATTTTTTTCTTTGTTAGCATTTTTCATCTTGCAACTGAAAGCTGATTTCCTGCTCAAATTTTATGTGTCTTAGGCAGACACAGGGTTGGTTATGCATGGGGCTGTGGTCTCAGAAATGCTTCTAAGCAGAACTTTTATTGAAACATTTGTTAGAAGGGAAATTAGTAAAATAGTTGTATGAGCTTTGCAACAATATTTTAAAAGGAGAACAAGTGCAATGCTAGGGTTGTCACCAGATTTGTTTTTGGATCCCAGGTCACCATGTCTAGATATTTGTATTGGAAATAAATGCTGAAATAAAGTTACATTGGTGCTGACAATGAGAAGAGAATTAGGACATTACTTATTTCCTATTCTAAGGACAAGGAAAACAATGGTATCTTCAATACTGTTGTGTGGAAACTTAGCACATGTGGACTTCTTAATGGTGTGCACTGTAATTTATGGTATCATACATTGTAGTTGAACACATAACAGTAGGACTGGAAAGTTATAGGCAACCCAATAGTTCTTGCGCTAGACAGCCCTCCTAAAGCTAACTTAATAAATAAGAGAAGATAGAACTATTGTCCTATATAGATCTTGACATGTTCATGGAGCAGGTCCTCAAGGAATCAATTCTGAAGCACTTGGAGGAGAGGAAAGTGATCAGGAACAGTCAGCATGGATTACCAAAGGCAAGTCATGCCTGACTAACCTAATTGCCTTCTATGATGAGATAACTGGGTCTGTGGATGAGGGGAAAGCAGTGGATGTGTTATTCCTTGACTTTAGCAAAGCTTTTGATACGGTCTCCCACAGTATTCTTGCCGCCAAGTTAAAGAAGTATGGGCTGGATGAATGGACCATGAGGCAGATAGAAAGCTGGCTAGATCATCAGGCTCAACGGGTAGTGATCAATGGCTCCATGTCTAGTTGGCAGTCGGTATCAAGCGGAGTGCCCCAACGGTCGGTCCTGGGGCCGGTTTTGGTCAATATCTTCATTAATGATCTGGAGGATGGCGTGGACTGCACCCTCAGCAAGTCTGCAGATGACCCATTCAGCCTAGCTAGCTTGCAGTCCCAGGCCTTGTGCTGGTGGGGAATGTGCTGAACCTGGCTGTTCTAATCCTCCCTGTCAGGAATCCTGTCCAGGAAACACCTTTTGGGGTCCAGATCAATATTAATTATCGACCATTCCTCAATCTGTCACCTCAACTCCTTTCACAAGCACTGAATCATTTCAACGATTTGGGCTCAACTGTGGCTTTTGCATGAGCCCTGAGTCACACTCTGGTCCCTGGTTCCCTCCTTGCTCCTTACGCCTGGCACAGATTCCTTCCCTTCTGCGTTGCCTCAGCTCCGGTGAGTGGAATGGATTCTGCGCCTTGCCACACACCTGCATGGGACAGGGAGTAGCAGCCTAAGCCACTCTGCCCCTTAGCCCTTTGTTTGGGTTGTGGCCAAGGTCCAAATTGTGCCTTTCCCTAGAGGGAGAGAAAACTCAGGTCACTGCAAATGCTTTGATGAAGCGTTTCTGCTGAGAATTGATACTGCTTCGCGTTCACGACAGTATGGAGTCATTGGGGGAATCGTTAAAAGACTACGCCTCTCCTTGATGGTCAGTTTAATTTTTCCATCTGTTCAGTTAAAAGGAGAGATCTTGTGTCTCCTCCATTTTTACAATCAGCAGGAAACATACATCAAACTTACACATGCAAAAATACTTCATGTTTCCCAAAGTCTCTTCAGCCTCCTGAATTCCAGCTCAAGTCTTAAAGGCTTAATTAATACATGTTTATTTCTCATGAGAAACTGGGGTTATCCCATCTGTGCTGTACAGTGGGGATCTGTACCTTTGCGTCTCTCTCTGAGGAGAAAACTCCAAAGTGATTATTTGGCATTCATTTTCCTGGCAGAGTCTTTGGATTTTGAGCTTGCCATATATCTCAGCTATTCGAAAAATCAGACTTCAAAAGGGTTGTTTATCAAACCAAATATGGTGTTGATAAGTAAACCTAGGACTAACCCTCCACCCTAGCACCATTATGGGCCATTATCACTAATCTGTTCTCTCTGGGGATGCCACTTTCACCTTTGAAACCAGAAAAGAGCGACACATCAGGATGGAACAGCAGATGAAAGGAATCAAAAGAGATGAGGCAAGTTCACAACAACTGATCAAACAGCCTATTGTTGCACTTGCCATACAATCAAGGCACAGGCTGCTGGATCCAGAGCCAGTGAAAAAAAGTAAATTAAATCACTGAGGCTTTGCACATTTGACTATCTAAAGATCCACTGAACCAAACAAACTCTGATTCTGTCTCCAAAGAGCTCTCTATCATAACATTCAGGAAAGTCTGCCATGATGGGAAAAATCTACAGACTCAGTGAAAGGGAACAGGAATACAACACTCAGTCCAAAATGTAAATCCGTGGTGGTAAACCAATATTGCGTTGTATTACTTGTATTTTGTTTGACAGTAGCTTGTAGTGACCCCAGCTGAGATCAAAGCCCAGTTGTGCTAGGATCTGTATACACACAAAGAAAGAAAGAGGTTCTTCCTCACAGCGTGTAAATAGTGAAGACTGACAAAGAGCAGAAGAGAGAGGAAGTATCCTCTCCATAGCTGCTGACTCTGGTGGGTGCTCTGGGGCCGGAGCACCCACGGGAAAAAATAGTGGGTGCTCATCACCCACCAGTAGCCCCACAAATCAGCTCCTCCCCCCCAGTGCCTCCTGCTTGCCATGATCAGCTGCTCAGTGGCATGCAGGAGGTGCTGGGGGGGAGAGGCAGGGGCAGGAAGAGGCAGGGGGATGGAATGGGGCAGAAAGAGGTGGCATGGGAAGAGGTGGGGGCGGGACTTGGAGAAGGGGTGGAGAGGGGGCAAGGCCTGGATTAGAGCAGGGGTCCAGCACCCCTGTGGCAATCACAAGGTCGGCACCTCTCAATCCTCTCCATTTGACAGATGGAGATCCGAGGCACATACAGAATAACTGACTTGTCCAAGGCCACTCGGAATCTGTAACAGAGCCTGGATCTGAAGAGAGACCTCCTGAGTCCCAGTCCAGTGCATTAACCAGAAGGCCATTCTCCTCAAGTAAGACATCAGGTGTGCAGTGTTGAGACAAGCAGCCCTGGATGCAGCAATCACTGGGTAAGATTCCCCAGCCTGTGCAGTGGAGGAGGTCAGACTAGATGATTGTACTAGTCCTTTCTGTGAATCTATGACCGGTGAGGACAGAAACATAGTTCAGAAAGGCATATGGGACTTGGTCTTCTCTCTTTTTCTAAAGCCATTGAAAAAGTTGTGAGCTGGTGCGCAGGCCTTTTGGAATATTTTGTAGTTTAATTTATGGTCCAGATGCCCAAACCTGTAGTGACAAGGTGGGGGAGGTAATATCTTTTATTGCACCAACATCCGGTGGTGAGAGAGACAAGCTTTCCTCTCTCGTATCCTGGGACTGACATGGCTACAACAACACTGCATACAAACCTGTAAATGCCTAGGCCGGGACACGTGCATTCTGGAGATGAATGCATGGCTCTGCAGATAGTACCACGAGGAGGACTTTGGCTTATTCATACATTCATAGATTCTAGGACTGGAAGGGACCTCGAGAGGTCATCGAGTCCAGTCCCCTGCCCTCATGGAAGGACCAAATACTGTCGAGACCATCCCTGGTTTCCTCAACCATAGATGCTGTTCCAGGAAAAAGGTCTGCTGGGACAAGAAGGGACCCACCTGACCAAGCAGAGGAGGATCATCTTTACGCACCAACTCACCAACCTCATGAGGAGGGCTTTAAACTAGGTTCAAAGGGGTCAGGCGGCAAAAGTCCACAGGTCAACATAAAAAGGCGTGACCTGAACAGAGAGCTAGATGTGGGGAGGACATAGACATTTACAGTAGGGTCAGAGGAGCAACAAGAGTGAAATCAGCGGGAAAATCTTCTCACCATCTTAGATCTCTCTACACCATGCAAGGAGCATGGGAAATAAACAACAAGAACTGGAAATGTTAGTGCATCAGCTAAATTATGGCTTAAGTGGCATCACTAAGTCTCATGACTGGAATACTGATAAAGAAGGCTGTAGCTTGTTCAGGAAGGATAGGCAAGGGAAAAAGGGAGAGGGTGTTGCAGTGTATCTCAGGAATATATACTCTAATTCTGAGCTCCAGAAGGAGGCAAGAGAGAGACCAGTTGAAAATCTCTCTAACGATAAAAGGGGACAAAATAGGGGCAATGTCATAGTAGGTGTCAGCTACAGACAATCAAATCAGGAAGAGGAGATGGAGGAGGCATTTTGAGAACGAATAACAGAAATATAGAAAACATAAGACCTGGAAGTAATGAGGGACTTTAAATACCCAGACGTGTGATGGAAAAGTGACATGGCAACACAAAAAATTTCCATTAAGGTCTTTGAATGTATTGGGGACAGATTTTTGTTTCAGAAAGTGGAGGTAGTAACCAGATGGGGGGTGGAATTTTAGACTTGATTCTGACTCACATGGTTGTGAATCTGAAGGTGGAAGGCAATTTTTGTCAAAGTATTAGATTTCATGATTCTAAGGAAAGGAAGGAGTGAGAACACCAGAATAAGGACAATGGACTTAAACAAACAAACAAGCAGATTTTAACAAACGCAGGGAATGGGTAGGTGACGTCCCATGGAAAGAAAATCTAAGCGATGAAGAAGTTCAGGAAAGCAAAGAGTTTCTCAAGGAGACAAGATTAACACAAAACGGTGAACTATTCTGATGCACAGGAAATATAGGAAGAATAGGAAGAGGCCAATATGCTTAATAATGACCTACAAATCAAAAAGGAACCCTACAAAAATTGGAAACATGGATGAATTGCTAAGGAAGAATACAAAAGACTAGCACAAGCATGTAGGGACAAAATCAGAAAGGCTAAGGTACAAAATGAGTTATATTAGCAAGGACATAAAAAGCAATAATATTAATATTAATAATATTTTGCTTCAGTCTTCACTGAAAAGGTTAATGGTGACCAACACAATTAATATTAACAAGGGGGAAGGAACACAAGCCAAAATAGGGGAAGAACAGGTTAAAGAATATTTAGGTAAGTAGGATGTATTCAAGTCAACTGGGCCTGATTAAATGCATCCTGGGGTACTGAAGAAACTAGCTGAAGCAATCCCAGAAACAATATCAATTATCTTCAAGAATTCATGTAAGATGGATGAGGACCTGGAGGACTAGAGAAGGGCGAACTAAGACCTATCTTTAAAAAGGGGAACAAAGAGGACCCAGGAACTTATAGACCACTCAGCCTAACTTTGATGCCTGGAAAGATACTGGAACAAATTATTCAATAATCAGTTTGTACGTACCTAGAGGATCATAGTTTTATAAGGAGTAACCAGTATGGATTTGTCAAGAACAAACCATGCCAAACCAACTTAATTTCCTCCTTTGACATCCCTAGTGGATGGGGGGAAACAGAAGACTGGCTATAACTTGATTTTTAGTAAGGCTTCAGACACGCTACATTCTCATAAGCAAACTAGGGAAATGTGTTATAAATGAAATTATTCTAAGAGGGTGCACAACTGATTGAAAGACCATGCTCAAATATTAGTACATTGTCAAACTGAGAGGGGGTATCTGGAGGGTCCCGCTGGGTCAGTTCTGGTCCAGTACTAGTCAGTATTTTCATTAATGACTTGGATAATGGAGTGGAGAGTATGCTTATAAAATGTACAAATGACCCCAAACTGGGAGGGGTTGCTGGCACTTTGGGGCCAGGATTAGAATTCAAAGCAACCTTGACAAATTAGAGAATTGGTCTGAAATCAATAAGATAAAATTCAATAAAGACAAGTACAAAGTACTGAGAAAGGAAAAATCAGATGCACAGCTACAAACTCCCCATCATTGGAAGCTTTAAAAACAAGTTGGACAAACACCTGTCCAGGATGGTCTAGGTTTACTTGGTCTTGCCTCAGCACAGGGGCCTGGACTAGATGACTTCTCGAGGTGCCTTCGACTGGCTAGGGGCATTACTGCTGAAAAGGATCTGCCAGGTCAAGTGAATCATAAATTGGATATGGGTCAACAATGTGATGCAGGCGCTAAAAAGGCTAATATCCATCGGGGGTGCTGGAGGTAACTCAGCGTTGGTGAGCTCGCCGCTGGAGCACTGTGTCCAGTTCTGGAGCTGCACTTTAGGAATGATGTGGACACACTGGAGAGAGTCCCAAGGAGAGCAACAAAAAGGATAAAAAGTTGAGAAAAGCTGACTGGTGGGGGGAGGGATAGCTCAGTGGTTTGAGCATTGGCCTGCTAAATCCAGGGTTGTGAGTTCAATCCTTGAGGGGGACCATTTAGGGATCTGTGGCAAAAATCTGTCTGGGGATTGGTCTTGCTTTGAGCAGGGGTTGGACTCAGTACCTCCTGAGGTCCCTTCCAACCCTGTTATTTTATGATTCATCGGTAGCAACAACACCACAATGTGAGAAAGCTAAATAACTGGGCATGTTTAAGACTGAGAGGGACTGGAAATCTTTCTAACTCTAAGGGTAGCTAAGAACTGGAACAGGCTCCAAGGGAGGTGGTGGAATCCTCATCTTTGGCAGTTTTAAGAGCAGGTTGGACAAACACCTGTCAAGGATGGTCTAGGTTTACTTGGTCCTGCGCCAGCACAAGGGGCTGGACTTGACTTCTCCGGCATTTCAATAATTCTGTGATTCTTTGAAAGGCCAAACACTAATATAGAAAAAGTAACTAGTCAAAGTGCTGATTGCTCTTAATTGCCACTGACTTCAGTAGGAGCTCTGGGGGCTCAGCCCCTTGCAGGATCGAGCTTAGTGGGGGGACTGCCCCACTCCAGCAGAACAGGGGTTAAAAGGGCTGGGGCTGGGATAAAAGCAGTGAGAGCAGCTGAGGGAGTAGTTGACCACAGGTGTGGCCAGCTCAATCAGGGCCCAGCTGGCCCTATAAGGGGGTTGGAGGGCCAGGAGCTGGAGGAGTCTCACTGTAGCCCTGGAGTGGGAAGGGCCTGGCTCCCTGGGAACACAGGGTACCTGAAGTGGAGCAGTGCTAGGGAAGGGTAAAGGGAACTGGGGTGCTCCAGCCTGGTAAACCCCCAGGCTGCAGGCCTTGTGCAAGGCCTAAAGAAGGTACTGGGGCAGCCTGGGGCTAGGCAAAGGCAGCATGTCCTACCCCCTTGCCAATGATGAGTGGCCATGATAGACAGACTGCAGTCTGCCCCAGTGAGTGGGGGCTAGATAACGACTGGCAGTAGCCACTGAGTAGCAAGGTGGGTGTTAGGTCCAAAGAAAATGGAGTACAGAACACTGTTTGGCCAGCTTAGCCAAAGTTAGGCTAACTGTAGTTGCTGGGCCATTCCTGTCTCTCTGTGAAACATGAGGACATGCTTGCTTGGGCTACAAAGAATGAAATAAAGGGTGGGGGACCATATTCTTGTACCAAATGTACTAGGAACGGTTTGTTTGGACATATGGAGACTTGCAGTCCCCACTCCCTGTTTCTGTTCTTAACTCCCTCCTTTCTCCTAGTTTCTAGTGCATGACGAAAAGCTGATAAGAAGCTGCTAAGGCATCATGAACTGTTTGTACTGTCAAAGAACATAGATATGCATGAATATTAGAAGCTTTTAACTAGTAAAGGGGGGGATTGGGTTGCTTTAACTATGACGCGACGGAACTGTCTATATAATCTCACTAGTTATTGTAATCGTGGCTGGTTCTCTCTGGAGACGGGCCGCTCTCTATTGTTGTGTGCACTCTTCAATAAAGAGCTTGTATTGGATCTTGCTGGTGTTGCCTGTCTCTCACTCTGCGGTCAGACAACGAACCTTGCTGTCTGGGTTAAAAAGTCCCTGACATGGGGATAGGGGGTTGGGGGTTCCCCTGGGAGGGGAGACCCAGAGTGTGGGGGTACTGCTGGGGCAGAACCTTGAGGTAAAGGGGCACTGGAGTCCGGGAGGGACACAGGGCCTGAGGCAGGCAAGGCACCAGCCAGCTGAGGGCGCTCTGAGGCTACAAAAGAGCTAATTCCCAGAGGGCCAGCAGGAGGTGCTGCACCGGTGAGTCTTCGACCTCCCTACAGCAAGAAATTGCAAAATGTGATTCAGCATTTTTCCCTCTGTCAGTAAAATTCCTGGCCTGAGACTAAGGCAAAGAATTTGTTGCCTGCCCACTGTGCAATGGATGAAATGGCTCTTCACGGGACAAGTCAGGAAAAGATACTAACAAACCTCAAGGTCTTCCTAAGCATTTCAAGGCTTACTTCCTTCAGCATTCCTGTTCTTATAAAGTATTTATAGCGGTCTCATAGCTATCTTAAAGCCCTTGTTCTCTTGCATTGACTAAAGCCACATGTTTACATAAACCATAAACGGAAAACATTGCAGGACTAATTCCAAAGCAATGTGTTTCACTCTGCCACAAACCCTCAGGGCTTTCCAACCCAAACAACATTCACAAGCTTAAATGCACAATTTATGTTACCTACATGGGGAATAAAATGCACGGGGGCAGATTCATAAGAGTCCTGGGGAAATAAAAGGTAGAAGTTTTAGAAAACTTGATCCAACCGGGCTTGAAATAAGTCAGAGCATCCAAAAGAAACAGTTGGCAGTCAAGTGTGTGTATAGGCCAAAACCTAAATCAGTTCTGCAAGGGCCAAACCCCTCTTGCCAACAGGATGGTCCAGAATGACTGCTGTTCTCAGAGCCTCAGATGGTGTCCTGATCCCCAGAGTGGTTTTGGCTCAGTAGCAGAGATACTCTGGGCCGAGCTGTTCATTATTTTATCCCTCCTTTCCCTTTTTATTGTGCTCCTTCCTAAATACAAGCTATTGGGCTTGATGCTGACACTGCTGGGCCTGTGCTATGCGGGGTGTCAGACAAATGAAACTAAATGCAGCTCTGCTCTCCCCGCTGGGGTTAGGGTGACCAGACAGCAAATGTGAAAAACTGGGACAGGAGGTGGGGGGTAATAGGCGCCTATATAAGAAAAAGACCCCAAAATCGGGACTGTCCCTATAAAATCGGGACATCTGGTCACCCTATCTGGGGTTGGCCTTTCCTGGCACCCTTCTCCTCTACCAATCTATGCCTCTTTGCAGCCGCTCTTGCTGCTGCGGGAAGGGTTAATTCATGTGGGAGAGGCATTATGTCTGTGGCTGCTCACAGCCATTCTAGGAGGGCACTCGGCTTTGCCAGCACCAGCAAGCACTCTTGAGGGGGCTGATTATTTGCAATAGTTTGGACTGTTAAGGCAGAATTACCTGAGGCCAGTCAGCTAGAGAACAGTATTCGTATTTCAGATACAAAACATTTTGGAGAAGGAGTGTAAATGACTCCCATTTGGCCCTTCATGATAAGATTTTATAGGCTATTTGTGACTAAATGGGTGGTTTGGGGAGAGGCCGTTTTACCATGTCACTTCAGGAGCCTGAGTGTGAAAAAGATGAACAAACATGGCTTCTTCCCATTTTACACAGCTGGTTGCCTTGGTAACCAAGGCATAGTGCAGCTGCATTGCGTCTGCATGGGATAGCGAAGATCTTTCTATAGGAAGAAGAAGAAGAAGAAGTGTGAGCACTACCTGTCATTCAGGGAAAAGGGAGAAAAAAGAGGGATTGTATTAATTAGAGCAGGGACATGTGAGAGGAGGGAAGAGGGCTACATTGATTTCCACAAGTCTTGATTAGCAAGTGAACAACGGTAGCACCATTTCAAAGTGTGCCGAGATTGTTTGGACAAATACATAGGTATGAGAGAGGAGATCCCGCTTATTTGACTTGCTGTGGCACTGGTGTCCAGAGCTTTCCTTGACATTCCCATCCCCTTTGCATGAGTTTATGTGATGCAAATTTGCAGCAAGCCGCTCTGAGCAAAATTTGGCTGGATTTCAGAACTTTAATGAATTTGTTTCCCAATTTCAGGTTTCCATGGCAATGGAGAAGGTGTGAATGAACAGAGCTGGGTGGAAAAGGAAATAGGAAAAATTGCCTGTAACATGAAGACAGACACTGACACCGAGGGAGCTGTCTGCAGTGCTGCTTTAGCGTGTGGTTCCAGGATATTAGAGACGCATGATGGGGGAGGTGATACTTTTTATTGGACCGACTTCTGTTGGTGAGAGAAACAAGCTTTCAAGCTTAAACAGAGCTCTTCTTCGGGGCTGGGAAATGTGCTCAGGTATGTCTACCCTGCAATTAAACACCCCGGGCTGGCCCGTGTCAGCTGATGTGAGCTGGCAGGGCTCAGACTTCAGGGCTGTGTAGTCGGGGTGTAGATGTTCAGGCTTGGGCTGGAGCCCAAACATCTCCCCTACAATTAAAAAGTGCCGTAGCCCAAGCCAGCTGACACAGGCCAGCCATGGGTGTTTAATCGCAGTGTAGACATACAGAGTGTCACAGCTGAATGCAAGGCGGGACAGACTGTTTAGCATAAGGAATTAGCACATATTTCAAGGAACATTCAAGGTGAAGTGGCTTGTTCACTCCTCTACTAGGAATAGAACAGACTAGAAAATCCCATTATTTTAGAAAGAACAGGGCAGGGGAGAGAGGGGGAAATCTAGAGGGTATTTAAAAAAAAAAAAAAAAGATAAACTGACTTTCAATGGGACTTGTGCTCCTAAATCACTTAGTGCTTGTCCCCACTTTCAATGCTAAGAGGGTACAGCTGTAGTGCTTCAGTGAAGACACCACCTCCGCCGATGGAGGGCTTCTCCCATTTGCTGGGTAGGAAATCCACCTCCCTGAGAGATGGTGGCAAGGTTGACAGGAGAATTCTCGCATTGACCTAGCTCTGTCTACAGCGGGGCCAGGGGTGGGGGAGGGTAGGCCGTTTTAACTGTGTTGCTCAGGGGGGTGGCCCCTGAATCCCACACTCTGACTTTTTGGAAGCCAGAAACAAACAAATGTTGAGCTAATCTGGAGAAAGCTCGTGTGCAAAATGTCTCTTAAATTCTTTCTTATTTGTTAGGAAGGGAGGAAAAAATCTGGCTGACTGAATTATACAGAAACACAACAAGGAGTCTGGTGGCACCTTAAAGACTAACAGATTACACTGGTTGTCCACTTGCGAAGTAACTCCCTGCTCTCCATGGGTCAGTATATAATGCTTGCGTCTGTAACTTTCACTCTATGCATCCGAAGAAGTGAGGTTTTTACCCACGAAAGCTTATGCCCAAATAAATCTGTTAGTCTTTAAGGTGCCACCAGACTCCTTGTTGTTTTTGTAGATACCAACTAACACGGCTACCCCCTGGTACTTGAATTATATAAGCTAGCCAGCCACTTGCCCCATGTATTTGATTTGAATTACAAGGCCACTGCGGGACACACATGAGTTGTTTGGTAGTTATCAGTTTTCTTCATCACAGTTTTTATTCCTTCCTGGCCTGGGAATAGCTCTGAAAAGCCAGCAGGCTGTCCAGGTCACCTGGCCTGGTTTTCAAAGCCTGTTCATTCCCTCTCAGCCGCTGCTGTTCTCCTCAGGCAAATATAAAACCGACAGGGTTCAATAGAGTGTCCTAGCCTGAGTGTGGAGAATGGCAAATGGTCAGTGTCTGCAGTTGCAGGGCAGTGGTTTTAGAAGCCAGGCCTTGGGTATGTGACTAGACTTTGCCGCGGATTCCTTCTATAAAGAAATAACATTCCCAGTGTTCTAGGATTCCTTAGTTCTAGACAGTCATTATCCTGCATTAACCCAAGCTTTTCCTTTGCAGAAATATTGTCTCTACTCCTGCAGTTAATTCCGCATGGGCACAGAGGTCTGTCCACGTGGCGTTCAGTGCAGAACTGGGATCATGGTCAGTGTAGGAGTATGATACTGGTCAATATGTGTAACGTGTGTCTAGCACACATCCTTTGAGGATTGATCAGGGTATCTATTGCCATACACCTCTCTTCCTCTTTTTTTATTCCTCCCTTCTTATACCTTTTCTCTTATGCCTTAGACTGCTGATTAAAATGTTCATCCTCATGACAGATGATTCGCCTCCCATGATTTATCAAGGGAAAGTAATAAATTCAACATGGCATGATTCCCCAGCTGATAAAACAAAGCAGCCCCAGTAATTCAGAGGGCCTGCGAGGTATTTCAGTTCTGCCTGCCAGCATTTGGAAAGGTCAGTTCTCCACAGTTTGGCCCTCCCCCCATTCGGTATTCGTTAGTCGTTTGACACAGAAGTAGAGAAATCCATTTCAGCTCCTTTTGAGCCACAAGATCTTAATGCTGGGCTCCAGTTGATACAGAAATACCACAGCAAAGTTCTTATTTCCCGGACATGGTGGTTTATGGTATGGCTTTAATCCTCAGCAAATCATTACTAGGTTTTGTCCCATTTTTAACCTCTTTGGATAACCTTCAAATAGCCAAGTAGTAGTGATAGCAACGATGAGACGTGCATATCATGTACAAAACCAAAACCTGAGAAAGAAATTGTCTATTACAGCGAGGATCCCATCCTAGCTCCCCAGCCGTCCGTGGGATGTTGGGATCTGGGCCTCAGAGTGGAAGGGCTCAGGCCTTGTAGTGCAAAACCAAAGGTGTGTGGGCCACCATTGCCTCAGCAAGGGCACTGAGGTGCGGTTTGTACCATCTAGAGAGCGTGTGTGTGTGGAAGGGGGGCAGCAGTACTGGCAGAGAGGCACTGAATCGCTGTCACCAGACTTAGTCCCACCTTGGCCTAAGCCAGCCCCACCCTTTGTGGCTGTCCTGGCTGGATCCTGCAGCAGAACTGAAAGACGGCTGTGAATGCTCAAGGAAAACCTACTGGGTGTCTCTAATGGGATATTCACTGGCAGCGCTGTACTGGGAGGAGCCCACATTGTGACGTTCCTGTGAACTCTCAGCCAGTTCCTCCTGATCAGTGACGGGGATGCAACTTTCCTCGGCCGAGAGGACATTTGGGCTGTCATCCTCAGCTGCACACAGTGCATCTCAGGAACAGAGTGGTCCAGCGGTGGCTTTGAGATATGTCGGTGCTTCTCGACCCTGTAACAGCTGTGCAGCAGGCCAGTCCCCTGGTGGAACCTAGAGCAGCTAAAGGGCTGCTCTAGTTTTTTACACCTGCTTCTAACCGCCCCAAGGGGTCAATATGGCAGCCAGAAATTGACGGAGTATGGGAAAACATGGCCATGGGCCCTTTCCCCCACTCACATTCTCTGGGGAATGGAGGGAGCAGTAGCTGATACTTTGCATACCCCTCCCCCCAGGGTTCCCCTACACTGGGATGGCCCTTCCATGGCCAACTATTGGCTATAAGGCCATTTTGCTATGGCAGTGCTGTGCTATGCAGCCACCACCGCCTATAATATGTTTGGGAGTAAAGAAAAATCCCGTCAAGGCACAGTGGACTAACATGATGGGAGGCCAGCATGTGAAACCCTGCCCCACTGATCCCAGTGTTGTAAAATCCCAACACCTTTTGTTCCCATAGCGCGTCTTGCCGTTCAGTGCATGTATGGAAAGGCAGTGTGCGGCCCTGTGTAAACGGCTCTTTGTGAGGCTCGTGTTTTCACAACTTGGCTCTGACGTGCAATTTCGGTTGAGCTCCCCAATGCTCTTATATCAGCGTGTGAGCAATGCACTGAGGACGCCAAGCCAAGAACTCCTGCACAGCAAAGCTGAGATGTTTTGTACATTATTGTCTAATCCTTTTCTGCCCAGAAGGCACCATCACATTTTCAAACCCCACACCTGTCTTCTCCAGAGCTTGCTGGGAGACAGTCAGCCCCGCACTGAGTTGCCCTGCAATTGATTTGGCCCACACAGAGTGCAAAGTCTTCCATTTGAAAAGAAACATCTGCAATGCCTCACCCTGATCGATTTAATCCAGGCTGAGGAAGGCTGTTGTGCTTCAGGAGATCTGGATTCAGTTCTCAGCTGCCATACAATCCCTTTGTGACCTTGGGCAAATCCCTTAATCTCAATTTCTGCCACTGACTATCACTTCCTTTCTACCATTCTTTATCTATCTTGCCTCTTCAGACTGTGAGCTCTTTGGGGCATAGAGATGTCTCCAGACATGGGTCTGCAGAACACCTACCGCAACAGGGAACTGATCTTGGGTGAGACTGCTAGGTGCTACTGTATACAAGAAATAATTTGAGCCTGTTTCCTATAGCTCCCTTTTGTGAACCTCATCTTGTCTTTACTCAGCAAATCTCCCATTGGAGTCAGTAGGATTTTAAAGTAGGATTGAAGCTAGCCCTGTTTAATTAGGGATTGCTTACTGAACTCTCTTGGTAAGAGATCCAATAAAGCCAAATATCTGTAGATGCAATTACAGTAAAGAACATCTTACAAAGAGTTTAGGCATCTACCAATAATCTGTGGAATAGGATAGTCATTAGAGACAACAGAATAATTCCAGCTATTCTTGACTCCTAATAAAAAGGAATTATTTTACACTTCACAACCTACATTCACATTTTATGAGATACAATGTCCTGCTATAATGACGTACAACATGTGCTCCCGCTCGTTTTCTGTGTCACAGGATTCAGCACCATGGGATAATAAAATTACCTTATGTCAAAGAGTAGTTTTACAATCTCATTATGCAAAGGGTTTATTTAATGAACTGATTTCAGGTGTTCGTAAGCACACAGTAGAATTATCTTTCACAGTGGGTTCTTTTTGACCATTTATTGTTTAAAAAAATAAATTAGATGCCAACTAGCAGAATACCCAGTCTGAATTTATAGTAGGTAATTACAGGATCATTTTCCAAATACCTCTGGGTAATTTGCAGGGTTTTCACTAGCCAAGCTCTATGCTAGTTAGGGATGTCAGGACTGATATCATTTTAATTCTGATGTATGCAAACATTAATCTTATCCCAGCATTTCTTACAAATATATGAATACAAGTTTTATCTGGGGCTTTATGGTTTTCTCTGTTCACATGAAACACAGCAATACAACATCAATCATTCTAGCACAAAATTTGAAGAGATAGACATGGATAATTTCTTTGCATGACTCAGAGAGCTTTGGCCTGTGTATTTCCAAAGATTTTCTCTACTTTTCAGGAAGCTCCTAGCCAGAACTCATGGCCAGAAGCCTTTCTGTTTATTTAACAGGGCATGCTCGGTTGCAATTGCATTTAGTGAAAGAACAAACGGGAGTACATTTTATTAGCACTCACCCTCGCATTGTGTAATCTCAGAGTCATACTCCTATTATTCACATTCCTATTACAAAGTGATTAGTGTGTGCTGCTCTGCACTGAAAAGGGACGAGGTAGGAATGGTATCTCCTTACTCCACAGGTCCAATCCCTGTGTGTATTCAGAGTCAGATCTGCTTACAAGCAAAGACTTTTCATGGCATTTTCCTGCTCTTAGCACAGCAGAGCAGACCTAGCAAAGAGGGTATGCGCTGGGTTCTTTTCCATTTTGGGTCTAACCCTTCAATCAGTTACCTTCAGTGAATTGGCCTGGATGTAAGAGTGGGCAGGTCTCAGCTAGTCTAAGTGAGTGTACTTCCGTTGACTTCAGCAGAGCGATGCTGATTTCCCCACTGAAGGAGTTGGGCACCATGTGTCACTGAGGACCTATGAAGACAGGGTGGTCAGAAGGATAACAAAAAGCCTAAATTGACCTGCAGAAGTTTTATTATAGTTGATGATGCATGAGAAGAAAAGAACCCAGCTTGACTCTCAGGTCTGGAACTGAGGTTGAAGGGCTGACAGTTAGAAGAAAAAAAGAATCTTTTCACTTATAAACTAAAAACATTTGATCTGGAGTCTATTGAGACAGTAAATGTGGAGTCCCATGATGCCATTTTACAGTCCATACTGAGACTAGAATTGCACTTTAAGGAAAAGAGAGCTAAAAACAGAGCTCCTGACTGTCATTTTGATTGTATAGTTGGGATTACGTTTCCCAATGTGCATTAGTTTGCATTTATCAACAGTGAATTTTGTCTGCCATTGTGTTGCCCCATGGACCTTGCTATTTAGTACTTTCCGTTCTGGGAACTGACCATTTGTTCCTACCCTTTGCTTCCGAACTTTTAGCCAACTCCTGAACCATGACAGGACTTGCCCTCTTATCCCATGACTTTGCTTAAGAACCTTTGGTGGGGGATATTGTTAAAGGCTTTTTGAACATCCAAGTACACGATGTACACTAGATCACCCTTGACCACATGTTTGTTGACAGCCGCAGCGAATCCTAATTGATTGGTGAGGCATGATTTCCTTTGAATGTATTTAGTTTCTCCCCACTGGCCTTGTCTTCCTTAAGTGCTCCTTTATCACCTCGATTGTCCAGTGGCACCTTTAACTGTTTGGCAGCTTCCTGCTTCTGATGTTTAAAAAAAAAATGCTTTTAGTTTTTGTGCCTTTTTGCTAATTGCTTTTCAATTATTATTATTATTTTTTGGTCTGCCTAATTGTACTTTTACACCTGACTTGCAGATGTTTGGCTCCTTTCTATTTTCCTCAATAGGATTTGACTTCTATTTTTAGGGGTTCCTTTTTGCCTTTAATAGCCATTTTTATTCTACTGTTTAACCATGGTAGCATGTTTTTGGTCCTCTTACTGCTTTTTGGGGTATACTGTTAGTGTGAGCCGCTATTATTGTGTTTGTAAATAGTTTCCATGCAGCTAATATACATTATGGTCACTATTACCAACTGGTTTAGCTAAATTCACCTCTTGGACCAGGCCCCGTGCTCTGCTTAGGACTAAATCAAGATTTGCCTTTCCCCCTTGTGGGTTCCAGGACTAGCTGCTCCAAGAAGCAGTTATTAATAGTGGCTAGAAATTTTATCTTTGCATCTTGTCCTGGGGGGGCCATGTTCCCTCCCAGTCAATATGGGATAGTTGAAATCCCCCATTATTACTAAGCCTCTCTAATTTCCCTCAGCATTTCACAGTCACCATCCTGGACAGAAAGAACAGGAGTACTTGTGGCACTTTAGAGACTAACAAATTTATTAGAGCATAAGCTTTCGTGGACTACAGCCCACTTCTTCGGATGCATATAGAGTGGAATAAATATTGAGAAGATATACATACACACATACAGAGAGCATAAACAGGTGGGAGTTGTCTTACCAACTCTGAGAGGCCAATTAAGTAAGAGAAAAAAAACTTTTGAAGTGATAATCGAGATAGCCCAGTACAGACAGTTTGATAAGAAGTGTGAGAATACTTACAAGGGCAGATAGATTCAATGTTTGTAATGGCTCAACCATTCCCAGTCCTTATTCAATCCTGAGTTGATTGTGTCTAGTTTGCATATCAATTCCAGCTCAGCAGTCTCTCATTGGAGTCTGTTTTTGAAGTTTTTCTGTTGTAAGATAGCCACCCGCAGGTCTGTCATTGAATGGCCAGACAGGTTAAAGTGTTCTCCCACTGGTTTTTGAGTATTATGATTCCTGATGTCAGATTTGTGTCCATTAATTCTTTTGCGTAGAGACTGTCCGGTTTGGCCAATGTACATGGCAGAGGGGCATTGCTGGCACATGATGGCATATATCACATTGGTAGATGTGCAGGTGAACGAGCCCCTGATGGTATGGCTGATGTGATTAGGTCCTATGATGATGTCACTTGAATAGATATGTGGACAGAGTTGGCATCGGGGTTTGTTACAAGGATAGGTTCCTGGGTTAGTGGTTTTGTTCAGTGATGTGTGGTTGCTGGTGAGTATTTGCTTTAGGTTGGGGGGTTGTCTGTAAGCGAGGACAGGTCTGTCTCCCAAGATCTGTGAGTGTGAGGGATCATCTTTCAGGATAGGTTGTAGATCTTTGATGATGTGCTGGAGAGGTTTTAGTTGGGGGCTGAAGGTGACAGCTAGTGGTGTTCTGTTATTTTCTTTGTTGGGCCTGTCTTGTAGGAGGTGACTAAGAAGCTATGAATGTTAGGGATCACTAAGAAAGTGATAGACAATAAGACAGAACATATCATAGTGCCACAATGAGAATCCAGGGTACGCTGACATCTTGAATACTGTGTGCAGTTCTGATTGCTCCCTGTCAGCAATGATATGTTAGAATTGGAAAAAAGTATGGAGAAGGGCATTTCTCAATTCATATGAGGAGAGATTTTAAAAAATGGGGCTGTTCATCTTAGAAAAGAGATGACTAAGGCGGGATATGATAGAGGTCTATAAACTCATGAATGATGTGGAGAAAGTGAATTAGGAAGTGTTATTTACTCCTTCGCATAACAAACGATCCAGGGGTCACCCAATGAAATTAATAGCAGGTTTAAAATAAACATAAAGAAGGACTTCTTCACACAACACAGTCAACCTGTGGAACTCATTGCCAGGGGCTGTTGTGAAGGCCAAAAGCATAACTGGGTTTAAAAAAGATTTAATCAAGTCCGTGGAGGATAGATCCATCAATGGCTATTAGCCAAGATGGTCAAGAAAAAACTCCATGCTCTGGGTATCCCTAAACCTCTGACTGTCAGAAGCTCAGACTGAACGACAGGGGACAGATCACTCAATAATTGCCCTGTTCTGTTCATTCCCTCCATACCATCTGGCATCGGCCACAGTCAGAGACAAGATACTGGGCTAGATGGACCATTGGTCTGACACAGTATGGCCGTTCTTATGTTCTTACCACTCCCCCAATTTTCTTGTCATCTGCAAACTGACGATTTTATATTCTCCTCCAAGTCATTGATAAGAATGTTAACTAGCATAGGCCCAAGCCTCAATTATTTTGGAGCTCCACTAGAAACACACCTGTTTGATGGCAATTCCCCATTTACAGTGACATTTTGAGACCTATCAGTCACCTTTGAATCCATGTAAGATGTGCCACATTGATTTTCTTGCATTCTAGTTTTTTAATCAAAGTGTTGCAGTTTCTCCTGTGAGATTTTCCTTTCCTCCCAAGAGGAAATCATCCCTTAATGATCAATTGACCAAGCACAGTAAGACCCAGAAGCAGAAATGCAGGTTCATTTACAGTCACTTACCTCAACCCATCTGCAACAGGACAACTGTCCCCCCAAGTGGTAGAAGCAATTTATGAAGCCTATCTTGACTGAGAAATCACAGCACCAGGCTGCTGAAATCCTTTATTTTACATCCTGCTCCACGCATTTGGAAGTGAGGCTGGAAAACACCTGCCAAGGTCTTATTTAAGCCTGGCTATTGTAGCAATTCAATAAAATCACTTTAACAGCCATTTTACATCTCATACACTATGAGGATTCAGTTTGAAAATTGTTACCCGGATCTCTGAGGCGCTGGCATACTAAGTGAACAGAGCGCATTTAGTGTAACCGAGAGTACTGGAATAACACTCTGCTTGCTGTTCTTCCCCTTGTGATGAGAATTTTCAGCTGATTTTCTCACTTCAAGAGATAAAATACAAATCCCTGGAATGATCATGCTTGTGTAGTTTTGCCTAACATCACCCATTGCCTCAGTGTGTCTTGATCTCATTATCACTCCTGTAGCTCCAGGATCGTGTTCACCAAGGGACAGGTCCAACACTGCTGGCAATTTATGTATTGAGAGGGGGTTGGGGGCTAGGGGTGATGTTCATGTGTACACACAACCCTGCGCGTGACTTAAGTCCCTTCAAAGTAAGAGGTAAGTGAGAGCTAAGTGGTGCATTGCCCTTGTACGGATGCTGTACACCTGGGTCAGTCTTTACCTTTAGTACACACCAGGGGCACAGCACAACACCACCTGCATGGCAGTAGGCAAGCAAGGAGGGGGGCAGGGGAGGGGGCTCCACACCTCCATGAGTCACCCTGTCCTGTCCCCAGGAAGGAAGGTCTTGCAGAGGCTCTGATGCTCCCGCTGCTGGAACAATGTGTACAGTGAGGGGGCTGAGAGCCATTGAACCAAACTGTAAACCCTGTATCTGATGGAAACCACGTCAAGCCAGGGGGTGCTGCAGCCCCTCCAGCATCACTAGTTCCAGCACCCATGGCTGATGGCCTGCAATTGCCTCCAGAGGGGAGCTCCTCAGACACACCAGGGTCTGGGGGAAGATTCCTACCCCCACATGTCCGCTCTTTAGGCTGGCCAACGGGCTGTGAATTTGGCTCAAAGAGGGTGACACTAAATGTTCTTTTCTTCCTATGGTCTCTTCAATAACCAACCAAGAGCAAGTAAGGAGAATTCACGGTTTGCTCTAATTGAAGTGTTTCTGTAATCCTGCTGACAGCATTTGCAATAAAACTTCACCAACAAAATCGCCGTTAAAAATGTCCCAACAATTTAGCAGAAAACAATCAAAGAAGCACGAAAGTTAGCAGTTTATCATATAAAAACACTTTTTTGAAAAAAGGCCATTTTGGACTGAAAACATTTCAGCTCCTCTCATCAGCAGGGGATTTGTGCAGAGAGGATGGGCCTTCTTTTGGTTAAAACACTGATGAACTGGTTCAGTGTCTAGCTCTGGTACGGACTCCCTACGCTACCCTGAGCAAGACACTGAGTCTTTTTTGTGCCTTGGTTTCTCTTCAGTAAAATGGGGCTAAATAATCCATTCTTTGTCCATCTTGTCCATTCAGGACAGGCTGATCCCTTTACTCCTGGTGAACACAACCTTACCCCACAAGAAGTCTCAGTGAATGTGAATAAGCCTCACATGGGAATAGAGTGCCCCTGCAGGGTAAGTCTATCCCAACCTGTCCCTTTGGTTGTAAGCTGTACAGGGAAGGGGCTATCTCTTAGTTGGGGTATTTATAGCACAATATACATTAAATCAGTGAATGACTAGGACAATTCTAGGACCATACATGGAAGTTGACTTTGTTTTCCCTGAAAAATTGTTAACAATGCCGGTGACCAAGCCTCAGTTGGTTTGGCGGATTGCACAAAATCTGTTTACATTGTAGCTTCTCCTTCTTGGCCAGAGAAGAGGAGTTGCCAACAGAGGTGAGGGATGTTAGTTTCAGATCAGGCAGGATGCCCAGCGGTATTTCATGCGGAAGCCGTTGTTTCCATTAAAAGTGATGGTCTCCAGAAACGATAGCTTGTGATGTGTGTTACTGCGAGCACACACTCTCGTGACAGTGCAGGAGTCTGCAAAATAGACCCACAACTGCTAGGAAATAATAACACTGTCCCAGCAGGAGCCCCTGCATGTCTGGTTATTGCATCTCTCGTCTTACTTCATACCAATTCGCCCTCCAAGCAACTGTTGACATTGGCTTACGATTTTGCCGTATTTCCACAATCCTGCGTAATCCTGCTTTTCATGCTGCTGCACTGCACACTTGTCAACATTATGTCACCATCTCAACAAGGTGAGTGTCAGAACAGTTTCCCTTTTCATTGGCACATAGAGCTATTGTACTTGGGCTTGTTTCTAAATAGGGCACAGATTTCTGTCAGACAAACGCCGAGTTAGCGATCGTTATCTTGTCTGTTTTTACATAAACCTGACAGCCTGATGATAGCAAATCCTTACCCAGAGGGGCCATTCACACCACCGTAGTTAGGCTGTGTCAGCACTCAGGTTCTGTAACTTGGTTATAATAACAAAAGCAAAAAAAAAAAACCTCTCTCATGGCTGAATCCTGAGCTGATACACAAGGTTATAGATGCTGGGGGTGCTGCCAGACCCATATACAGAACAACTCATATACATGGTTTCCACCTTCAGCACCCCATTATCAAAAATTGTTCCAACTCCACTGCACAAGGTCAGAGTCTGAGAGCAAGATTGTTCTCTCTCCCTCTCTCTTTTTTTATCTTTATTTTTATGAATTTTTTTAAAAGAAAAATACTTGTCAGTTTGCTACTAATGGGCCGAATTGTGACATCCCGACTTAGGTTTACTCTCTCTCTCGCTACTCAAAGTTTCTACTGACTTCAGTGTAGAGCTGTAAAAACAAAACGATGATGGAAGTTGGAAAAAGCAGTTTGATCAAGATCAAAATGCTTTGTAAAATTGTTCAGATTTTTGGCAACATTTTGTTTGAGCAAGAAGGGGGGAAAATATTCTAATAATGTTAAAACCTAACATTGGGAATTTTCCTTTTTAAATGTCTTTGTGTTTTGAATTGTTTTATTTTGCATTATATTATATACTGTAATATAGATTTTTAAAAAGTCAAAACTGATATGAAATATTTTAGTCAAGGTGAAACACTTTTTTTCAGAATTTTTTTTTAATGGAGAATTTCAAAATGTTGGGATTTTTATTCCAAATCAAAACAAAAACAAATTTTGAAATCTCCAAATACTCCAGAGCCCTGAGACCCCTTGCAGCCCGAGGCCCCCTCTTCCCCCACAGCCGGAGCCCCACCGAGACCCCCTGGTCCCCCTTCATGACTGGAGCCACAAGACCCCGCCCCCATCCAGCGCCCCAAGACCCCTGCCCCCCCGGCCCGAGCCCCAAGCTGTCTGCCCCATGTGCCTGATCCCTGTGACCCCCCTGCCCCCTCTCAGCCTGAAATCTCCTCCCCCCTTTGCATGAGGAAGTGTTATTTACCCCTTTGCATAACACAAGAACCAGGGGTCACCTGGTGAAATTAACAGGCAGCAGGTTTAAAAGAAACAAAAGGAAGTATTTCTTCACAGAACGCACAGTCGACCTGTGGAACTCATTGCCGGGGGATGTTGTGATGGCCAAAACTATAACTAGGTTCAAAAAAGAATTCGAGAAGTTCATGGAGGATAGGTCCATCAATGGCTATTAGCCAGGATGGGCAGGGATGCAGTCAAATGCTCTGGATGTCCCTAAGCCTCTGACTGCCAGAAACTTGGACTGGATGACGGGGATGAATCACTTGATAATCGCCCTTTTCCTTTCATTCCCTTTGGTGCACCTGGCACTGGCCACTGTCAGAAGACAGGACACTGGGCTCGATGGCCGTTGGTCTGACCCAGTCTGGCCATTCCTATTTCTTACTGAAATGGCCAGGAACAGGCCACAGAGTCAGGAGCCCCAATCAATGTCATTCCACTGCCCATCCCCCTCTGTTTTGCTACACACATCAGGACTGAGTGCAGGTGAGAATCCTCCCCTTCCTGTCCACATTTACTTTATGCATCAATTTGGGCTTTCGTCAGCTAAAGACAGATCCATACTCTAATAATCATGGCATTCGAAATGTAATTGTGACACCAAGAGAATGTGAACGTTCGCAAGGACAACAAATGCTAAAATAAATTCCTCTCAATCTCCTGTTATTTTCCTTCCTCCGTAGCCCCAAATGGGCGTTACAGATACAGAGAAGCAGATAGTTCCCAATTTAAAATCTCATGCAAACCACTTAGTAACATTTTCAAACAGCCTGAAGGGCCTGACAACCAAAGGTATTTTGGCGCCTTACGGTGCAGATAGGCACCTCCTGATGTTTTCAAAAATACCTCGGTAGGTTAGTCACTTGACTCCTCATCTATTTAGCTTCCTCTGTAAATCCAAACAGGCACCAATCTGCATCTTTAGGCACCTAATTACCTTTCATAATCTGGGCCTTCACCTCCTGTGTCTCATTGAATGATCATGGCCCATAGGCTCCTAAATCTCTTGACAACGGGATTTAGGTTCCTAAGTCACCTCAGGACTTTTGCAAATTTTACCCCAAATGACTCAAATCTGCCACTGTAGTCATGAAAAACGTGCCCAGTCCTAGAATTGCTTAGGGTGGCCCCACCAAGCATTAGTCGAATGGCTCCACTGTGACGAGTTCTCCCCGGGGTGCCACCTGGAACTGGGATACCGCTGAGCCCTCTGACTCACCAGCCTGGGTTTCCTTTTACACTGTGCTGCTGTGACAAGCTGTAGACTGCACCCAGTCCTACACTCCCACCAGCATTCACACAGGCAGGGGCACACCCACCTGCAGTTAACTGCTGGCTGAGCAGCCACCGCGTGAACCCACAATAGGGAGGCTACTGCCAAGGTAACCCCCAGCGTCCCAGCCTAGGACCCCAGAGCCGTACGGTCCTGTCCTGGTCAAAACCCCAACCGGTGTGAATTTATTACTCAGTTCGCCTCTCCTCAATGTGGAGAGGAATCTGCTACAAATGTTGTTAACCCAGCTGAGATTTTCCACAAAGACTTAAAGGCACACAGGTTTAGATAAAGCAAAAACAAGTTTATAAACCAAAAATATATAGATTTTAGGTGATTATAAGTGATAGCACACAGCTCAAAGCAGATTCCCTAGCAAATAAACAAAACTCCAAATTAAGCCTAAAATATTAGAAAGTTTGGATATGAATTAGTAAATTCTCACCCTGGTTGATGATACAAGCTGTCCAACAAGTTTCCATACACAGGCTAGAAATATTTTTAGCTTGGGACCAGCACTTCCCCGTTCAGTCTTTGTTTCTCAGAAGTTTCCGGGTGTTCTCTTGTGTGGGGAGTGAGGCCCCTAGATGATGTCACAACCCAATAACATATGGCGGGAACCATATGGCATATTGGGCTGCTAACGGCATATTGGGCTGCATTAGTAGGAGCATTGCCATCAGATCGAGGGAAGTGATTATTTCCCTCTGTTCAGCATTAATGAGGCCACATCTGGAGTACTGTGTCCAGTTTTGGGCCCCCCACTACAAGAAGGATGTGGACAAATTGGAAAGAGTCCAGTGGAGGGCAACAAAAATGATGAGGGGTCTGGAGCACATGACTTATGAGGAGAGGCTAAGGGAACTGGGATTGTTCTTGTATTATGAGAAGGAGTAAATAACACTTCCTTATTTACTTTCGCTATACCACTCATGATTTTATAGACCTCTATCATATCCCGCCTTAGTCACCTCTTTTCCAAGCTGAAAAGTCCCAGTCTTATTAATCTCTCCTCATATGGAAGCCGTTCTATACCCCTAATCATTTTTCTTGCCCTTTTCTGAACCTTTTCCAATTCCAATATATTTTTGGGGGGGATGGGACGACCACATCTGCATGCAGTATTCAAGATGTGGGCATACCATGTATTTATATCCAGGCAATATGATATGTTCTGTCTTATTATTTATCCCTTTCTAATGATGCACAACATTCTGTTCGCTTTTTTGAGCTACACACTGAATGGATGATTTCAGAGAACTATCCACAACTCCAAGATCTTAGGACAGAAGAATCCCATGCACTGCTACAGACTAGGGACCGAATGGCTAGGTAGCAGTTCTGCAGAAAAGGACCTAGGGGTCACAGTGGACGAGAAGCTGGATATGAGTCAACAGTGTGCTCTTGTTGCCAAGAAGGCTAATGGCATTTTGGGCTGTATAAGTAGGGGCATTGCCAGCAGATCGAGGAACGTAATCGTTCCCCTTTATTCAACATTGGTGAGGCCTCATCTGGAATACTGTGTCCAGTTTTGGGCCCCACACTACAAGAAGGTTGTGGAAAAATTGGAGAGAGTCCAGTGGAGGGCAACAAAAATGATTAGGGGTCTGGAGGACATGACTTATGAGGAGAGGCTGAGGGAACTGGGATTGTTTAGTCTGCAGAAGAGAAGAATGAGGGGGGATTTGATAGCTGCTTTCAACTACCTGAAAAGGGGTTCCAAAGAGGATGGATCTAGACTGTTCTCAGTGGTGGCAGATGACAGAACAAGGACTAATGGTCTCAAGTTGTAGTGGGGGAGGTCTAGGTTGGATATTAGGAAACACTATTTCACTAGGAGGGTGGTGAAGCACTGGAATGGGGTCCCTAGGGAGGTGGTGGAATCTCCTCCCTTAGAGGTTTTTAAGGCCCGGCTTGACAAAGCCCTGGCTGGGATGATTTAGTTGGGGATTGGTCCTGCTTTGAGCAAGGGGTTGGACTAGATGATCTCCTGAGGTCTCTTCCAACCCTGATATTCTATAATTCTATGAACCCTTTGTTCTAAAAAACATTCCCAGGCATTTCTGGGGAAAATACAGGTATCAAAATGGGGTTCAGTGTTATGTGATATGATCACATGTCCTTGCTGAGTCATAGAAGCCAGTACTTACCGGCTGTCTGGAGCGTTCTCAGGAAAGCTCATCTGGTGGGGGATAAGCTTCTCCTAAGGACTATTGTTTTCCCTAATGGCCCATTACCCTGAATAGGCCCTTCACACCCAGCTGTCTAGACTGGAAGCCTTTTGCCTAGTGGGCGTTACTCAGGGTAACCACATTTGAAATACAGATAAATGGTCAATATTCATAACTTCAGATACAAACTTCAGATATGGCACATACACCCAAATAAGATAATTATACTTAGCAAATCATTTTTTTTCATAGACACCTGGCAAGATATATCTTGTACAAAATGCATCAGAATTATGTCATAATTATATCATAATCATACGGCTATGAAGAATATGGGGTACATGGGATCATAGACTATCAGGGTTTGAAGGTACCTCAGGAGGAGGAGGAACAATGTCACACCCACCAACAGGGCCGGCTCCAGGCACCAGCCTGGCAAGCAGGTGCTTGGGGCGGCCACTCCGGAGAGTGATATTCGGCAGCAATTCAGCGGACGGTCCCTAACTCCCGCTCGGCGCGAAGGACCTCCCGCCGAGTTGCCGCCATAGATCACAATCGCAATCGCTGCTTTTTTTAAATTCTTTTTATTCTTTTTTTTTGGCTGGTAGGGGCGGCCAAAACCTGGAGCTGGCCCTGCCCACCAAGCACAAGTATCTATATGAATTATACCATCCACAAAACCCGCAAAAGACCTCCCCACTAGCAATGGAAAGCATTGGAGACTGAATGACTCAGGATTGGGAGGAGGTCCATTAGCCAGGATGGACAGGGATGGTGTCCCTAGCCTCTGTTTGCCATAGGCTGGGAATGAGCGACAGGGGATGGATCAGTTGATGATTCCCTGTTCTGTTCATTCTCTCTGGGGCACCTGGCACTGGCCACTGTTGGAAGACAGGATACTGGGCTGGATGGACATTTGGTCTGACCCAGTCTGGCCGCTCTTATGTTATGTTCTTAGGTGAGTAATGGTTGATCTTGGGACACAGCCTGCTCTCAAATTGCCTTTCACAGTGTGTGAGCCCCAGTTCATTCCTCCCCCTCAGAGAAACTCCCTTTCCTCAAACCCCCACCCTCCCGGTGTGAGCCTGAGCCCGAGCCCAACTACCATTTTGCTTAATGCTCTTCTCTTAGAGGGTCTGGGTGTGAAGTCTTCCTTTTCTCTCAGACTCGTTTCCTCCAGCCAGCCAGCCAGCCAGGCCAGGCCAGATAATGCCCCTGTGATGGGTGCTCAGTTTGTTGGCAGTTGGGCTCATTCAGCTGTTGGTAGCTTGAATTGGAGACTTTGCATCTGTGAGAAGTTTGCTGAACCTGTCTTCTGCCCCAGATATTCCACCCATCACCTAAAGGATCCAGATCAATGTTCATCACCAGGCACCCCACATCCAGCAGGGCTCTTAAGGCTTATATCAGGGGATACCATTCTCCGAGGCTCTAGGTAAGTGTAAGTCATGCATTCCCAGAAGACAAGCTCTAAAAGTTCTGCCAAATCTGTATGCGGAGTTCATTCCTCATGAAAGTGACAATTTTCTACCTTCCGAATACTCTGATTCATGCATCTCCCAGGAAGATTGGGCCCTACAGCTTGTAGCCAATGACTTTCTGCAACATTATCTTGTAGTTGTGAATTTAAAACATTGGCATGAAACAGCATAAGGACTGGCACATCAGAAATGCATAGGCAGATTTGGTATAATCTGCCAGGTGTCTGCACTAGAATTGCTGGGAGACTGTATGTGAGATAATATTTCTGGAGCTTAAAAAGAAAAACAAGTAAAAAAAAAGCCCACCCTAATGATCTTACAGGTTGTTTATAATTGCCTGATACTGTTGGTGGGGAAAGAGCAGATGTCAGTGAAACTAGTAAGGTAACTGGACTTCCCAGTCCTGTCTGCACCGGTGGGAGTTGCTATCTAGATAGATGTCCAAGAGAAGTATGAGAGACATGGGAAATGGAAACATCTGACAACAAGACAGAGATAGAGCATGTGTAACTTTGCCTCTTGCTGGATTTCTCTCTAATGTCTGTTTGCCCATCTTGTTCCCAAACTAGTTTCTCTAATTGTTATGAAGGATCTGAATGATGAAAGGTTATTCTGATAATACTTGTGTTTCCAGACTCTATTACCGAAGAACTGCATCATTAACATCAAAATAAGCTGTGATCAGAGTAAAGTGATCACTACTAAATGAACAATTTGTTCTCTAGTTAAAATATGGGCCATGAATAGAACAGCCTGAACCAATTTTATCATGATCTCCCTGCTGTTTTTTCCTTTGGGACAAGGGATATTATTAATGCTCATACATTAAATAGATAAACATGTTCAGAATACTAGAAAGGCCCCAAACCGGCTGCTGTTAAGGGCTTTCTGCTCTTGATATAAGTGAGCGGATGGTCTGATTCCAAGGCACTTTCATTAAATTACACTAAGTCTTTTTTCATAGTATCTGACTTCAAGGAAACCAGTGAACTCCAGTGTAGTGAGAGAAAAATAATAATTACATTTTGGATGCATATGAGTGTCCTTTCTTTTTAAATTGCTAAAGGCAGCCGGGCTCAGTTTAATCAATTAGACTAGAATTCGCAGTAGGAAATATAATTACTTTAGTCATTCTGAATTTAAAACTGATGTGGCTAGAATGCAAAGACATTTTATTGTGCAGTAAAAATATTGTTGAATCTCGGTGAGTCAATGAAGAACCAGAGACCTCCACCTCTTAGGTTCTAAAAGCAGCTACTTTCCTGATGAATGTAGTGACATGGCATCTAGCCAATTAATTCCAGGCTAATGGACAGGGTCAGCAACGTGTCCGTACATGGACACACGTGTCTGTGGTAAAAATTTTGAGGTCCATGCTAATTTTTCAAAAAAATTGAATGACTGAATGACATAGCCCCCCTTTAGAAATTTTTAAAGAAAAATCATGCATCCAGAATCTATCTATCTATCTATCTATCTATCTATCATATAATTTTCTTCCTCCCTCTTTCTCTCACTACATTAGGATTTGCCAGGTTCCCAGTGTCAGGTCTTTGAGCAACCCAGAGGAGAAAAGTTGGGTTTCTCATGCTAAGGAAAATACTTTGGAGCCTGTAGTGAACTCCATGCACTCACAGGCAGCTCCTTTGAGGACCGGGGCTCCTGGCAATAACAGCCACAAAGGTCATGCTCAGCTTTTAGGCCATGCTGTAGATAAAGAGCCCCCCACCTCATGAACTTCAATCCCAGTTCCATATACCAGCGAGCAACAGGGAGTGCATGACTTCACCATTGCCCTGAGCTTTGCTGTCCAGAACTTACACAGATGTGTTAGAAATATCATGGCATAAATACTAAGTTTATCTATATTAATGGCTTTAAGACACACAGAAGAAAACACCATGTCTGACTAAAGTTTATTATTATTATTATTAGTTTTTTTTTCTAATCTAAACTGATGTGCAATCGAACTCCAGGTGTTACAATAATTATGTAGCAAATGGTCATGTTTCCAATGCTTTGAGAGTACATAACCAATAGGTATATCTTACCAACCAACTCTTGTTTCCAAGAGAAAATTATATCTGAATGAAATACATATGATAATTCTTGTCTGTATTTTATTTGGAGCGGGAAAGAGGCAGAAAATGATAGGTGAAGATTAATTTCCATTTTTCAATTCCTGTTTAATAGGATTGGAACCAGAAAAAAATCTATAGCTATAACCAAGGGACTGAATAAAGGATTATATGACTTTTAGAGAAATTTCAACCCATGCTATAGAATTTAATAGATAATCTCATTCTTGCTATTGGAATCTGTGGGTTGGTTTAAAAGCTGTGTGGGAAGGTTATCAGTCTGCATTAAACCCTCTTGGAATTTTCCATAATGAACTGATCTTCACAGATACTTTGCATGTTAGGTACACTTCATTATTTTATTTTATCCTTCCTTTTATAACTTCTATAGGCTTGTGTTCCTCTTTTTGGATGCTAGAGCATAATTATGTTCAGCCTTTCTTTAGGCAATTTTTATTACATATTACATATAAAAAGCACATAGACTAGAATTCTTACCTCACCAAAAGATGTAGTCTATTGGTTAAATACATATTTATAGATATTTTTGAAAGCAGTAATATATTCAGTGCAGTAGACCAGAATGGCTACTAAATATTGAAAATGCACAATGTTCATAAGAAAGTTATTATGCAAACTGTGTGCCAACACCGATTTGTTTTAAACCCCATTACCTAATTATTTTTTTCCAAAATATTTAAAAACAATTAGATTAATGTATGGTCTAATCAGTCACTAAATTTTAGTTTTTAAATCAAAGCTGTCATTCAGTTTATAAGAGTTCCCAAACTATCTGATACAACCAAATATCCATTTTTCCACTTGTATTGGATAGAAAAGACCAACGTGATCTGTTTTTATGAGCTGTTCAAACAAACGGGGTCTCACTAAACACCTACTACTGTACACTTAATTTCAACCAAAGCCTTTTTTTACAGCTGAGTTACAGTGCAAATCTCTTTAAATGAGTTTTATAATGGAAATCAGGCAACCCTAACTATAGCAGTTAAGACAGTAACTGTGTATTATGCAATTAGCAAAATGCTATTAGGGTCTATAGCACAATATCCGTTTAGGAGATTTGGCTTACAAAAACACATTGCAATAATCCTGCTGTAGGGGGCCTGAGATATTTCCTCGAAGCAGGAAGCCAGCTAGCCAATTTTTTTAAATGTGGCCACGTGCAAGTCCTGTGCAAATTCCTTATTATTGCTCAAAAATGGGCACTTAGACACGTAAAAAGGTCAAGAGCACCGAGGGTCCCAGGTGCTTGTGCACAAGCAGGATGTGTGTGTGACATTTTGGTGGAAAATTAGATACTGAGGACCTGATCCTGTGGCTCTTTCCCAGGCCAAATCACTTTGACTTGGGTATTTTGTTTGTCTAGAGACAACAGGATTGGAAGCTGAGGCTGGTCTCCAGACAGGGATGGGATGTATCCACTAGTTTCATATTGAATACTAAATATATATATCAGAAAATAGATATACGACAGGATGAGGAGAAGACAGTCAGACAGGGTGAGAGAGTGTTCCACTCCTGTGCAGACAGTCAACACAAAGATTCTGTACCACTGAAATCTCATTCACGTCCTCCAATAGGATGTAAGTGTGTTTTAATTGATGCACAGGTCTCCTGTTGAGCTTTTCTCAGAGGCATAAATGTCACCCCTAGGGAGCAATCATTAACTATCTGTTCTTACAGGAGTGTGCGAGGGCTACTCAGATGGGTAAATGCATAAAACATAGGAGGCCTGTGGAAATGTGATTATTCCGATAAAGACTTGTTGAGAGAGTTTCTGTGATATTTGATTTCTGGTCAAATGTCAGGGGCTGCAATTAGTGTGATCTCTAGATGTGGTCAACATTTTTTTTTCAATGAAAAGGAAAATGTTACAAACATTTTGTTTCCTTAGAAAGGTCTGGTTCCGTCTTTCTAAACACAGCTAATCACATTTTTTGTTTAGTTTAGTTTGGAATATTTTTACATCATTCCCCCTCCATCTTTCTGTTCCTTATATCCTCCCTCCAATCCCAACCCCCTATCCCAGAGAGAGAGGGTTGGGGGGAGGGAAATAAAGGTAAACCTAAACAAAATGAAATTTTTCAATTAGAAAATAAACAAAAATAATATGTGTCATTTCACCGAGGCAGTCAATGAAAAATATTTATTTCAGTGAAAAATCGAATAGTCCCATCTGGCTTTAAAATGTATGAATTTGTGCAAAACATGTTCATGCAAAGTCCTTACCCTTTTTCAACCAGCTCTAATTCACTCTCTTTCATTTCTGGGGGATCATCCCTCAGTCCCTATCCCAGACCACACTGTACTGTTAAAACAATGGTTTCTTCGTTTTTCTCTTTGCTAAACTCTCTCTCAAGCTCACTTGCTGCTCAGACTGACTGGGGGGAAGGGGGGGCAGAGCTTGTTATTTGAAACGTGTTCATAATAGTACTTGGCAGGGTTCCATGTAATGATTTCATGCTACAAACTCAGGCCAGATCTACACTAGAGACTTTTGCCAGTAGTGCAAAGCTGGTTAGGGGGACGAGTTTTTTGCAACATGTACTGGCAGAAATCCTGGTGCACCAGCATAAAAGTGCTCTTGGCAGGATGGCGTATTTCACTCAGTGTACTTGTAAAAGTTTCACCAGCAAAGGCTGCTTTTTTTGTTTTGCTGGTATGACCTGTATCTACTCAAAGAGGTTGGCTTGTGTAACTACTTACTGGTATGCAGGTATAGTTCTACCAGGAAACATTTCTAGGGGAGACGTGGCCTAAGGTTCCACGCTTCCATCTCCATCCACGTAAACAGACTTCTGTGTCTGCCCAGAGCACCACTGAAGTCAATAGGGATTCTGCTTTACATATGGGAACCAGATAGCATGTTTGCGCCTTCCATTCCCTGGGGTCTTCTGAGCATTTAGGGCAGCATCCCCTTTGTAAAACTCCGCCTCAGCAGTGGTTGAACTGAGATTTTTCCCATCCTGTAGGATGAGTCCCACCGGAACTCTAGTTTCTGAGACTTTCAATTCTTCTTTCAGGTTCTTCAACATGATCGTATGAGCGAGGCTCAGCCACTGCTTTGCGTCACACCAGGTCACTTCAGGGCTAAGAGGAAATCATTTGGAGTGCGGATCCCCAGAACAAGAACTCTTCTTTTGATTCCAGCTTGCCGAAGTGAAAAGAAATGCCGTTCATTATATCAGCTTTCACCGTGTTTATGCCTTTCTCCGAGTCCTTCTGGCTTCAATGTGTTTTCAAGGCACCGGCTGCTGGTAATGCCACAGAAATGGAATCTTGCTCAGTGCTTAATCTCCTTTCACTCCTCACCAGGCCCAAGGTTTGTCCGATTCATCTGTCAGGGAATCAGCAAGGTAACTTTTGGCTCCTGGGCCTCAAACGCACCAAGACAATTTAATATCATTCAGGCAGCCTAGCATGGTGCAGGTCAAATCCCATCTCAGGGACACATCTTGCACTAGCTCATTTTGAAGCCCTCTGTCTGGAGACTGTTAGAGGCCCCACTGGTTCTAGTTGGCCAAGGATCCACTTGTCTGTGTCAAGTATCAGAGGGTAGCCGTATTAGTCTGGATCTGTAAAAAAGCGAGAAAGAGTCCTGTGGCACCTTATAGACTAACAAACAAAGAGGATATTCACCCACAAAAGTTTATACTCCAATATGTCTGTTAGTCTATAAGGTGACACAGGACCCATTCTCACTTTTCTCTGTGTCAGCAACTCCTATCAGGCCCGACAAACTCACCACACCTCACACCTTGCTTCCATGTATTTAGCCGTAACTAGTGTGTTGTAAGGTAGCAGATGGAATCTGGTGTCACGCTGGCCATTAATAAAATTGCAAAAGGTTTGTACTGATGGTATCTAAAAAGGTATGGGTGTTTACTGAAAATATATCCTGAGAGTCTGTATCAAAGAATGAGTCAACCAGGAGAGAGAGGTTTCCTGGCAGGCAAAGCATGTCTATTCACCTCTCCCTGTCTCTGATAGAAATTAAGCATTTTAAGTCAAACACAAGGGGAGCTACATTTGCATTCCAAGTGAACAGGGAATTTGAAGTCACCTCGGACCCAGCACCTCATCCTGATTCTGGGGCCATCAATGGCTTTTGGGAAATATAGGGAGACGTAATCAGCCATTTAGATATCCGCTTATTGAGGAAACCCCTGGAGGGCTGTGGGGTCTCGTGAAAACTTGGATCCTGGTTTTGACTGAAAACCAGCAGCTCTGACAAAGACTGAATCCTGGGGAGAAAATCTACTTTATTCAATAAGAAAGTAACAATTTGTAAGTGTAGACCTAGGATTATGTTTTATGTTTTGTTTTATGTATGTAACCATTTCTGTTTACACTTATGTTTACTAACTGTCTCTTAACATGCAACGTTTCATAATAACCTTATGATTGATTCACTATAAATACATTTGTGCTGTAAAGTTATAAAGGACCTCTTCCTCAGTTGTACCAGTCAAGCTGTGTATACGCTGTCTCTTCGGGAACCTCTTGCCTGGTAAATTCTATGAGCATCCAGTGGTTAAGGCCTGGATATTACGGGGGACACTTTCAGAGGGAATTGGGGTTCAGCTATTGTTTACCTGCAAGGCAAAGTAAGGGCTGGCGGAGCTCTGAGGAGATTGTTTGGGTGGCTAAGAGACTGCGTGTCCGGGAGCTGATGATCAGTTAAGCACAAGTAAGTCTCTCTCACTGAGGCAGGGGTTAACAAGGTGACTCAGTCCTTGGCGTTGCAAATTACCATCACAGTGTCTGAGTGTAGTTGAAGTAGCAACCAAGGAGTGCTTGAAATGCCCAATCAGTTTCTGTGATGGGTGGATCAGTTAGAATCATAGAATATCAGGGTTGGAAGGGACCTCAGGAGGTATCTAGTCCTACCCCCTGCTCAAAGCAGGACCAATCCCCAACTAAATCATCCCAGCCAGGGCTTTGTCAAGCCTCTAAGGAAGGAGACTCCACCACCTCCCTAGGTAATGCATTCCAGTGCTTCACCACCCTCCTAGTGAAATAGTGTTTCCTAATATCCAACCTAAACCTCCCCCACTGCAACTTGAGACCTTTACTTGGGGCACTCTGCTTAATACCGACAGCCAACTAGACATGGAGCCATTGATCACTCCCCGTTGAGCCTGATGATCTAGCCAGCTTTCTATCCACCTTTGATCCATCTTTGAGGACTGTTTCTATAAAACAACTTTAATGTATAACTGCAGGAGATGTGCAAATAGTCCCATTAATTAACCATCTGTGGTGTTCATCATCACTCAGTGTTTCAGATACTTGCCAGAGATCTCCTTTATTCTCTGTCTGGTTACAGCGAGCTGTGCAGGCCAACAACCACAGGCCTGAAAGGCACAGTCCCCGATACTACACCTTCCTCATAGTTGCTGGAAGAGGCTGTACTAACTGGAGTTCCCTAAGGGCTGACAGCTTTGTGCCCTGGTGTATCGTACTGCTGCCGTCCAGCCCAGAGCTGATGAAGGCATGAGGCAAGGATTTCATCTGTCTGTCAGGGACATACCTGGTCTCTTAGCCAGCCGGCAATGCTAGAAAGCTTTACTCACAGATGCTGCTATGGGAGAGTTTAGTGTCAGGGAGGAATCCTAGAGCCTTCTAAACTCCCGACAGAACTGACCAAGGATGGGCTTGCCTCTTCACCCAACGGCAGCTTCACCACAGCCGCAAAATCAATCCTGCGGCTTGGTGCTGCTGATTTAGGAGCTCTACTCCATCGGCTTCTTTCCCACCTCCGTGTATGGGGCAGGGATGTGGTGAGGAGGGATGGAGGCAACTGACTGAGCTCCCGTGCTTCCTCAGAGGGCAACCCCAGTCCAGTGGACCAATCACAGGCATCAATAGTGGTGACTGGATGTGGGAATAGGGTTACCGCAGATCCTTACTTATCCTCCCTGCCACCTCCCACATGCCTGCTCTTTGCCCCTCCATCCCATACATCTCTGATAACCCTTCCATGCCCCACCCCCATTTTTCTTATCTGTCTGTGGCACCTGCTTGTGGAGATGGACAGGATGAGTTGTGGAGCACTTGCTGTCTAAGCAGAGTGGCAGGGTGAAGTAGGCTGCACATTTCAAAGTCTTTTGTACCCTTTTCCCCTTCCTATTTTCCTGAAGCAATAGGAAAACACACCTCTTCCAGTCTTGTTTAGATTCAGATGGGTTGTTTTGAGTCTTTCATTGGCTCCATGCCCTCATGGGCAATCCATAGGAGTGTCTTCATCTTGTGAATATGGAATTTATTAATGCACATGGAACATTTCTTTAATTGCCTTTGTTCTCCTTTTGGCTGGAAAGCATCAGAAACCTTCAAAGCTAGTTTTAACGCTTTCTTTGTATTTAGTACATTCTCTGAGATGGTCTTTCAGTTTTGTTAAGAATTTGACAGGAAATGAAATTCTTTTTTCAAAAAGTCCAAACCCTCCAGCTCTGTATATAAAAGAGGCTCAAAACAGGCTTTAAAATTAAATAACTTTTAGAAAGGTATTTAGCTTGAATTGCTGATTCTGCATGACAGTTCTTGGGATGATTTTTGTCTTGTCTTTCTGAGTTTGGTGAGGGTTTGTTTGTGCACTCCCAGGAATTAACTAATTACTCATTAATATAAATATTCTATATTTAAATGGCTTCTTACAGTAATAATTAGTGTAGCAAGTTCATTAGATGTCATGTTGGTATGTAAAACATTTTACCATTTACATAGCAATGACATTAGGAGTTCTGAATTTAGCTAACATATTTGCAAGTATGCATTTCACAGGTGTATTTGTCATTTCAACATTTAAGAAATAAATAAAAGTTTAAAACATTTCTAACTACACATTTTCCTCTAAAGTTTAAGAACAAATGTAGATTTTCTTGCAAGCGAGTAGGAGTTGGTAGACTCTCTTTTACCTAGATGTCTTGTACTGATAACACACTCTGCATTGTTTTCACAATCATACCTTTTCCTAAAACAAGAATGTTTTACAAGGTTTATTTTCTTAATGTTTACTTGTCCTTGGGTGATAGAAGCAGAAACCTACTGGAATTTCTTTGATTAGCTTTAACATTTTGTAACTTAACTGGCTAAACATAAGTATTCTTATATTTTCAAGCGCCCTGGCTATAACATACCTGTAGCTACACTACATCTTAACATTTGGTAAAGGCGCAAACAAATGTGTAACAACCTCATAAATAAGTTATAGTAATATTATTAAATTCATGTTGGATCAATATTGAACTCTTGCTAACAATGGAACAATGTCTACTTCCATTCATCCAGGACAACCAAATCTCACAGTTTCATATCCTAGAAGTTTACATTGCTCAATGCTATAGTCATACAATAATTTATAAATAATAATAATGGTAAGTTTCCCTATATGTTAAAAATATTAAAATGTAACACAATATTTGCTATGCTGGATAACTGAATCAATAAGTCAATGGCCAATTTAAGGACAGATTCATCCGTGTGTTCCAGTTACTTTGCACTCCTCCAGTGCTGCTCGGTAGCCATAATACCCTCTTAACTGGCCGGTTTGCTCTGAGCGCTTTGTGCTTCTCCAGAGAAATGCAAAATATATGGAATGTATTGGTGAATCTGGCCCTAAAAAGGTATATAAAATGATTTATGGTTGATACTACATATCTTCAACTCATTAGAGACATCAAAAACTCTTTGGCTTTCATGTTTAGTGTTCAGGTATGATTTTTTAAAAAAAATTCCCAGCCAAAAAGCTATATTTAGTTGGAGTGAAGCTGGAGAAAACTTGAGGAACTTAAGGTAAAAGGATGTTGTAATTATCCATCCAAACATCATTACCAACCCAAGAAATTCAGCTGAATTGTCTTTGTAATATCGTCTTCAACAAGCTGCACAAAGATGGATTTCTTCCATGTGCACATATGATTTACAGCCATACGCCGAGATATGAAATAGCCATTCTCAGATTTCTGAACCCAGGAGAAATCTCTCATTATATATTTTGGCCCCCTTTACTAGAGGGGCCTCTGAACTTTATTGGGAGCGTTCCAGTTGGGAAGATCCTGTGTGCTGCAATCCAGCCTTAGAAACCACAACTCCCATGATGACTTGGGGAAAGAGGGAGAGACGTGCTCTGGCAGGGAGAGCCGGCGGTGGGCTCCAGTTTGGGAGGAGGAGCGAGATTGCTGCTGTGGCACTCTGCCCGTACCAGGAGCTGCTGCTGGGAGCCTGCTGGGGCGTTGATCGAGCAGGAAGCCTCAGAGGCTGTTGGTGGCTTCACTGGAGCTGGGCAGAGACTTGCTGTGCCTGGAGCTGACTGAGGTGGGCCTGCAGGGAAGGACAGTGAGTAACCCCCGCTCTGGCTTGGGAAAGTACTTGCAAGGGGGGCAGAGCAGAGACTGAGTCTGAGGAGAGGCAGAGGGATCGTCCCACCGAACTAGGGCCCAGAGCTGCTGACATTTGGTGGGGCCAGCTCCAATCGTCAGCGGGGTTGTGCGGCTTGTTGCCTTGGCTGGAGCGAGACACACACCCAACAGAGCCCTGTCTCCAGCTGCAGATCTCCCAGCGTGCCCACGCCAGTGCCTCAGACTCTGCAATCTGGCGGAGTGCGCACTGCGGGGTGGGACCAATGGTGGCAGGGTAAATGCCAGTTACAGACGTTTCATTGATCACCGTATACTATATTCGTTAATTGATCATATTCAACTGCCCCCTCTGGATTTAAATTAGTAGTGACATGTAGTCTTAATCTGTTATACCCTGTTTCTTTAAATTGTTAAGTAAAACTCTGTGTTAACCCTAATTTAAGTATATGGGATATATATTATTTATAATTGGTATTTTTGAGTTAGACCCAGGTCACAGATTATTATGATTTATTATTAGAAAAGGTTTATTCCTGGAGGTTCCCTAGGCACACCATTGAGCGTGTACAGAGGACAGCCAGGTGGAGGCACTGCCCATTGTAAATTCCTCTAAGAGGAAAGGGACTGCAGCAGAGGGGTGGATAGAGGATTCCCACTTATCCAACAGCACCACTGGGATACTCAGGATCTCCTTTAACATCAACAGCATCAGGCGCCCAGGCACACAGGTGTTGCCTGCTCCCGAGTAACCCAGGGAGGAAAGGGGGGTTACAGTTAGATTTCTGATGACAGTGTATCTTCAACATTATAACTTGGCATTATGTGTCAGCCCTGAGGACATGGTGATTAGTGTCAATTAAAGCTGAGAGTAGCCCTGTAAGTCTTGCAGACTATTCTGTCTTTTAGCCATTACCGTGCCAGGTGTATGGCTTGTCAGGAGTGGGTGAAAGAGAAAAGGGGACTTCTGTACTCGTTTTCCACTGAGATGATTGTTTATTGAAAAGAAAGGAAGTCAGAACTGTGCCCTAATGATGGGAGCTGGGAGAGGAGATCAAATGCTGAATGTCTCAGCTCAGAAAGCTGGCTCCTGGTTACCATTCTAACCTTCTAACCTAATTGTATGTCCCCGACACCAAGCAGAATTTCTGCCTTTGATTTCTCCAAGCAAAGCTTTCCACATTTGTCTTTTCACTGCCTATAGGGTAGGCCTTAGAAAACTTGCACTCTGCTCTGCCAGCGGAGATCCCAGCTCTAGTGAGTTTAACTTTTCTCAAGACTGTGCAATGAGTGGGTAAGAGACACTGAGGTCCCGTTGCCTTGCCTGTTGTGGAGTCCTCGCTGCACCAGACTTTGGCCATCGTCAGAGTTGGTAGTTGACACCCATTGCAGCAGGAGCCACCAAATAATGAACACCAGTATGGGCTACATCATTTCCTCTTGTTGTTTCCCCACCCCTGCCCCTTCCCAAATGATGCACAGTAGGGGCTTGTCATGAGGCCAGGCTCAGCCTTTCTCCTCTCTGGACCAGGACAAAGACACAGTCGAATCCATTGCATGTCTCTACAGTCACTCCAAGGTCTGAGCTGAAGGGTTTCCCCGCACACTCATCCTCTTCAGAGTTTTCCCGCCAACCTCCTGTACATGTGCCTCGTGTGGGGACAGAATTGGCCCATACAGGCCAAACTTATGGTCTCTCCTGAAGTTGAAGACACACCACTGACCAGTGCCCAGCCTCCCTGTGCTAAGAAGGCTACTGCAGAGCAAAGACACCATAACGTTAGTTACCAGTTGCCAGCATCCTGGCTCATTTCCACGCCAGGTTATAAAGACAGGGAAGACAACTGCCTAGATACATAGAATGATGCTATTTCCTGTCCCAGGTCAGCACTTTGGTACAGCAGTGGTGCTTCCGTCCGAACGCTCCCACTTCTTCTCAGTGGGTTTTATATGTACAGGCCCCGTTCCTGCAACGGGGTCTTACTGAGTGCATTGGTAGGGCCTGGCAAGATCTAATCACTGGATCAGAGTTTAAAGTTACTGAAATGCAGCCAGCTGATGTAAAGCTACCAAACCCACCCCGCGCATGCCATTCCCCCCTCGCCCTGCCATCCTCCCTTCAGAACATCGGAAAACGTAGTGGGGGCTGGGGAGACAAAAACTACCTAGCTTTTTCCTTGTCATAAACCCCAGTCAGAGCAGGTCTAATAGAATTTGAAGGAACATAATAGAAGGGGTATTTCTGATCACAGCAGAAATCTTGGCTTTCCCATATCAGAATCCTATAGGCTCCCTGGCCTTGCAGCTAGAGAGAATTATGCTTACAAGTAGCTATTGCTTCTATTAGAGAGTAAATCACACTGATACTTAATTTGCCCTTTTTTCCGTGGGCTGGATTAAAGTATCTCTTTACTTTTATGTGTTTTTTCTTCTTTTTTCTGGCCTAGACCAAGACAATCATATTTTACTCATCCGGTGCCATAAAACACATGTGCATTTCATATAATAACTGTTCTATATATCACAGCCTACACACTGATAGTGCAGAGTTTGGGTGCATTTGTACAGTAGTCTTTTCACATATTTAAGAGTTGGGGGTATAAGAACAGAAGAACGGCCATACTGGGTCAGACCAGTGATCCATCTAGCCCAGTTTCCTGTCTTCCTGCAGTGGCCAATGCCAGGTGCTTCAGAGGGAATGAACAGAACTGGGCAATTATTGAGTGATCCATCCCCTGTTATCCAGTCACAGCATCTGGCAATTAGCGGCTTAGGAACACCCAGAGCATGGGGTTGCTTGTATGTATGTAGCAGGTGGCAGGATTTGGTCTCATATATGGGAGAGGGCTCTAAATCCAAGCATTTGCTGTAAATAATGATAAAGATTTAAACTAGCGCATGAGAATGGACCAGACCTTAAATTCTGCATATAGAAATCAAGAAAGAAGCAGGAAGAAGGAAGTCAGTTAGGCTCTTGATAGTCTCTGATACACCCAGATTTCTGAATAATGCTAGCAGTGCTGAGAGGCTCCATTTGCTTCGAGCCATTATGTTGAGTTATTGGACCATGAAGTGTTTGATTACCTGGTAATTTGATGGCATGAGGCATTTTAATTGGCTGAGCATAGAAATGCTCTTAGAAACATGACAAAAATACAGTTTCATGAGCATCTCACCACTGTTCAGGTCGTCTGCTGCTTTATATGGAGCTGGATAATACACTCCATTAGAGTGCTACTAAGTAAATGAATAATCAAATTAGAATATGGGACTTTGTTTTTTTCAACTGAGGGTTTATGGGAACGTTTTTCATAGAAGCTGTGGTTTAGAGTGGTTTTACTGTTGCTATACCAGACTCTGCGTGCCTTGTGAGGGGAGATGCTTAATACATATTAATTATTACTACTGTTATTTTTGTGTTCCTGCTCCTGTGAAGCAGCAATACAGCAAACTGACAAGGAGGACATTGTTACTGTTCCTAATTATGTCACTGGGAGGCTTGATATTGATTTGGACATAGTAGGATCTGGATCAAGAGTAGCCAAAATCACATTGTACCAGAATGGTCTGTTAAAATATTCATAGAGTTTCGGACTGGAATGGACCAAACTCATCATCTAATCTGACCTCCTGCATAGCACAGGCTGAAGAATTTACCCTCTGATTCCTGCATCAAATTCTATAAGTTCTCGGTCAGCTAGAGTGCAGCTTTGTGAAAGACGTCCAGTCTTGATTTAAACATTGTCAGTGATGGAGAATCCACCAGGTCCCTTGGTAAGTTGTTCCAATGGTTAATTAGTGCCTCGTTTGTGGTTTGGAGTTTTCTAGTTTTCTGAATTTCTGGTTCCAGCCATTGGGTCTTGTTCTGCCTTTGCTAGATGGAAGAGCCATCTGCTATCAGAAATCTCCTCCCTGGGTAGGAACATATACACTGTGACCACATGTCTCTGCCTTCTCTGGGGTTAACTAAAGAGATGGAGCTCCCTACCTCTCTCCCTGTAAGGCAGGTTTCCCAGGCACAGATCATCCCTGTAGTTCTTTTCTGATTCCCCTCCCCCCCCCAACAACATTTCAACACGCCTGAACTGGCCGCAGTTTGCACTGAGCGCTGCTGAGGAGAGGAGCCACCTTTCTGCTTCTGCAATCCTGGGCTGGCTGGGCATTAAAATAGCCCCAGCATAATTTAGAGCAGCGTTCTGCTCTGCTTCCCCTCACTTGCCATGCCCTGTCCTTATCCTTTACAGCAGCATTTCATCAGACTTCTGTTCCCAAGGTGGCACAAAGCAGGGAGAACAAAGGCAAATCACTGGTCTCACCTACGCCTCATATAGGAGAGGTAATAGCACCTTCCTACTGCTACTAAGACCAGGGCCGGCTCTAACTTTTTTGCTGCCCCAAGCAGCAAAAAAAAGTGCCGCCCCCCGAGCCATCGCCGAGCGCCACGCCACGCCCCCAGCGCCGCCTCCCCGCCGAGCGCCGTGCCACCGGAGCCCGCCCCCCCAGCCGATCCCCGCCGAAACACACCCCCCGCCGCCCCGCCCCCCCCCCCCCCCCGCGGAATGCCGCACCGCGCACCCCCACTGCCCCTTACCAGGTGCCGCCCCAAGCATGTGCTTGGTTGCCTGGTGCCTAGAGCCGGCCCTGACTAGGACATGCCTCTCTGTGCTGGGAGCTCATGTTTTCTGCACTTACTCCCAGTGGTGAGCTGGAGCCGGTTCACACCGGTTCGTGCAAACCGGTGGTTAAATTTAGAAGCCGATTTCGAACCGGGCAATTGGGAGAGGGAGGTTTTTCTGTCGTTACACCGGCCCGCGGGCCACATCCGGCCCGCCTGAGCTCCTGGCTGAGGAGGCTCCCCCGGCCTCTCCCCTGCCTTCCCCCCTCTCGCAGAGCCCGGCGCCAGCGCTCTGGACCGCTCCTGGGCAGCTCTGCAGCTCCCGCAGCTTTGGGGGTGCGGCTGCGAGCTCCAGCGGGTTGCATTGCATCCATACATGCTGCCCTGAGCACCATGGTAAGGGGGCCAGGCCGGGGCTGGGAGGAGGGGTTGGATAAGGGGCAGGGACGGTTGGAGGGGGCAGAGGTTCTGGGGGGGCCGTCAGGGGATGGGGAATAGGGCGAGTTGGCTGGGGGGTGAGGTCCTGGGGGCAGTTAGGGTAGGGGGTCTCAGGACGGGGTGGTCCGGGGACAAGGAGCGGGGGATGGGGGGGGGCTGATGGGTTGCAGGTTCTGAGGGGGGCAGTCAGGGGCAGGACATGGGTGGGGGTCGGATGGCGATGGACGGACGGGGGCTTGTACTCACCGGGCAGTTCCCTACCGGTTCTTCAGCGGCACTTCGGCGGCGGGTCCTTCACTCGCTCCAGGTCTTCGGTGGCTCTGAAAGGCCCGTCACCGAAGTGCCACCGAAGAACCGGTAGGGAATCGGTTCTTAAGACTTTGGCAGCTCATCACTGCTTACTCCTAAGCCTTTTTCAGAGTCGCTGTCCATAGATGTCGCACCTTTTATTTAGCTACTTTCATGTCTGTTGAAGGAAGAAATTTACAATGTGATCCTTCTCCTTCTGTAACACTGCCCTGCCCATATTCTTAGTTATCTCCCCACTGAAACGTCTGTCATCTGCAAACAACAGCAACAACAGCTGTACATTTCTTTCTAGATCAGTGACCAAAATATTAACTTAGGATGGGTGGAAAAGTAGATATCTAAATCTTGATTTTTGGTAAGGCTTTTGACACAATCCCACATGATATTCTCATAAGCCAATTAGGGAAATGTGGTCTAGTTGGAATTACTATGAGGTGAGTGCACAGTTGGTTGAAAAACTGTATTGAAAGTTAGTTATCAGTGGTTCTTTGTCAAACTGTGAGGATGTCTCTCTTGGGGTCCTGCAGGGATCTGTCCTGGGTCTGGTACTATTCAATATTTTTATTAATAATTTGGATAATGGAGTGGAGCGTATGCTCATACAGTTGGTTGATGATACCAAGCTGGGAGGGGTGCAAGGACTTTGGAGGACAGGATTAGAATTCAAAACACCCTTGACAAATTGGAGAATTGGTCTGAAATCAACAAGATAAAATTAAATAAAGACAAGTGCAAAGGAAGGAAAAACGAAATGCACAGCTACAAACTGGGGAGTGACTGGGCTAGGTGGTCATACTGCTGAAAAGGAATGTGGAGGTTACAGTGGATCACAACATAAATTATAAGTCAACAATGTGATGTACTTGCTAAAAAAGGCTAAGATCCTCCCGTGGTGTATTAACAAGAGTGTTGTATGTGAGACACAGGAGGTGATTCTTCAGATATGTTAAGGGCTGTTATAAAGATGATGTTGATCAATTGTTCTCCATGTCCACTGAAGTCAGGACAAGAAATAATCAAAACTTAATCTTCAGCAAGGAAAATTTTAGGTTGGATATTAGGGAAATCTTTCTCTGTATCAGGGGAGTTAAGCACTGGAATAGGCTTCCAAAGGAGGGTGTTGAATCCCTAGCATTGGAGGTTTTTTAGAACAGCTTAGACAAACATCTGTCAGGGATGGTCTGGGGTTCCTTGGTCCTGCCTCAGTGCGGGGGGGTGGACTAGATGACCTTTTCAGGTCACTTCCAGCCCCGAATTCCTATGAGCCTATGATTTAATAGCATTGGGTTGAGAAGTAAGACCCGGTCTGTACCAGTTCCCATTAACAATAATCATTATATATATCTTTCTCTCAGGAGAAACAGGTCAAAATGCAACCACCAAGTAAAAATGCTGTTTGTAAAATATAAAACAGAAGGAAAGCAATTAAATTACAGAGTAAAAAAGAGGACAGTGCATACCTGAATAGCAGGAAATGGAAATTCGATGCTTCAGATGTCACAACATCTGTCTGTTAAGTAATTTAAGTTTGGCTTGTATCTTAAGATCTATCATTCATGTTATTAATTTTTAATTAATAGAAGTAAACATGGACAAACCTGTCACCATCATTATGAAAACTCTGATAAAAGAACAGAACAGAAATGGTTCTTGTTAAAGACAGAGCTTGCTGTGTAAGGATAAAAATCATTTGTCAGGTATTTTATTTGAAGTAAATTGACAAAATGTGTTGAATAATTTACTCAGCGGCATGAATCTTACTCAGCCAGCTGTAGTCACTGACAGGTGCCCAGTCCTGCACTGAGTTCTGTGTGAGCAGACACCCACTGGCTCATTGTACGAGGGTTACCGGAGAACCAGCAAGAATCATGGCAACAGAAAGCCAAGAAGGATGTCAGATTTCTGGCAAAAAACATCCTTTCCCATCAGTGGAACCACACCGTTTGCATGCTAAGTGTGTATAAAGGGGTTGTTGCCATGACAACAGCAGCTGGCATTGGACTCAGAGTACAGAACCCCGCGTGTGAAGACTCCGTCCTTGCTGGTAGCACTCAGGGCTTGTATCACTTTGGTTGATCATAGAGCCCCTAATTCCATGCATACCTTCTGTGATCCCGCTGACTTTAACACCATGGCCATAATGGAGGCGTTGAGTTTACACCCTCCTTTACCTTCTTTGTGTTTTATTTTCCCAGTCCCCGTGCGGATCACTTGGGTGAGACAGTTCACAAAATTAGGTCTGAGAAAGCAGTGTTGTTCCACCAACCCCAATCCTGCTGCTATATGGTGCTTAGCACTAAGGCTTATTTGGCGCTTAGCACTAAGGCTTCCAGTTGCTGGGAAATCTGTATGTTAAAATTCCACCTCTCACTGCCCATATGCTGCTCGGGTTCTATCATCTTCCTACAGAGTGTGGTCACAGTCGGCACACACTTTCACGTGTTTATGGTTTTTAATGCCAGCTGGGGCTCTTGTGATCATCTAGTCTGACGTGTTTAACACGGCTGGAGAACCTCACCCAGGGTTTCCTGCAGTGGAGATAGCCACTGCCTCCCCGGGTACCTGAAATACCAAGCTACAAAAGTTTGTATCCAGTCCTGCTGCCATGAAAGGCAACGCCCGGCTTCCCATTGACTTCACTGGGAGCAGGTTCAGGTTTTTTATCTGGTAGTGGAGGAGCAGAAAGATCACCGTATTGGAGACCACGTGGCTTCTCTTCAAGCACCGGTGTATTTGCTGGATGAAGATGGGGGATTCATGTGCTATTGTATGTTGTTAACTAGCGGGGGGCGGGGGGGTGGAACCTGTCTCTTTAGAGTGTAAAATATCAAAGTGCTTTGAAGCTTTGCAGGGTTTATGCTACTTCCAGTCAGTCTCTTGGCGTCAGAAAATATATTGATTTTCCAATAGATGTCAGGGAGGCTGCTCAACAGGGTTGAAAATCAGTTCCTTAGCAAAAGGCAATGTCAGAGAAGAGCAGCAGAGACTAGGAGACGGGAAAGGAGTTCATTTCACCTCTGGGACTGGTTTAAGAGATGCAGGATACACACGTGACAGTTGCATCTTAGGTGCCTAATGTGAGAGGCAGGGGTGGAAGGCCCAGGGGAGCAGTCTGTCCCCTCTCCAGTGCAGAAGAGTCAGAACGACACACCCTTGGCCAACCTGCACTGAGCTGGGTGTGGAAGTTTATTAAAAGCATGAGCCTACAGGCCCTTATTTAGATTTTGAAGACAGCTTAGAGGAAGTCACTGCAGGGAAGGGAAATCGTTAGCATCTGTTGATGGGAAATAAGAAGTAAAAGGCTGGAGGTCTAGAGCAGTGAGAGGAGGACAAAGAGAAGTAACTATATGTTGGCTTGGACAAGAGAACTAATGCAGACAAATAACTAGAAAGACACTTTCCTCATTACCTTATAACTCATGTGCCCAATGGTTTGTGGTTCTCTAGAGGTGTGCTGGCTGCACCGTTCCCGGCTCTGTTGTTAGCCGCTCTGCTGTGCTGTTTCCAGGAGCCCTATGTGCTTGGATAATTGTCAAAATAAGACATTTACGTTAAAAATGTTGAGGGGCCTCCACTGAATGTCCCATGTTGCAGCCTCAGGTGTGTGCCCACAATCAATCGCAGGCTCCGTTTGTGGGTGAAAATCACAGTGTTTAGAGCTCATTGGAAGTCCTCCGTATTAGCCCTTTGAATGTTGTTGGTTAGTTTCAATCGGATACAATAGGCCCAATTGTCCGTTCACTTGCAGTGGTTTATACTCAGAGAAACTCTATTAAAGTCAATGGAGTTACACCAGTTTGAAATGGGTGTGAGTCAAAGCCCATACGCTAGGTCACTTGGTGTCACGGTGTTTCCTGACTGGGTGAGAGTAACACTTGGAACCAAGTTTCCAGTTTCAATATGTTATAATTCAAACTTTATTCTCCTCAGATATCCTTTCCTATTCACTCAAATGCCGTTGCAAATACTCCTGACACTAAAATCCGTCCCTGGATATTTACAAAAACAAATCACAAATATGACAGGCAAATTAATGTCCAAATTCCAGTGCCTATTTGTGTTTAATTTGTAGTAGTCGTATTTAATTCATTCCATGTAAGTAAGTGACAAATGGAAATATAACCATGCATAATATTGAATGAGATATGGATCTGCATGGTCAAAGTTGCTTTTCTCTAGGGCCATGAATTACTATTTACTAAAGCATGCAGGGATTGGAATTCCTCATGCAGGAATGGGACGTCTTCAAGTGTGCATCTTATTCCTCATTAGAGCAACTTATCAAGAAAAATATGCACACAAAACATCACTGGAAAAAGCAGCTATATTGTAGATCTAAGGGCAGACATGGGGAAATAGGACGGTGTGGCACAAACCTGGGTAGTTGGCCCCAGTGTGCATGAAATAAAGCATGAGATATTTGAACACAACACAGGGTATGTGTGATGGGATTTATATACCCCATGCTGTCCTGGCAACCAAGCAGCGAATGCAGGAACTGCCGGCCAGCACCAATTGGCAGCCTCACGGCAGCTGGGAGAATAAAAGGGCTGGGAAGCAGAAGGGCTGGGCAGGGCAAGGCGGCTGTCTGGTTTTAGGGCCCTGAGCTGGAGCCCAGTGGAGTGGGCAGGCTTGGGTTCCCCTACCAACCCCTCAGAGACTTAAGAACCGAAAGGGTTTCCAGACCCCTGAGCACCAGCTGACCCCACCACATATAAAGGGAAACCTGCACACCCCAGCAGGACTGTAACTACCACCCTTCATAGCCCAGAACAGGACTAGCCTAGAGACTCAGGAAAGAGGAGTTAACTGACCACCCTGCAGACTGAGTGGACCATATGCAATGCCCCGTCAGACCAAAGGGGGCACTGTCGCATCAGCACAGCAGCTCACAGTATGAAACTGGAATTCACTGTCAAGGGTGAAATCTTGACTGCACTGAAGCCACTGGGAGCTTTGCCATTGACTTCAATTAATCGAGAATCATGCCCAAAGTCCATGTTCATTTTTTTATGATGCCATTGATTTCAGCAATAATTTAAATTTGTTTTTGGTGTGTCATAGGATCTTACTTTTTGCAGCAGCTCCTTCATGATACGTGGTGGAGCTCGCCTCATTATTTGTCATTTCACAGACAAAATTACTAAAATGTGCACAGTGACAGGTATTTCGCATTTGCAGGGTAATAACTGTATTTAGGCTTTTTAGAAATGGAAAGATTAATTATTACATTTAGAAAGCTAATATTATAAATTGGCAAGGCTTAAATAATTCCTATCATTTATGTTTGCAAGGTTTTTGACATCTCTTAATACATTTTCTCCCCCGCCCGCACGTCTTGCTATCTCATGAAACCATGTGGCTTTGATTTTTAAAAATAGGTGTTTTTACTGATGAAAAGGCCTAACTGATTGATGAGACTTTTAGATGATCATTAGGCAACCAAAGAGAAATCCAGTCAAGCTATAAGGATGCCACTTGTCATGTCTCAAAACATGTCTGCAGGAAAGATAAATATCAGAAACGATGCAGTTACACAACCCAGCACCTCACCCTTACCTGCTATTCCCACATACCAGTTAAGCATATGTCATGCTAGCAAAATGTTTGTTGTTCAAAATAAATATAGGCGACAGCTTTGGTTATCACATTTGTTTAATAATTTCAGAGTTTTCTTGAATCACTCCTCATTTACTGCTTTTTTGTTGTCTTGCAAAGTGTGTGTGTCTATAGTTGAATTAAACACAGTCAAGGCAGCTGTGAAGTGCTGCCAGTATTTTAATATTTAATAAGGGGATCCCATAAAATTGTTTCCCTGTTGCCTGGAACAAACTCTTTTATAACCAGGGCTGCAGAGAAGAGGGATGAGGCCTGAGGGACCCACTCATTTTTCCCCCTTTTAAATCAGAAGCCTGTCATAACTGTAACCGGGACAAGAGGCAAAACCACTTGGCAGACTGATTTGTATTGAGGCACTTGCTGGAAATGGCACATTTTGCTCTTGAATACTGCACTGAACGCTCCACTCCACTCAGCTCAGTGCTGTGTCTGTACAATATGAAATGGGAGGAAGTATTTTGCCTGGGGAATTCTATGTTAAATACTTGAAACTTTGTGTAATCTAAAGGCAAAAATTCTGCTCTTCAGAAGTGTCTTTAGGAGCCCCAAGGGGAGTCAGTTCTGGCAAAGAGCTAAGCAATATCCACAGAATGGGTGCTCTCTATCAGAGGCAGGGAATTTCCCGTGGTTTCCCCTAACAAGCGCACCACTGCAAAGTAATGTAGGTGTGGGTGCTGGGGGGTGGGAGGAGGAGAGGAAGGGTGGGTTCTAGATGTTTGGACCTGGGCAGAGCGCTAAAGGGAGTACAGAGCCTGTTCACCATAGGAGCAACTGGGGCGGGACCAATGAACAGATGGATGGTGGAGGGGAGAGTCCCCACAGGAGAACAACATTTTTTGAAGGGAGACAGCATCTTGTGGTGAGGCTTCGGTGGGGACTGGGAGGTTTCCAGGGACCTAGTGTTTGGGTGAATACACAAATACAGCATGCCCCTGAGCTGACAAGAAGGCCATCCAGGCAGATGTCTGACCTGGAAGATCTCAGAGGCCACTGGGCCTTCCCCAGCAGCCCAAGGTAAGAGAGAAAGGGGTCAGCCCCTGAGGCCATGGGGACTGGAGAGGGCTTCAGATTTTCAGATGCTTTGGAAAGGAATCTAGTTATTTCCTGCAGTAGTTCATGCTGAAGACTGAAGAACAATGTTAAAAGAGCCCTAATACGAATGATTGGAAATGTACATTCAGCTTGTTTTTATTCTCAAGATGTGCATCGATAACAAACCATTAAGGCCTGGCCAATCAGTGTCACCCATCTTCAGTTTGTCAGTCCAGTCAGACAGCTGCGTGTTAGATTTCAGAAGGGTTTTGTTGTTGTTTTCAATTATCATCATTGAGCCTGTTAACAGCATCAGCAACTTTGATTCTAACATCTTTAACCTGGAATAAATTTGCAGCCATGTGGCCCCCAAACTAATGCTTGTGTCTGCCCCTCCCCAGGCATAAGCTCTGTCTTGCACAGTATAATGCTGTTCTTAGAATTGCACATTTTGGGGTGGATGATTTGTATTTGCTGTGCTTCAAAAGCTGAACAGATGTGGTTCTTAGCTCTTTCAACCTGCATGTTAGGGTTGTGATGGAGAGGGGGAGCAATAGCAATATATATGATCTGATAAGATTAGCTTGTCTGGCTTTTTTTTTTTTGTTTAATAAGCAGGCCTCATCCATTAGTCAGAAGCCGTTTGAGATTATTTGATCACAATAGAAGTGGGAAAAAGGCCCATTTCTTTTTCTTTTCATTTTGAATTCTTATGACACCAGCGTACCAAAGAAAGTTTTAAAATTAATTGCTCCCAGTTTGAAACCTTGAATAATGAGCAACAGCCTGATTTTATGGCCCAATTCCACAGGCCTAAAACCAAGGAATCACAATGAAATGGTGATCCCGACATTAATTGTAGACGTTGGAGTTTAAAAAGGGCCATTGTAATGGCCATTATAGAAGCCAAAGCAACAGGAGCATTGGAACAAAACCCATTGATTCATTAGCCAGCTTCTCTGGCAACTCATCGTCAGGCTGTCTGGTGATGCAGCCAATTCGCTCTGAACTGGAAACGTTTTGCCAAATAAACAAAACAGCACAGAAGCAGGGAAATACTTTTTTCTACTACAGAAGACAGGCATTGTCTAGAAGACAGTGATATAAGGATTATTGCAATGGTCACAATACCCACTGCACAAGACCGGGTGTTTGTTTTGTATGGAATCCCCACTGAGGAGTGAACAGATCATTACAATTGAGCAAATAATTTGTTCTTATTTGCTTAATTTAGCCTCTTTTTTTCTGGTGAAATGTCCTTGAGCATATTGCTTTTCCTTCGGATTTATCGATGATTCAGATTTATTCATTATTCAAATGTATTTGAATATTTGTATGTTATCTTGAATAGCTCCCTAAGGCTGTGTCTGTGCCCCAAGCTCGGGGGGTGATCTCCAGCTCATCTACACACACTTGCAGCAGCTCTTGTCAAGCGACTGGGAGTATAACTAGCAGTCCAGCCCCAGTCGCATGGGAAGTGGCAGCGGAGGCGCGTCTGAGCCATAGCAAATATGAACCCACCTGCAACCAGGGGGCAAGTAACTTGGCCTGGCTCAGCCGAGCCTCCTTGCCGCTACCAGCGCTACTCCAGCTACGCCGCTATTTACACTCGCACGAATACCACGAGAGCGCGCTTGAGTATGTGTCTGTAAGCAAAAAGAACAGGAGTATTTGTGGCACCTTAGAGACTAACAAATAATATTTGAGCATAAGCTTTCGTGGGCTACAGCCCACTTCATTGGATGCAGCTGTAGCCCACGAAGAAAAAGAAATGGGCCTTTTTCTCACTTCTATTGTGATCAAATAATCTCAAACGGCTACTGACTAATGGATGAGGCCTGCTTATTAAACAACAAAAATGCCAGACAGACTAACACGGCTGCTACTCTGAAACCTGTATGTAGGCAGGGTCTGAATGAACTCTCCTCTGACAGCTCGTTAATATGCCTTAATATGCCCCAACCCTAAAGGAATCTCTGATGCGTCTGTGCTGATAGGGACCATCTCCAGTCTCTTCAAGGTACTTGCGGATTGCTGCAGACAACGAGCTGGGGACCAATACCTGAACACCCTGATGATCCATACGCCTTGTGATGAAGCCTATTGGAAAATTGAGAGCACTAAAAAGATGTCTAAGCTACCGATAGGAGCATTGAGGTACGCGGGCACGACCCCCTTTGTAGTGCCTGCAAGACTGGAGCGAGAAGTGCTTGTCATGAACACCTGGCTGAAAGGCAGTAAAGGGGCATTAGCAATGGTAGAGCAGCTGGCTGAGGGAGGGCTCCCGGAAGGAGTGCTGGCCCAATGGAGTCGTAACCCTACCTGCTGGAGCCCAGGAAAAGGTGATTATACTGATTGCTAACAAAACAAGCCATGATGTTGTTTTGAAGCAAGGGCAGAAGATAGCAGACCGCTTTGAGCCTGAAACCACTGTAAGACCCCAGTGTGAAACTGAAATTTTGGCGATAGGTCCTGCAAAGTTTGACTTTGGAGATTCACCGTTGTCTGAGGAGTGGAAGGAACTTTGTGAAACATCCAAGGTATTCTCACTGCATGACTGGGACGTGGGATGGGCAAAAGAGGTAAAGCTCAACATCAGATTACCCGACTCTCGACCATTCAGGGAGAGAACTAGGAAGATTGCACTCTCAGAGATGGAAGATGCGTGACTTCATCTTCAGGAGCTGATTGCAAATGGTATCATTACAGACTCCCTCGGCCCATACGCCTCAACCCATTGTGGTTGTCCATAAAAAAAATGGGAAAATCCGGATGTGTATCAACTATCGCACCCTAAACAGCCGTACTGTGGCTGACCAGTACACCATGCCTCGAGTACAAGATGCCTTAGACTGTTTGCTGGGGAGTCAGTGGTTGTCAGTATTGGATCTTCGAAGTGGATACTACCAGAATCCTCTGGGAGCAGAAGATAAGAAGAAGACAGCTTTTATTTGCCCATTAGGGTTTTATCAGCTCCAACGCCTGCCCCAAGGGATTTCTAGAGCACCTGCCATATTTCAACATCTTATTGAGAAAGTTGTGGGAGACATGAACTTATTGCAAGTCTTAGTTTATTTGGGTGCCCTGATTGTGTTTGGAAGAACCTTAGAGGAGCATGAAGAAAGACTGTTTAAAGTGCTTGACAGGTTGGAGGCCTATGGACTGAAGCTTTCCATTGATAAATGCCAGTTCTGCAGAACATCAGTGAAGTATGTGGGTCACCTCATGTCCCAAGAGGGCGTGAATACTGATCCAGATCCATGCCCACATATTTACAGAGAGCTTAAGACCTTTCTGTGATTTAGTAGCTGCTATCGCAGGTTTGTGAAGAATTATACTTCCACCATAAAGCCTCTGAATGATCTCACCAGGGGATACCCATCCAGCAAGAACAAGTCTAAGACCAAGAGTAAGGAGAGGTCCCCAAGGCCTCCTGAGCAGAGACACTATGGCCCCTTAGAGCCCTTTGGACCATGATGGGACGAGAGATGTGAAAGGGCTTTTCGAGAAATCATTAACTGCCTAACTCATGCTCCTAGACTTTGCTGACCCAAGCAAGCCATTTATCCTACATACAGATGTCAGTTTGGGGGTTTAGGAATGGTCCTATACCAGGAAGTTGAAGGCAAATGTAAACCTATGGCCTTTGCCAGCTGAGGGCTCTCTGATAGTAAAACTAGCTACCCCATCCGCAAGCTGGATTTCTTGGCCTTGAAACAGGCCATCATTGAGAAGTTTGGTGACTACTTGTATGGTGCTAGGTTTCAAGTGTGAACAGACAACAATCTGCTGCCTTACATGTTAACAAGTGCTAACCTGGATGCTTCAGGGCAGAGATGGGTGGTTGTCTTGGCTAGCTATGAGTTCAGCATTCAGTACTGATCAGGGAGAAGCAATGTAGATGTGGATATATTGTTAAGGTGTCTATACCCATCAGAAATTGCTGTGATTCCTACCAAAAGAGTACAGAGCCCTGGCCATGAGGGTCCTGCATGATGACTTTGGACATTTGGGAATGGAGAGAACTCTGGAACTTATCCATAGTAGGTTCTACTGGCCCCAGACGCGAGACATGTGCTCAGTGTGTTCAAAGGAAAACTCTGCCCACTTGAGCAGCATATCTGAAGACTATCACCAGCAACAAAACCTTTAGAGCTGACATGCATTGAGTTCTTGTCTTTAGAAGTGGACAGGAGGAATGTTGGGAACATTTTAGTAGTACTGACCATTTTACACCGTATGCACAGGCATATCCCACACCTGACCAGAAGGCCACCGCCATTGCTCGAGTGTTGTGGGAGGAATATTTTTCAGTGTATAGATTCCTGGCTCGGATACACTCTGACCAGGGATGGGACTTTGAGATTCACTTTCCAAAGGAGGTGCTAAGTATGGCAGGAATTAAGAAATCCAGAACAACACCTTACCATCCGCAAGGTGACCCTCAGACAGAGTGATTTTGTAGAGACACACAGCTCCCGAATTGCTAGTTCACGGCTGCGGCACACTGCGCCCGTGGCTGCAAGGCCGGAGCGGCCTACACCCCCACGTCTGTGATTAAGAAACTTATTGGCTGACCTAATCATCACCCTCGCTGCTCGCTTTCACGTGCACAAGATATGACCTTGTTAAGTCATGTTGATGAGTATTGTATGCTCCTCCTATGCGCAGAAATTCAACCACTTATAAGTGTTGTAAATAGAGAAGTAAGATAATAAAAACCCCGGGGAAAAGTCCCTGGGAGGCTTTTTCGGCTACCACGACCTGGCGCTCTGTCTCCTTCCTTTTTCGTCGCCACATGATTTAATTGAACTCTTTTGGATATGCTGGGGAGCAGAAAAACTGGAACAAGCATGTTACGTTTCTGATGCATGCCTACAATGCCATGAAGAACGATGCTACAGGAGTCACCCCATATCTTTTGATGTTTGGGTGAGAGCCAAGATTACCCTTAGACCTGTGCTTCTGGGTATCAGAGGATGGAGAAAGCTATGAGACACATCTCAAGTATGTTTCCTGAGAGAAAAACTGCAGGATGCTTATCACTTGACTACAGCTGCTGCCCACAAGAATGCAGATAGTAAAAAGCACCGGTGTCATGCAAGAGTGCGTTCGCAGAAGCTCCAGCCAGGAGACAGAGTTCTGCTGCGAAATTTGGGTGTTGCTGGGAAACACAAGATTGCTGACAGATGGAGGTGGTGGTGGAAAAGCTGGGAGATCTGCTGGTCTCCAAGATTAAACGTGAGATGGGGCCAGAGCAAATAAAGACAATACATAGAAACCTCCTACTGCCTGTGGGGGAATTGGTAGGCGCCCCTTATGGAATGGACCATGACATGGGATTTGGGTGAAAAAAGGGTGCTGGACCAAATCCACCACTCAACACGCACAGTGGCCCCTATGGGGCTAATCCACACTGATCTAGCACAACTGAGAGCGAGTCTGAAGAGGACGACACTACCCGTGGAGCATCCAAGAAGGGAGACCAGATTCTGGCCTTCTTCAGCTGAACCCAGGGAGAGCTCCACTTCTTCAGCTCTAAATCCCAGAGCAGAAGCATTTAGACCTGTTGCTGCCACCATCCCCATCAATGATGACACCAGCCTGGGACAATGAGCTTGTCCCACTAACCTTCTCAGACCCCCTGGAAGAAAAACAGGCCTGTGATGACACCCCTAGGTTGGTGGACAGACGGGACCTACAAGTGGAAGGTGTCCCTGTGCCCTGGGCACTTCAGTACCAGAGCAAGAGATGCAGGGGCCTGTGTGCCAGTAGTGGGGGCACCCTCAAGGGAACCCTCACCATCCCTAGCCTGAGAAGGAGCCCCCCCAGCCCCTGACGTGCCCACTCTCAATAGGCGTGACGGGGTTATAAGGCCAGGAAACAGGCTAACTTACGATGCACCTGGAGTGGTTAGTGAGGAAGTGATACACTTAGCTCACAGGCTTGTAGTAGCCATAGTACATATTGGGTTCCGGGTTGTAGTAGCCATAGTAGGTTTCCTCAGACCCTTTAAGGAGAAGTCATGCAGTTGGTAAAATCTGGATCGTGATTTGCTGGGACAGCAAATTCTCGGCTGGGTGCAGGATGTAAGCAGGGTCTGAATGAACTCTCCTCTGACAGCTAATTGGGGCCGGGAAGAGACTTCAGGAGCAAACTGTATTTACATGAACACACCTACGCTGCCAAAATATCCAGCAGATAGAGCTGTGCTGCTCAAAGTGATCAACTTTGGCTGATTTGGGCTGACAAATCACTTTAGTACTGAATGCAGGGGTAGTGAAGTGTTGCCTTTATTGTCTGAATAAAGGGGAGCAGAACTGTCCCAAATGAGGAGGGCCACCCTCAGCTGAAAGGACCTCGTTAAGCCAGGGGCTTGAACACCGGACTCCTGTGATAGTAAGAGGGGTGGGGAGAGATGCCCCAGCCGGCAGGTGTGGACTCTCCCCAAGGGTCCCTGGCCTGGTTAAACCCTGGTTCCTCCCCACTGTTCAAAGATGGAGCTAAATAGGCTTCATTAAGAGCCGTTTGTTATTCATTAAGTACTCAATACAAGCTGAAATTACTGGTGGTGGGGCAGTGTTTCTGCCCAGCCTGCTGAGAGCTAAAAATCTTTAAGAGACTGACCTACAGAGGTCACAGCAGAGAGGCAGGTGGCAGCAGAAGGTAACTGATGGGCGGCTGGTGAAAGTGGTAAGCAGTCAGCCATCAGGAGATGCTGGCAGGGCAGCCAGGCGGTGGGGAACAGTGGCTGGTTGGGTAGCCATGCAGCAAGGGGCAGCGGCTAGCGGGGCGGCCGGGCAGTGAGGACCAGCAGCTGGCAGGGCAGCCAGCCAGAGCAAGTGCTCAGATGGCGGAGCAAGCAAGTTGCCTTCTTCTCCAGGTGGGAGGTGAACTCACACAGATGCACCTCTGAACCGTGGGTCCTCACTGACCCAAGACAACCCCTGTGAGTGGGGTGGGGTGAGGGAGCAGAGAGGGGCACAGAAAAGGAACTTTTGGTTGTAGAACTCAAGAACATGAGGCGGAAGGCTCTACCCCATGCACTGTGGCATGCGTTTCCTCTGCATAGTTCTATGATTATGAATCCCGCTTGTGGCATTTTCCATAATTAATGTCGGGTGACTTCCTTCCTTTCATTAAAAGTTTATTTTCTACACCCAGACTCTGTGCTTGCGAGAGGGGAAGTATTGCCTCTCAGAGGTGCCCAGGTGTGATGTGTAATTTTCCCAGGTTACTGGGTGGGGGCTCAAGCCGGCTCTGTGTTGTATTGTTGAAAAGGAACCCCTGGCTATTGAACCCAGCCCTGGTTGCTGCCGGCTCCTGCTGACAGAAGAGTTACATGTACGTGAGCAGAGGAAGTCACACTAGCTTGTAGTGTAGCCATAGCATAAGAGTATTTGATACTCCATACTTGAAATAAGAGCCATGTGATTGGCCACATCAGTCACATGGTGTTGTTTCCGTTCTATAACCGGATGAGGCCTGATCCGGGATGATTTAAAGTCCTGATCCTGCAGACTGATCTACACAGAAAGATCTCTTGGACCAGGAACTTGAGTCTGAGTCAACAGGGTCAATCCGAAGAATATGCATCCGAAGAAGTGGGCAGTAGCCCACGAAAGCTTATGTTCTAATAAATTTGTTAGTCTCTAAGGTGCCACAAGTACTCCTGTTCTTTTTGCGGATACAGACTAACACGGCTGCTACCTCTGAAATGAGTCAACAGGAGTTTTCTCACTAATTTCAGTGGGAATAGGAACTGACCAACAGGGTGAAACTGACCCTTACAGGGGCTGGTAGAAGGGTTATAAAGGCTGAAATGAGATGTAAGTGGTGTATAGTTCTTGTGCATTGGGGGTGCGTTTCATGCACACTGAGCACTTCCAGTGAAAATATACATGTGATTTAAAAATTGGCTTTGTGGGAATATTCACACATGCAACCCTTACATTGTTTTCCCACAAACATTTGCAAGAGCACAGCTCGATTATTCAACAACAATGGAATGAGATGCGAACATGGACAATATCAGCTAGATTCAACCATATGCTGTGCTGCCTATGGCCCCGTGAGTCTATCATAGAAGCTAAAAAGAGCTGGAGTAAACCTCCCTCAACCCAGGGCAATAGGCACTTAGATGGCCATAATGGGACAGACCAAAGGTCCATCTAGCTGACTGCAGACCTCCATGGGACCTACTAGAGGGCAGTTCCCCAATACTCATTCTCTTCATTGACTTTAGTGGGAGATGGATGGATTCACTACTCCCATGATGACTTGGGGAAAGAGGGAGAGACGTGCTCTGGCAGGGAGAGCCGGCGGTGGGCTCCAGTTTGGGAGGAGGAGTGAGATTGCTGTTGTGGCACTCTGGCCATACCAGGAGCTGCTGCTGGGAGCCTGCCGGAGCTTTGATCGAGCAGGAAGCCTCAGAGGCTGTTGGTGGCTTCACTGGAGCTGGGCAGAGACTTGCTGTGCCTGGAGCTGACTGAGGTGGGCCTGCAGGGAAGGACAGTGAGTAACCCCCGCTCTGGCTTGGGAAAGTACTTGCAAGGGGGGCAGAGCAGAGACTGAGTCTGAGGAGAGGCAGAGGGATCGTCCCACCGAACTAGGGCCCAGAGCTGCTGACATTTGGTGGGGCCAGCTCCAATCGTCAGCGGGGTTGTACAGCTTGTTGCCTTGGCTGGAGCGAGACACACACCCAACAGAGCCCTGTCTCCAGCTGCAGATCTCCCAGCGCGCCCACGCCAGTGCCTCAGACTCTGCAATCCGGCAGAGTGCCCACTGCGGGGTGGGGCCAATGGTGGCAGGGTAGATGCCAGTTACAGACGTTTCACTGATCACCGTATACTATATTTGTTAATTGATCTTATTCAACTGCCCCCTCTGGATTTAAATTAGTAGTGACATATAGTCTTAATCTGTTATACCCTGTTTCTTTAAATTGTTAAGTAAAACTGTGTTAACCCTAATTTAAGTATATGGGATATATATTATTTATAATTGGTATTTTTGAGTTAGACCCAGGTCACAGATTATTATGATTTATTATTAGAAAAGGTTTATTCCTGGAGGTTCCCTAGGCACGCCATTGAGCGTGTACTGGGGACAGCCAGGTGGAGGCACTGCCCATTGTAAATTCCTCTAGGAGGAAAGGGACTGCAGCAGAGGGGTGGATAGAGGATTCCCACGTATCCAACAGCACCACTGGGATACTCAGGATCTCCTTTAATGTCAACAGCATCAGGCGCCCAGGCACACAGGTGAGTGTTGCCTGCTGCCGAGTAGCCCAGGGAAGAAACGGGGGTTACACCTAAGACTCTTAGGCAAAGAGGGAAATCATGAGATAAGAGGGAAGGTTACTGGCATGTAATTGTCAGGATCGCCTCTGGAGCATCTTTTTTTTTTAAATCGGCATTACATTAGCTATCTGTCAGTCATCTTGTATAGAGGCTGATTTAAGTGATATGTTACATGTCACACTTAGTAGTTTTCCAATTTCATGTTTGAGTTCCTTCAGAACTTGTGGGTGAATACCATCTGGTTCTGATTACATATTACTGTTCAATTTATCAATTTGTTCCAAAACCTCCTCTATCAATACCTCAATTTGGGACAGATCTGTCACCTAAAAAGAATGGCTCAGGTGTGGGAATCTCCCTCACATCCTCTGCAGTGACAGCCAATGCAAAGAATTCACTTAGCTTCTTGACAATGGTCTTGTCTTTCTTGAGTGTTCCCTTAGCACTAACTGGGGACAGGCATAGACTTAAATCCTTTCAATACAAGCTAGAGAAGGGAGGAACAGTCCACAGATAATGACCTGGTTTGGCCACCATTTTTTTTTAAATGGAGATATCCCAGCTCCTAGAACTGGAAGGGACCTTGAAAGGTCATTGAGTCCAACCCACTTCACTAGCAGGACCAAGTACTGATTTTGCCCCAGATTCCTAAGTGGCCCCCCTCAAGAAGCAAACTCACAACGCTGGATTTAGCAGGCCAATGCTCAAACCACTGAGCTATCCCTCCCACCCAGCCAAAGGCTTGTGGGCAGGGGCTACCACACCACAATCGCCACCTTATGATAACCAGGTTTTTAAAAAACCTTCACCAAAACCTAGATCAATTCCTGTTAAAACATGAACAGCGGGTAAATAAGAGAGGGGCAGCCTTCCTTCCCTTCCTGAGTGCCATGTCCAGCAGAACGCAAGGCGCTGTCATTCCGGCTTCATTAACCCTGGCTAGTGTGTGCATGGTTAGTGCAAACACAGGTTGAGAGTGACAGCCCGCCAGACTGTCTCATTGCTCTTCCTCTGTTCCTTCCTTCAGATTTGTGATAATGCTAATGAACAGTCTTGGTCGCAGCTTTGAAATGTAAATTCTGCTCACAGTCCTTCTGCTGATTGCTTAAAGGTTAAAGAAATGAATATACAATTCAAATCCAAACAATAATAATGTGGTTGGTGTGAAACAAACCCACAAGAGCGAGGGAATATTTTGTTCAGGACTGAATGTCTTAGGCTATGGCTACACTACGAGGCTTTTAGCGACATGGCCGTGCTCGCACACCCGTGCCACCAAAAGGCGCTCAGTGTCACTGCTGTTTGTCCACAGGAGAGAGCTCCTGCCAACAAAGCACTGTTCACACTGGCACTTTTCATCGGTAAAATGTTTGTCGGCAAAACTTTTGTCGTTCGGCATGTTAAAAAAAATACACCCCCAAACTACAAAGTACCAGTGTAGACAAAGCCTTAAGATACAGCAGGGGCCCAGTGAGTTAATGCTAACGGCCAGCGTGGACTGGATCTGCTCCCTGCTTGGATAAGCAAAGGGAGGGCAAGGGTGTGGCATAGCTCCATCTTTGAGCCCTATAGGAAGCCTGAAGCCAATGGGGGACCTTGTGCTCCAAGACTACTTAGAGGGGAACTATTTATGAACAAGAAAACACTTGTTACAGCCTGGTGACAAGATTTATTCCCTTGATGGTAAGCCAAATTAGCCGTGCCATTCTGTTCTTAGTCTGATTGACAGGGCAAATCTGTCATAGTTTAGGGCACCTAAATAGAAGATAAATCAACAAGCAGTAAACTGTGTTACACTGAAATTAATCTTCCATAGAACTACAGGGCAGGAGGCACAATGGGGCTCTGCATGTTCCTGCTGGACCTCTGTAATGGACGATTATTGCCAAAGTGTAGACTAAAGAAAGCAAATTGTGATGGCTCCCCTTTGCCTACAGATAGGCTCCTCTCCTGCCCTGAGGCAGCTACAGATCTGCATCTTAATAGGTTTCCTTAAACAATTTGAGGATAGGTCAGAGTTGGCACATTTCACCTTAGGCTTCATTTAACTGATCCTTAGAGATATTTAAGAACTTGACAATGATGACTGCCCTGTGTGTGTGTGTGTGTGTGTGTGTGTGGGCGGGGGGACTCTCATTTCCTTGTTCTTTGTTTGCTTTGCCAAGATGTATATAAACCAAATATTTCAAGTTGTCTGCTTTTGCCCCTTTTCTTACCACTCTCAATTGCTGTGTGTGAAGTGACACAGACAAGAAGATTAGTGACTGTTATGACTAGAGCTGGGCAAATAATTGATTTTTCACTTTAGTGGCAGTTTGGAACAACTGAAAAAAAATCGGTTCAGGTTGAACTGAATCTGAATTTTTTCCAAAATTTTCATCAATCACAAAAGTCCATATCACGTCTTTTCCAGAGCAGGGCGTTAAAGCTGGGTCTTTGATGTCCCAGCTGAGTGGCCCTGAGTCAACGTTATAAAACGGGGTAAGTGTGCGTGGGTGGGTGGGTGGGGGAACACCATGACCACCTCCTCTTACTGTGGCCATTTTGTGAACGGCCAAAACTGTGTCAAACTTGGAAATAGTTTCAGGTCGACAGAGCCATGCATTTTTGGCTGAATAAGCTACTCTTCCAAAACATTTTTTGCCGAGCTCTAATTATAACCTATCCAAATATAAATGTATGATGGGCTAGGAAGGGATATGACCTGTTTCTGGAGTACATTTACCCACAGTCATTGGTAAAGGGGTGCCATTTCAGCAAATCCTGAGTTGCTCACATTTTAAAACTTTAGGGACCAATCCTATCATATTTGCTATGGGCCTGATCCACTTTCAGTTGAAATAACCATGAGCCTTTCCACAGAATTAAAGGGAAGTTGGACTGGACCATGAGTAATTAGGCAAACCTCCCTTTGAAAATAAGGGAATTTTTTCCTGAATAAGGAATACAGGATTTTCTTCCATCAATTTTAGCTTTTATCTTGCACCAACCAGCTGCCTCAGCGTGGCATCTATTATCATGAAAAGAAACAGTCACACTTTTTGGTGAAACTTTTTAAAAATTATTTGTGAAAAAATGTAATTGAATTGCAAAAATTCATGAAAATGTGAATAGTGATCTGTGGTAATGAAAGAAGAGCTTTCAATTCGTTTAGACCACTCTTTGACAGGATACTGGCCTAGTGGATGGGGGAAGTAGTAGATATGTTATATCTTGATTTTAGTAAGGCTTTTGACACAGTCCCACATGACATTCTCTTAAGCAAACAAGGAAAATGTGGTCTCGATGAAATTAATATAAGGGGGATGCATAACTGGTTGAAATATGTATTCAGAGAGTAGTTACCAATGATTCACTATCAAAATCGGAGGGCGTATCTAGCGGGGTCCTGCTGAGTTCAGTCTTGGGTCTGGTAATGTTCAATGTTTTCATTAATGACTTGGACAATGAAGTGGAGAGTATGTTTATCAAATCTGTAGATAACTCCAAGCTCGGAGGGGTTGCAAGCACTTTGAAGGATAGAATTAGAATTCAAAAGGACTTTGACAAATTGGAGAATTGGTCTGAAATCAGTAGGATGAAATTCAGTACAGACAAGTGCAAAGTACTTTACTTTGGAAGGAAATAACAAATACACAACTACAAAATGGGGAATAACTGCCTAAGCAGTAGTATTCCTGAGGAGGATGGGGGTTACAGTGGATCACAAATTGAATATGATTCAACAGTTGTGAAAAAGACAGATATCATTCTTGGACATATTAACAGGAGTGTTTTGTATGAAGGACATGAATTAAGTGTCCCACTCTCCGCAGCACTGGTGAGGCCTCATCTGGAATACTGCATCCAATTCCGGGCACCCTGCTTTAGGAAAGATGTGGATAAGTTGGAGAGAATCCAAAGGAGAGCAATAAAAATGATAAAAAGTTTAGAAAACCTGACCTATGAGGAAAGGTTAAAACAACTGGGCATGTTTAGTCTTGAGAAAAGAAGACTGATGAGGGACCTGGGAACAGACTTCAAATATGTTAAGGGTTGTTATAAAGAGGACTGTGAGTAATTGTTCTCCATGTCCACTGAAGATAGGACAAGAAGTAATGGGCTTAATTTGCAGCCATGGAGATTTCGATTAGATTTTAGGAAAAACTTTCTAACTCTAAGGGTAGTTAAGCTCTGGAATAGGTTTCCAAGGGAGGTTTTGGAATCCCCATCATTGGAGGATTTTAGGAACAGGTTGGACAAACACCTGTTAATGGTGGTCTAGGTTTACTTGGTCCTGTCTCAGTGCAGGGGGGCTGGACTTGATGATTTCTTGAGGTTCCTATGAGTCTATGATTTCTGAATCTTCAAAAGTTGAAGTATTGGAAATTCATTTAGACAAGGTCAAACAGAGCATATGTCCTGGGAGAAGTGAGAGGGCGAGTCCTTTACATGGTTTTAGGCCCAATAACAAGTTTGAAGAGTTTTATTTTTCATGCAAGTTTATGAACATACCATAAACCAAAATGCAACATTTATCACATCTGGAGACCTGATTATTGTGGAACCATTGGTATAGCATAACTTGTTAATTGCTTTAGTGGGAATATATGTAAATACAACTGACATGCTAGAAATACTATCTAAAGTTGACAGTGTGGTGCCATGATTCTTAACACAATAATCCAGATACTTGTCCACCAGTGCAGAAAAACTTCATAGAGCAGCCAAACAACTTCCTTAAAGGGATAGCTGCAGGTGCCCCTGCCATAGAGAAGCACAGAGCAGTGGGAGTGTGTATGTCAGGGGATGGGGAAACTGGGACAGTGAACACTATCCTCTCAAACCCTGTAAAATATCCATGCTGGCCTTTTATACCAGCCAAGGCGAGACACTGTGAAGAGGTATATTTATAAGCAGAGACAAAAACCTTCAGAAGCCCAATCCTTAGCCCCCACTCCGGCTGCTTTGCTTGACTCTAACAGTAAAGTTGTGACCAGTGTCTCCATCTCTCTCTCACATGCAAACAAACAACATTAGAAATCTAGGGGCTTTCCTTCCATTTCCACTACAATACAATGACGCAGAAAAAGGCTTTTGGAAGGAAAGAGTGTGAAAATGATTTTTTAAAAATGGGCCGTCCTTCCTAAGTGGGGAGAATCAGTATATATGAAACAACACGGGTTGCCAGTTACTGTGAATGTAGTATACTTACAAAATTGTAATCCTATAACTACCGATATAACGTTAAGTTAATAAAACTGCATCGAGACTGATACCTTCCAAGCTAACTAAACTTACCGATTTGATCTTGCTGTAAAATGTGTCATTCTCATGTGTCTTTTTTTTAAACTAATTAAACAATTAATGCATTGTCTAGGGATATAAAGAATAAATTACTTATAACTACGTCTGTTTTAAAGGCTAACCAAGAAATAATGACTTAATACAGTTTTACTAACTCATGTAACTCTTTCCTTCAAGTTTAAGAATTCAGGAATCCTTCACCTCAAAACAACATTGTGTATTATGAAAAATACCACCTTCTCATCACTCAACTGATCTGCTTGTGTGTTTTGGAAGTGCTTACATTAGAGCCATAACAAGTGTCATGTTCTTCGTCCTCCAGAGATGATAAGGCCATGTGAGAATCCTCTGAATTGTTCTCTGGCTCAAGCGTCCAAACAGAATTGTTATCTAAATTTCAGTTCCAGAATCTCCATTGCTGGACACGTGATCCCAGAGGAAGCCCATCTGGACTTTCAGACCTCAGGCAGAATTTGTAGGGCTGGTAGCTAGCAACATCATAGTTTATTCATAAATGGAGTAGATTTGATCCAGAGATTGTTGAGATGCAGTCAGCATGGTACCCCAGGAGGCCTCTTTTGTCGAACGACCCTTTGAAGTACGGCTGTCACCCTTTACAGCTGTAACCCTTCATCATCAGGGCTAGTGGCCAAAGTTTGACCCAGATCAGTAAAGGGAGAGTGAAGAAAGCCCTCATCAGCTGCCTCCGCAACTGAACTATCCCACCCCCTTCATCCAGGTCATGGTAGGCATCCATGTCGGGGCGATGGTCTGGCAACGGGACCACAGAGATCACCGCTGCAATGTAGTACAGCCTGAAGCTGCAGGACATTTTCTGTGGCCACTCAGGAGAGGAGAAAGCCCCTTTAACACATTCCATAAGCAGCTGCACCAGGTGGGGCTTCTCTGAGCTGTGCTGTCAGGGAACCAGGCCCCGGACACAGGGCGGCCACAGAAGGTTGCCATGCAGAGGGTTCTTGCAGACCCTGGGGAGTATATGGGTTTAGGGGGCAGAACCACCGTCCTGCACCACTCCTTATGCCATCACCTCCCTTGGATGGGGCAACCCAGGCCTCCGCTCTCAGCCTAAAGTGAGCTGACAGAAAGCCTGGCAGCTGACTGCTGCAAGGCAAGAGGCCTGAGACGCAAACCCCAGCCCTAGAGAGAGGGCTGATGGGGAACTCCTGTTTGGAGGCGGGAGATAGCGAGCACTCTAACGCCAAGAGACAGACAAGAGACAGGCATAGGGCTGGGAGTTGTCTTTGTAAAGTACCTTCGTAGCTGGGTAAGGAGAAGCCGTGAGGAATCACTGATCCAGGTGGGGAGAGCCGAGTCCAGGGACCCAGTAGAGATGTTGGCAAGTAGGCTGAAGGTTGGACCAGCTCAGGAAAGTGGCGGAGGGACTGAAGAAACAGAGTCCTTTTCCACCTGAAACAGGGTCCATGGGCTCAAACCTATCGGAAAGGGGGAGGCTGGGTTCCCCCATCTCTTTCCCTGACAAAGAGGGGATGTATGGGTGTTAAACGACACCAAGAATGACAAGTTCCAGATAGATGTCAGGAGATTGGATTGAAGGCCATTTGATTTTTTATTTTTCCGGTTTTTGGACTATTTTTTGTTGACCCCCAGAAGGGGAATGGACTGAGCAGTGAACTAGCCAGAAGTCTAGGCCACAGAAAATGGTATATTGCTGGGGAACCAGAACAGCTGAAGGGGATGCTAACCTGAAAACCTCCCTGCAACACCACACCTGACCACATGGAGGTGCTCTAGAGGTGAGGCGTGTCTACACAATGGTGTTATTGAAACTATTCTTCCTATAGAACTCACATCTACCTTTTATAGTAGAGCTCTGATACTTGCCATGGAAATTCATTAAAAGTTGACTGTGAACTGATAATGACTATTCGTGTTTGATCAGGCAGGGTGCTCTCAGAATAAAGTAATCACAGAGAGATCAAAATGAGCTATGCCATGGAGCACAAGCAGGAGTGTTCCTAATTTGATGGCTATTAAACTGGTTTGTTTTCAGGCAAATGTGGCAGACCAGGTATCCTACAGCTTCGGGATGTGTTTAGAAATGCAATCTGACAAACTGCATGTCCTAATTAAGGATGCATAAAGGAATCTGTATGATAGGAGAAAATGCACCTGCAACGTCCTTATGGGCTGAAAATATGGAGCTGTAAAATATGAGTCTAGTCTAGTCTATGTGGGTTCTTATCCCACCCTCTTCACTGCCTTCCATATGTGCATTAACCAATGTGACCAAAATCTGTCAAGTGTGGTTCATTCACTCTTTCATCCTTTTCCGAGGAGAATTGTGTGCACAGTGGTTTTGTTTTTATAAATGGGTCCAGAATGCTCTGTGTTCATATTAGTAAAGGCAGGTCACAGATGTGTTCCTTGCACTTGGAGTAGAAGGGGTGACATTTGCGATGGTCCTTAGTTCCTGGGGGAGTTTCTTGCCCAGTCAACTCTGAGAAAGCTCTGTCCCCTGCACAGACGAGCTTTACACTTGTGGTAGAAAGTTCCCTGGGACTCGAGGCGGAGAGCTATTGACCCCCTAGCCCAGAACTTTATGCTATTTTAGTTAAATAGTCATCAATGGGGAATCATCATCACATGGGGATTTTTCTACTGAGGGTCTATGGGGATCAGTTCTAGGCCTGACACCATTCAGCGCTTTCATCAATGATCTGGAAGTAAATATAAAATTACTATGGATAAAATCTGTGGGCGACACAAAGATTGGTGAAGTGGTAAATAACGACCAGGACAGGAATACAAGTGAAAGGTAACGGTCTCTGATATACAGGAGGTCAGACGAGATGATCTAATGGTCTCTTCTGCCTTTGAACGCTACGAGTCTGCTTGGCTCAGGACTTGAAGTGCCTTGGAGATAAGCACTGAATTTTTGACCTTGATTCAATATTCCATGGGAAGCCAGTGCAGAGAGTGGAGGGTGGATTTGATGGGCTCATATTCTGAGGTGATGCACTGCTGCATTTTTTAAAATGGAATCATAGAATCTCAGGGTTGGAAGGGAACTCAGGAGGTATCTAGTCCAACCCCCTGCTCAAAGCAGGACCAATTCCCAACTAAATCATCCCAGCCAGGGCTTTGTCAAGCCGGGCCTTAAAAACCTCCAAGGAAGGAGATTCCACCACCTCCCTAGGTAACCCATTCCAGTGCTTCACCACCCTCCTAGTGAAATAGTGTTTCCTAATATCCAACCTGGACCTCCACCACTGCAACTTGAGACCATTGCTCCTTGTTCTGTCTTCTAGGGTGACCAGATGTCCCAATAAAATCGGAACTGTCCTGATATTTAACCCTTTGTCCCATGTCTCAATCGATGTACGAGCGGGATGCCATTTGTCCTGATATTCAGGTAAGGAGGCAAGCGGGAAGGAGGTGCCCACTCTGTGGGTCCTCCAGCCCCGGAGCACCCGCTAATTTTTCCCCATGGGTGCTCCGCACCCACCGGCAGCCAAGCTCCCCTCACCCTCCGCCCCACCTCCTCCTCCGCCTTCCCCCCTGAGTGCGCAGCGTCCCTGCTCCTCCCCCTCCCTCCCAGCACTTCCCACCACCTAACAGCTGTTTGGCAGTGCTTTGGACTTTCTGGAAGGGGGGGGAGGGTTGGGGACACTGCATTCTCAGGGGAGGAGGCAGAGAAGAGGTATGGCGTGGCGGGGACTTGGAGGAAGGGAGTGGAATGGGGGCGGGGCAAGGGTGGTGAAGGGGCGGGAAGAGGCAGGGGGGAACACCCACAGGGTAGAGAGGAAGTCGGCGCCATAGGCCCAGCAAGTGGCAGGCGGGCGGGCGAGTGAAGAGATGAGCGTTGGGTGGGGGACTGAGGAGAGATGCAGCAAGCCAGCAGTGGCCAGGGGTTGAGGAAGGGCGCGGTGGCAGGGGGGGTGAATGGGAAGGGGGAGGGATATGGGGCAGACTGGGGGGCGGAGCCTGGGAGGAGTGGGGGTGGACTGTGGACGGGGCTGATGGCACCCCAATGCGTCCTGATATTTCACTGTTGTGATCTGGTCACCCTATTGTCATCTGCCACTGCTGAGAACAGCCGAGCTCCATCCTCTTTGGAACCCCCTTTCGGGTAGTTGAAGGCTGCTATCAAATCCCCTCTCACTCTTCTCTTCTCCAGACTAAACAATCCCAGTTCCCTCAGCCTCTCCTCGTAAGCCATGTGCCCCAGCCCCCTGTTCATTTTTGTTGCCCTCCGCTGGACTCTCACCAATTTGTCTACATCCCTTCTGTAGTGGGGGCCCCAAAACTGGACACAGTACATGTGGCCGCACCAATGCCGAATAGAGGGGAATAATCACTTCCCTCGATCTGCTGGCAATGCTCCTACTAATGCAGCCCAATATGCCATTAGCCTTCTTGGCAACAAGGGCACACTGCTGACTCATATCCAGCTTCTCATCCACAGTAATCCCCAGGTCCTTTCCTGCAGAACTGCCAGTCGGTCTCCAGCCTGTAGCAGTGCATGGGATTCTTCCTTCCTAAGTGCAGGATTCTGCACTTGTCCTTGTTGAACCTCATCAGATTTCTTTTGGCCCAATCCTCCAATTTGTCTAGGTCACTCTAGACCCTATCCCTACCCTCCAGTGTATCTACCCCTTTCCCCAGCTTAGTGTCATCCGCGAACTTGCGGAGGGTGCAATCCATCCCATCATCCAGATCATTAATGAAAATATTGAACAAAACGGGCCCCAGGAGCGACTGTGGGGTGCTCCGCTTGATACCAGCTGCCAACTAGACATCAAGCCATTGATCACTTCCCATTGAGCCCAATGATCTAACCAGCTTTCTATCCACCTTATAGTCTATTCATCCAGCCCATACTTCTTTAACTTGCTGGCAAGAATGCTGTGGGAGACCGTATCAAAAGCTTTGCTAAAGTCAAGGTATATCATGTGCACCGCTTTCCCCATATCCACAGAGCCAGTTATCTCATCATAGAAGGCAATCAGCTTGGTCAGGCATGACTTGTCCTTGGTGAATCCTTGTGCTTGCTCTGCTATCTTATCAGTCACTGTGTATGATAGCTTTGGCCACCTACCCATCTCCAGCAGGTTCAGAAAAAACAAAGGCAATCACAATATCTCTGTGTTTATCCACAGAGGGTCTGACAATGCTGAACTCTACAGTTAACCTCTTTCTGGCTGAAGCGAGAAGAAACGGTGAGAAAGGACTGAATGGGGCTGCCTTCTTGTTGCCACAAATGAGCCCGGAAGAGAACTGAAGGTCCAGATTTCAGCAGCTTTCACATGTCAGGGATGACAGAGCCTGGGACAACAGCACGTCTACTTGTTAGTGTTTTAGAAATTTTCATTCAGCTTCATCAGGGTTTGCAAACAAACAAAACCAACCAGAGAGGAAGGAGGGTCTTGTGGTTCAGGCACTGGAATGGAAGTCGGGAGATCTAAGTTCAGTTCCCAGATCTTCCCCAGACTCTCTCTGTGACTTTGGACAAATCACTTAATCTCCCTGTGCCTCAATTCCATGTATTTAAAGTGGACATAATACTCCTTCCTTTCTCTTTTGTCTAGTTTGATTGTACATTCTCTGGGACAGGGACTGCCTCTCACTACGAGTCTGTACAATGCCTTGCACATGGGTTCCTCCATCTCCACTGGGATCCCTGGACACTGCAGTAAGACAGATAATACATTATCAATATTACTGACACATCCAAAGCTCCCTATCTAGACTTCTCTTACTCTTTCTCATCCAACCCACACTGAGACAAGACAGCGACCTTCAATCAGAGCTGTAATCTCTACATGAATGCGGACTGGCCAACATGTGCACTTGGCAGAATGTCATGTGACAAACACAACGTGTGGAACACAATGCAGAGGTTGAACCCTTTGCCGCACAACTAACAATCACAGGCATGTTCCGAATTTTTGCCCATTTCTGGACCCAGCCCCACTACATAAAAAGCCCTTTGCAATGACTGCATAGGTGTTTGGAGTCTATTCCTAGCTGTAGCTGAAGCAGTGCGATAAAATTATTTCACCACCTCCAAAATTGCTGGGCAGTGAGGCTTGTGTGAGTTTCAGGAAACTGGGCCACTGGTTTCTTTCTCAGGAGGATAGAATGCAAGTGAAAGAAACAATGCAAAAGATGAAGAAAGTGATGGTGGGGGCAGAGCCAGTGATTAAAAATAAGCTCAATTCCCCAAAAAACGCTCCTGTCCCACTCAGCCGGCTTTCTGGAGAATTTCCCATGGGATTGGTGTTTTAAGTGTTGGCAACTCTGGGTTCCCTAGGGGTGTGTGGATAGAGGGGGGCATCTCATTGCTGGAATGGAACTAAAGAAAAGAAAACATGACATTGCTAAGAAAGCAAAGGAAACTAGAAACAAAAGCTTTGGTAAGTTGCCTTCCTTTAGTGATGTATACTCATGTGCCTTTGTTTTCCTTTAGCAAGACACAGAAAAGCAGAAGACCAGCAAGAAGCCCCTTTTTACAAATTCCTGTCTCTATTTCTAGGTTAGTAGGTGGCAATATCTTTCTGTTCAAGGACATATTTTATTTTTCACCTTGTTTTCTTTTAGGACCTACAATTTTCACTTTTCTCTGTGCTGAACCACAGTCTCTTGTCTTCTAGGTAAGGATGGAATATAAACCGTTGTTGTATAAGAGTAGACCTTTCTGTAATGTACTTTATTGTCAATACCTTCAGAGAAGGACATCTATGTAAACATGAAGGAACATAAATCCACACCGTGTAGAAGTCAAACATAGGAGTTTATTACGTACAGCACTGACGGAGTGATTACAATGGAATATATGGAAAAAATTGTGGGAAGATTGGAAAGAGGCCAGCGGAGGGCAACACAAATGATTAGGGGGCTGGAGCACATGATTTATGAGGAGAGGCTGAGGGAACTGGGATTGTTTAGTCTGCGGAACAGAAGAATGAGGGGGGATTTGATAGCTGCTTTCAACTACCTGAGGGGGGGTTCCAAAGAGGATGGAGCTCGGCTGTTCTCAGTGGTGGCAGATGACAGAACAAGGAGCAATGGTCTCAAGTTGCAGTGGGGGAGGTCTAGGTTGGATATTAGGAAACACTATATCAGTAGGAGGGTGGTGAAGCACTGGAATGTGTTACCTAGGGAGGTGGTAGAATCTCTTTCCTTAGAGGTTTTTAAAGGCCCGCTTGACAAAGCCCTGGCTGGGATGATTTAGTTGGGGATTGGTCCTGCTTTGAGCAGGGGGTTGGACTAGATACCTCCTGAGGTCCCTTCCAACCCTGATATTCCATGATTCTATATGGATTTTCCATGGACGGGGAAAAGTGATGGGGTAGGCAGTTCCACACCCCTGGATAGGTCTAGCAGCAAGACAAGATAGCACAGTAGCCAATGGTTAAAAGGTTACATAATGTCTCTGCCCATAGTCTCAAGTTAACATTTAGTTAATACTTTGATAAAATGTGTGTGTGTGTGTATATATATATATATGTATGTTGAATTCTGAGTTGGGGTCCATAGGAATGAAGTAGCTCTTTTGGTTGTCCAACAGATACATTCCTAGGGGTTAAAGCAAAGAAACAGTGAAAGTATATGGCAATAAAGATTGTCTCCTTTGTGTTTTAAGGCAGGCATTGGTCCCTGGGAAAGGAAGGTGGGAGGAGGCCATATCTTATACTGACATGTTCCAACCTTTCATAAACTCAAGGTTGGATCTGTGGGAAGAACGTCTCCCTACAAAAGAAACTAACACAACAGAAACAGGGCTTCTTTGTTCAATTTGCAACTTGAATAAGACAGAATTATTCAGTGCTCAGCTCCAACACCTGTCAATTTGCTGACGAGGCTTATTTTAGCAAAGCAAGGTTATCTTTTGTTTATTCCACTTTTTCTTAGCTGATCATTATTTGCTAGCCCTCTGGTCTCTTGACCAAACTCTGGACCTTTGGGGCCTGTAAAAGAGCTGGCACAATCCATATGCCAGGTTATTATATAAACTGCACATGGATTTTAACCCTTCAAACAGCTGAAAAACTCTGGTGCCTACCTCTGCACTGCACCTGCAGGATTTTGGGGATGGAGCATGATTGGTTGCCTATAGCAGCAATCCAAATAGTCTCATATTTGCACCTCTGCATCTTAACTGTGAATTATAAAGTGAAATGCTACTTGATTTCTGAAACAATCAGCATTGTATATAGTACCTGATGTCCACCGTGCTCTGCTGGGATCCCGACAGTCGCTTCTCACAGGCGTCCAGCAAACAGGAGAGGAGATGGGGCTGGTTATTCTTAATCAAACTGTGATTTTTCAGAGTGTTCCCCTGCTTGAGCTCATAGAATAGTTTTTATTAGTTTCAATTCACTGGGAGGGAAACTAACTGCCCTTTAATTGCCTGGTGATTCACCAAGTCTGGTTTAACCTAATGCCAATACCTTGACCACTGTCCAGCTTTCAGGGATAAGTCCTGAGCTAAGTGAATTTTTATAAAATGTTCAAAAAAAAGAAGAGAGTTTGTTTTCAAATTAAGTCTGAAACGTGCTGTAAGTGCCTCCTTGTGTGCTATTAAGGGTACATGCTCTTAACTATTTCATAGTAATTTGAGGTACAAATTCAACACCCCCAGTTCATAAATGGATATCGGTTCTCCTGTAAGTCTGATCTAGACACAATGGTTGCCCTCTGCATTTTCTCTGACAGCTTTGAGCCCAATTTCCTCACATTTTCAAGAGGAATCATTTTCCCCTGAAGTGTAGTACTTACACATCCTTGAGATCATTGCATGTGATGTCGAATTTTCATTGTTATTTTCATGGATATTATTTCTTTCTTATCTGGCAGCCTATTATTTTCCAGCTCCTTCACAGTGTGCATAGCTTGGTCATGTGTGTTGTGTCAGATGTATGTCAGGTCCTTTGGAGAGGGAGTGGGGTGTGCAAGTACACTGCCCCGCCACCACCCCTTAGCCCCCTTCACTGTGCCTGCTTTCACCCTGAATCCCATAGCAGTGGGGCAGGCTGCCAGCATTTCATCCGGCCAAGGGCTCCGTGGCATTCTAGCCCCTTTGCGCTGCCTGAGTAATGCAAAGGGGCTGGAAAGTGGCTGTGTTTGGCTGGCCTGGATGAGCTCTCAGGTGCCACAGACCTAGGGTAGCTGGTCCCTGCATCAGCTCCCCCCCTTAGCAGCAGGCCAGAGGGTGCTGTCATGGTGCAGGGTAGGTATGGCTGGAGTACACCGCCCTGGCCATGCTCTACTGGCGTTCAGCCCATTGTGGGCCTGTGACAGAAGCTCTGTGCCGCAGAGAAGCTGGGCACTTTAATTCAGATCATTAGCGTTTTTAACTCAAAGCCAGGTAATTACTGGGTGAGTTAAACTGCCTAACACTTAACGTGCCTGGTGCCAGCAGGTAGCTGATATGCAGATTTTTCCCCATCATTTCGTAACACTGAAGAGATAGTGCGGGCTGCCCGGAACATACATCAGGGCTCTCCTGGGGCAGGCTGCCTGCACAGGAACGCCGCTCTGGGGACGACATATTTCCCGACTAATTACTGGGGGAAGAGAAAAGTGGGAGGGGATGGTTTTAGTGCTGTGAACACCCCCAGCTTCCATCACTGCCGGCACAGCCGCAGGGCATGGTCAAGGACCATGCGGAGAGGTAAGCCCATTCAGCTGGGGATCCCTGCATGCGCACTAGGGAGGAAAGGAGCGTACTTAGCAGTGTAAAGATTTTGCAGAGCAGAGGAGGATGCACCTTAAACCGTGGCATTAATATGCTTCCACGTCATCAAACCCTCAGCAAGTCCAGGTGTCGCTCAGCACTGAGACGGCTGAGTCCTGAGCCTCGAGGAGCCCCTCACAAAGCCCCCTCATCCACTGTCTCCAAACACCATTCGTCCTTCCACAGGCTCCCCTGCCCGAAGATGCCTTCCTGGGGGAGTACCCAGGAACCGCTGAGTCCAACGGCTTCACCACGTCCTTCTCACTCTTGCTTTGCTGCAGGATGGAGGCGGGGGCTCCAGGTCTCTCCACGGTGTCTGTCTTTCCTTGAAGCTGGAGCAGCTGGGGTTGCCCTCTCTGGCCTGAGCAACCCACGTTCCCCATCACCAAGCAGGAAGCTCCCATATGATGAGTATTCCTCTTGTGTGTGTATCTGCCCCCTCAGTAACCTCTGCTGTGTCCCCCATGTGCATACCCAATGTGCTCAGTGTGGACCAGTGACCCCTGTGTGTGCACTCCCATGGTTACCCTCTGTCTGTGCCCCCCACATTGCCCAGTGTCGGTGAGCCCCCCCCCCCGTGTCTGTGCATGTCCCAGGAGGATGGAGCAGGGCGTCTCTTTTGCTCCTTGTTTCTTGCTCCCCCCCCAGTCCTGGAAAAGCCTCTGCATGTAACAGGCTGATTCATGCCTGCTGCTGGATCTCTCCCGCCAGTTGGGGAATACAGGACTGTAGCCCAGCCCTGGTTCAAATAGCAATCACAATCCCCAGAGTAATACAATGTGCGCATGCATGGCGTCTGCAGATGCAGTTGTAGGACCAAAAGCCATTTTGAGGCTTCCTCTCTGAGGTTGTGGCTATCATCCAGTTCACCAATCCATATTTGGGGCACTGCATCATAAGGTATTCAGTGGTTTGGATGTTCTGACCACAGTCGCAAAGGGGAGTCTTTGATTCTCCACTTGTGCATCAAGTAGATACATCTTATAGGGTTTGTTTGGATGTGGTTCAGTGTGGTCCAAAGTCTTGTGGCAGGTCAAACCCGGGCGGGCAGCTTGCGGGGTCAGTGATATAAATGATGCTCGTTGGAATGGTGAATGAGTTCCTGAGACTTTGGCATGCCTGTTCCAGATCCAGAGACGTGAGGTGATTGCCTGTGGTCCAGGCTGGTTTCTGCGATTTCAGGCATTGCTGGGGTATGTTGTCCATTATCTGCTGGATGGGAAGATCCAGGTAGTCTTTGGCACATTTACGTCTTTGTGCTGTGGCTATGTTTTGACGGGTAGCGGAAGGCCTGATGTTTGCTAATACAGAAAGCCACGGTAGAGGCATTGACTTCAAAGCTCCTGGGATGAGTCACAGGGTCTGCTTCACTTGCCTAGCCACAAGTTAAGCATGGCAGCTTCTGGTGTGCACTGGTGCACATTACTATGCGACTGATTAACCCAGGGCCAAGCCAACGTTCATAGCACTGGGGCAGTGGATCCTCAACTTTTGGATGGTGTTGATTTGAGTCTTCCCTTTGGAGGCTACTTTTTGGAGGTACTCATGAAAGGTGAGTGTGTAGTCAAGAATGACACTGAGCTATGCTGGCATTGGGTCATGACGCACAGTTTCACCACAAAACTTGACAGTGTTTGGTGCGGTAAGCGGTTCTGTAGTCAAGGTGGAAAGCAGAGAAAACCGATTGCCAAGCTGTGCACTTTGGATAAAACAGTAACCAGAGCTGTATTCGTTCCGGGGAACTCAGAATCGGGGACAATGGAAAAAGGGATCAGGACAATAAAAGACTAAATCAATAATACCTAAACTGTACCCCTCCCATATGTGCTGCCTGTGTTCCTTCCTGGCATTGAACTAGGCAATGTAGACTCAGTTTTGGGGGGAGGGATAGCTCAGTGGTTTGAGCATTAGCCTGTTTAACCCAGGGTTGTGAGCTCAATCCTTGAGGGGGCCACTTAGGGATCTGGGGCAAAATCAGTACTTGGTCCTGCTAGTGAAGGCAGGGGGTTGGACTCAATGACCTTTCAAGGTCCCTTCTAGCTCTGGGAGATAGGATATCTCCCTTAATTTAAATTTGTATTACTGTAGCACCTAGGAGCCCTGGTCATGGAGCAGGACCCCACTGAGGTAGGCACTGAACAGACACAGCACAAAACAATGAGCCAGACTCCAAAGTGCTGACAATGACCTAATTGGCCATTTCCATCTCTCTGGGTGAAATTCACCCTGATCTGGAAGCCAGCACTAGAGCTGGGTGGGAATTTTTGGACAGAACCTTTTTTTGTTTGTTAGACAATGCCAATTCATTGAACCCGAGACTTTCCATGGCACGGTATTGGTTTTTGGTGAAGATTTTGATGGGAAGGTTTCATAGGTTCAGGATTGAATTTATGGTCCAACCCAGGGGGTAGGGTCCTTCCCGGGGCTCCCTGCTCTGCGTCAGGCAGAGCATCGCTTAGACCTCACTCATACGTTTTGATAGCCTAAGCGGTGCCCAAACCTTGTGCCAAGTAGGGGGTGTCGGAAAACCAGAATTCCATTCCAGGAAAAATGTCAAGGTTTCTGCACTTTTTTGTTCTGCATTGAAATGAAAATGAAACCTTTCAAAACTATTTGTGGAAAAGGAGAGATGCCCCCTTCGAGTAGCCAATAGTTTAGCAGCTAGGGCTAGCCCCGTGCAGGGGTGAATTCACCGCTAGCTTTTAAAGTTACTATGATCCTACAGCTTCTGAAACACTTTCCCATGAAAGCTCTTTAGGCTTTGGGCTTACTCTAAATCTAGGTCAGAGCACCCCACTGTGCATGAGATCCAGCATGATGTATCCAATGCAGACAGCTTGTTGCAAAGCACAGGACAATGACATGCAAAATGGTATTTCTCAGAACGGTACTGAAGGGCTGAATAGATTCTGATCAGCTCAGTCTGGCTCTTCTTCCCGTTTTTGTCTGCCTGATTTCTTAAAGACGGTACCTCCTGCCTACGGACAATGTTTGGGTTATTACACAGCTTTGCTAAACAGACTTGCTCAGGGAACCAGAAAGGGAGGCTAGCAGTAGAATTTCTTCTTCAGTCATGAGAGGCTGGTTTGTTTCACCTCAGGTTAAAATCTTATGCTTGGAACAAGGAACACAAAAGGAGACACTACGTAGTAAATAGATTTTATCCCTAAACACAGCACAAAGGCCCTTAACAGTCCGCTCCTACTCCTGCATCTGCTTTTGTCCTAGCCAGCTCCCTCCGGACAATAAAAAGCCCAACAAGATGATGTTTGAAGTGCTATACATTTCCTTTTGCATATTAGTCACGACCTCCTTGACAGAACGTTCCCACGGATCATCATCAGAGCTCTGACTGCCAGTGCTCCACTGTCTGCCGCTCACAGGTTGCATTGTTTGGCTTTATCCTTAGTAGAGTGCAGCCCTTCTTCAGCAGGATCCACGGCTTGCTTGGCAGAGGCTGGAACACCGTGTTCCCCTTCACCTTGGAAAGTTCAGCTTGCTTTCCATTGCCGATGAGGGAGTCATTTGGGAATGTAGCATGAGAAGGGTGAACTCATTGGCTACTTCTCTGTTTAGATGTTGTTCAGCGTGTAACGGAGTCTTTAAACGGATATATGCAATGTGCGTCCCTGGAAGGGTGTGTGGAGGGGGGATTGTTTCATCTGTTTGCACTCAGCACCGTCTGTGAAGCAGCTCAGTGCTGCTTTGTGGCCAAATCCTCTGTGTGTGTGTGTGTGTGTGTGTGTGTGTGTGTGTGCGCGCTACTCCCATGGATAGCAGAGGGGATTGTGAACAAGGAGCCAAGAACACAGTTCACCAAGGGCTGGTGTATCAGAGCCTTGCTGTGAGACATCTCAGTCTAACTCAATCAGCTTTGGGGGTCCGGAAGGAACCCCAGCTGGGTCGATAGCTGCATCACAAGTGAGGTGGATTCGGAGCGTTTTTGGACGAGGTACCAAGGAGGACATTGGGCTCCCTGGGGATCTCAGTCTCTCTTGCATTTGTTGCAGTTCTCAGAAGGCGAGTGGGGAAGGAGAGAGGAAGCTGTGACTAGCCGCCATTATATGGAGTACAGACAAAGAATGTAGGAAGGCTGAGCCCAATGCCCCCACACGGGCTGTAAGTGCCTGGCTGTTATATACAGTGCTGTGTAGCCATCCCCGTCCCCTCCCCCAGAGAGGCTCTGTAGCCCTCACTGGCATGGGCAGTTCTCGCCGTCACCGGGCTCCTGCTGGGAGTCAGGGCTGCGGCCGCACTGGGCTGAAGGGAGGCACCCCACAGGGTAATTGCAGGAAGCTTGAGCTCTGCGCTCATCTATTCATCCAGGTCGTCACCCAGCGGGGTCCCCCGGAACCCTGCCCAGTGCCCAGTGTGCAGGCCAGGGTCCCGCTGGGCGATGCGCCCACGATTTCTCCCACCCCTCAGGTCCTCTGGCGAATCCACACTAGAGAGCTCCACAAGGCGGGCTAGAGAGGGAGCCACCTGGGCCGGGTTCCTGGGCAGGGCAGTGCCACGGGAGGAGCAGGGATTTCCAGAGGCACAGAGGCGCTGGTTGTGCACCATTACAGCCTCCTGCTTCCGGCTGTGGAACCGACAGCTGTTGGGGGCAGCGCAGGCCAAACACTGTCGCACCCTGGTCTTCCCTCTGGGGGCTGGAGCCTCATCTCCGGTCACGCTGGGGTGAATCTGGAGGAACTGCTGAATTCAGTGACTTTCCACCCATGTAAATGAGCTCAAAGTCTGGGGTGGTAAGGGAGCAACACTGGGCTCATTTTTGTCCTTCAAAATCAGATTCAAGTGGCTTTAATAAGAGATGTGTACGGCATGTGGAATGCTGTGGATTTGCTACGAGGATGCCCTGTATCTTCCAAACCTGACATAAGCTAGATAGGGTAGTTCCCCTTCTTTCCTCACCCTGCACCAGAGTCTCTTGAAGTCTGTGGTTTGGGATAATAGCTACTAAATGTCTATTCTATCATTTTGAATGCATTCATAGATTCATAGATTCTAGGACTGGAAGGGACCTCGAGAGGTCATCGAGTCCAGTTCCTTGCCCGCATGGCAGGACCAAATACTGTCTAGACCATCCCTGATAGACATTTATCTAACCTATTCTTAAATATCTCCAGAGACGGAGATTCCACAACCTCCCTAGGCAATTTATTCCAGTGTTTAACCACCCTGACAGTTAGGAACTTTTTCCTAATGTCCAACCTAAACCTCCCTTGCTGCAGTTTAAGCCCATTGCTTCTTGTTCTATCCTTAGAGGCAAGGTGAACAAGTTTGTAAGAAACCACATTACAACCACATTGCTTTAAGAGCGGTGCTGTTGAAATCTCAGCAGAGAGATTTTTAATGAGTAACAATGCCCCTTTTATTCTGGTTTCCGATTGTCTTGGGCTTTAACAGTATACAGGCGTCACCTCATTCACCAGTGAAACACAGTCATCGCTGGGCTAGAGCGTGAACACTGCGTGACTGAGCACTGACGATATTCAGCAACATTGGACAGCGAATGAAAAATGCTGCATACGACTGAAAGTACAGCAGGGCATATGGACAATGGGAATGCAACTTCCAGCATGGGAATTTGGCCAGGACACGAAAGCTAAGGGAAAGCACTGCCGTGGGTATGGTGAAGGAGCATGGAACCTCTGTGGACAGGGGAAAGTGCACCAAGGAATGGAATGCAAAGCCTGCCTGGAAGAGGCATGATGCTCTGAGGGAGCAGGGTGGAGCGTTTCCCCCAGTGATGCTTGCTGAGTAGATGCAGGCTGCATGCCTCCTTCGGAAGCAGCAAGCGGCAGTCATGTGGCAGGGAAGATACATAGGAGAGGGAGGCACCCACAATGGTGTAGATACACACATGAACTTTGGGGTTCTTATCCAAACAGGACCTCTCAGCATTCTGAGGTGCCCTTTGTGACGTTATCTGATTAAAATATGAGCATGTAGATCAAGATAATCTCAACAAACCTTGTACAAAGTGTGTCAAATAAGGTGTCTATGGAAAAGTGATGATTCATTGAATATGATTGTGCCATTTACATGCATTTATCATTTTTATATATGAAGTTGTGAATATTAACTATGTACCTGTATTTCAAATGTTTGCTCCTGTGGTAACACCCTCATGGTATTTAGCCTGCACATCTTGAAAGGACTATTCAAGTTAAATGGCCCATCAAAGAACACTTAACTCACAATGGACCATGGGAGATGCCTATCTACACTTAATGGAGTTTCCTGTGAACCTTGTAACTAGAACAGGGGTAGGCAACCTATGGCACGTGTGCCGAAGGTGGCACGCAAGCTGATTTTCAGTGGCACTCACACTGCCCAGGTCCTGACCACCGGTCCGGGGGGCTCTGCATTTTAATTTAATTTTAAATGAAGCTTCTTAAACATTTTAAAAACCTTATTTACTTTACATACAACAATAGTTTAGTTATATATGTTAGACTTATAGAAAGAGACCTTCTAAAAATGTTAACATGTATTTCTGGTACTTGAAACCTTAAATCAGAGTGAATAAATGAAGACTCGGCACACCACTTCTGAAAGGTTGCCATCCCTGAACTAGAATATGAGGGATGGCTTCTACTATGACTAAGCAAAGCATGCATGGACATATGACTTGCCCATGTGACTCCAAACATCATCTTGTTTCCTGTAATTTTCCACAGTGAGAACAATGGGTTTCCCTTCACTTGGTAGAAGCTATAAAAGGCCCTGGAAACACCTCCATTTTGTCTCTTTACTGCTCAAACCTCTGGACTATGATGAACTTGTACTAATGGGAGCATTGTAGCTGAGGGACTGAAGTCTTTCCAATGGTTTGGAAGTACCCAGAGACTTAACAAGCCAGCAGTTTGTTCCATCACTGCTACAAGCCTGAACCAAGAACCTTGCAATTATTGTATGTATTTGATTCCTTTAACCAATTTTAACTCTCACCGTTCTTTTTTTCTTTTATACATAAACCTTTCGATATTAGATACTGAAGGATTGGCAACAGTGTGATTTTTGGGTAAGATTTGAGTTATATATTGACCTGGGTGTGTGGCTGGTCCTTTGGGATCAGGAGAACCTTTTGTTTGATGAAATTGATTTTAAAGAACCACTCATCTTTAAGTCTAGTGTCTGGGTGTTGAATCCAGGACTGGAATACCTAAGGAGGCTGTATTTCTGACTTCTTGTTAGCCAGTGTGGTGAGACAGAAGTTTACTTTTGTTGCTGGTTTGGTATATCTCATGGAAGAATAACCACTAGTTTTGGAGTGTATCTGCCCTTTTCCCCAGCAGCTTGTCCTGAATTTGGTATTCTCAGTTGTGACCCACTGAGGCATGGTGACACCCTTCTCTAGTTCCTATTATACTGAAGCATTTTTCATCTTCTATAACCATGCACCAGTAGGCGGTAGGGGTGAATTAGGATAAAAATGCATATGGAATATCAACACTCCTGCTCACCAAACTTTAACCACTTGATTACCCAGTGTCCTTGCCCGGGCCCCTTTGTGAGTGCTCACTTTCATCTTCTGCAGCTCCCTCTTCACGGGGTGAAAGCTCCTTTCTGCCTTGGCTTTGAAAGGCTCCAGACTCCAGCCCACCCTCCTCACAGGCCTCCTGGTGTGCAGACACCTTGTGTTTTCCCTCGAGGATGGAAATGCCATGTGCAATGTCAAATAGTGTTCATCTGAAGACAGAGAAGAAGATTTCTCACAAAAAGTAACTGATTTTTGGATCCTGTCTCAAGTTTACTTTTCTCTAAAGCTAGTGGGATGGGCATTCTGAGTTACAGTTAGACAACAGGACGCTAGATCTACTGGACATCAGCTGAGCAAGTGTGCAGCACACAGCCTCCTGTGCTGAGAGGGACCCTGCCTGAACTGCATCTGAAGAAGTGAGGTTTTTACTCACGAAAGCTTATGCCCAAATAAATCTGTTAGTCTTTAAGGTGCCACCAGACTCCTTGTTGTTTTTGTAGATACAGACTAACACGGCTACCCCCGATACCTGCCTGAACTGTCTCCCATGCATCTCTATGGCTCATCCCATGCACTAACAATCTCCCTGCTTGGGTTTGGAGAAGCCCTGGAAGGTTTAGGTGCTTCTACAAAGTTTAACCCAATTAGAGTGGGTTTAGGTCCCTTATCACTGCTTCACTCCCATTATCCTGCCAGGCCCCACCTCTGCACCCACACCACAGTCTCCTGAAATCCCCGTGGCTCTGATTTACCACTCCCTGGCTCCAGGTGCCCCTTTGTTTTCCTGGTCTTCAGCTTTCCTCTGGCACTTTACAACAGCTCCTCACTTACTGCTCTCGAACAGTGGCTCTCAATTTTTCCAGACGACTGTGCCCCCTTCAGGACTCTGATTTGTCTGGCATACCCCCACGTTATACCGCACTTAAAAACTATTTGCTTACAAAATCAGACATAAAAATACAGCAGGGTCCCAGCCCACTCTTACTGAAATAGTACTTACTGACTTTCTCATTTTTTACCATATAATTGAATATAAATATTGGACTTACATTTCAGTGTATAGTATCTAGTCCTTATCGCTATGGCATTGTAGTTTGTTCTGACTTTGCTAGTGCTTTTTATGTAGCCTGTTGTAAAACTAGGCAAATATGTAGATGAGTTGATGGACCCCCTGGAAGACGTCTGAGAATCCCCAGGGGTACACGTACCCCGATCGAGAACCACTGCCCTCGTATACTAGCCACTGAATGGAAAGTATCTGCTCTATACACTGACACTGCATCTGCCGCTAATGTTCCTTCTAGTTTTTTAAAGCAAAGACACATTGTAGGAAAATAAATAAATACATAAAAATCCGACGACAAATGGGCAAATACTAATTCAAATTAGTTCAGTTAGGAGAAGTGGATAGTTTGCCTCTCCTAGGAGGGAAGGGAGTAGCTAAGTATTTTCATCTAAGCACTGCTCTGATAATAACTTATTAATGCGATAAAAATTTTGACAAGAACAGAAATGGCACAGAAGAGCAGCAGTCTCAGGAGAGCCTTAAAACGTAACCTTAGTCAGAACGGATGCAATGTTTATCCATTTCTGTGACAATATTATCGCACAGAGGAGACACAATGCAAGCTTAAACTGCGTCTAGGAGTCTTCAGGCAATAGCTGCCTAGATCTCCTCCGCTGAGACACTTATGTCTGGGGAAATTCTAAAGGCTCTGATTTCATCTGATTTGCAGAGCAAAACAAATACATCAAGGGAGAATGGTTTATATACATTAAAATGCAAAAGATTCACAGTTCTTCAACTAATGATCCCCCAGCTGCTCTCCATCCTACTGCTTTGTCTTGTGCTACACTTCCTTCTAAAACACCACCTTAAGTAGGATCCTCCAAAGTGTCATTTTTTTCACTGACTCCCTGGGAAATGCTTTAGAGAATACACTTAATTGTAATCTTTTTGAGGATTGTGGAAAAGGACAATGCAAGGGAGGCAAGTTTGGCTGCCAGAACCTGGGAAACTATAAAGCTAATGAACCTTGTTAGAATCCCAGCCTTTCACCCTGGATGCTGATGTCTGAATCTCCTGACTACAGGAATCTGACAATTTTGTTGGCTCTGTGAAAGGACAGAAAATCATAATGATATTTTATGATGCTCTGGCCAATTTCAGGGGGAGATCTGGAAGAGATTCAAACCTCTGTTCCCTCCCAGCACTTACAGACTTAATCTGAACAGGGCATTGCTAGAGGTGAGCAAAAACACTTTTTGCGCAAACATAACAACAGGTATATTTATTATGCCTATTACTCAGCCACCGTGTTGTTTCTTGCAGGGTACCCATTCTGTAATCTCGAAGCCATTCAGTGCCTGGAGATTCTAACTGATTAAAAGCAAATACAATTGGCTCCTTATTATGTGTGAGACCCTAGGGAAGGCAGCAGAAAGCTAGCAAGCGGTGGAGCCTTTGTCCAGAGCTGGTTTTGTAGCCCAGAGAGTTATTTTTAATAGCTGTGGATCTCATCAAGCTCATGATTTGAACTTTCCCACAGCGAATTGTAGGCTGCTCTTGAGTCAAGTCGGGCGTTTACAGTAGCTTACTTTTGTCCAGGGATGGCACCTCAGGCAAGGCCTGTGCATGGTTCAGAAAGGAAAAGGCTCAATATTTTCTAAAGCCCCCTAATCCTGTGAATTGACCGGCACTCCCTACACTGCTGTTAAAAGCCCGGCTGGGTTCTTTTAGCCTGCTCCTGATTAGAAGAGCTGTGCTCATTCAGACTGGGAGTGGAAACAATACGATGTGATTTTCGTGACCAATTGCAGCTAATAAAGAGCTTACGTTTTGAATGTCAAGTGTGTAATAAGCAGAGAAAGCAGCTAGTGCTCACTCCGTAGGTGGAAAGCCAAACCCTTTCAAAAATGCGCGGAGTCCTTTCGAAGGAAGAGAACTCCTTCGGCACACGGACACTTCCCGAGCAGAAAAGGAAGCTAAATGTGATGAGGAAATGATGCAGTTCAGTTCTTTTTCCAGAAGTCATGGGCACAAAGAGAAAACAGCAGGGGAAAGCCACAGTATTGCTGTGGATGTATTTGTGTGTGTCCCTAGTGCAGTGTTTCTCAAATATGGCCACCATGGCTGCATGCAGCCAGCAGGGGCTTTTCTTGCAGCCGCAGCCTCCCGGGCAGTGATGGCAGGGGTGGGGGGGAGCACAGGGGAACAAAGCAGTGGACCCTCCCCCAGGACCCCTAGCAGGGGTTGGGCCCTGCCCCCCTCTGGAAACACAAACACTGGAGGAGCAGGCGCCACTGGGTTCCCACCTTCCCAGAGGTGGTGGGGTCAGACTTCCACCCTGGGGTGGTGGGCAACAGGCTCCAGCTGCAGGGCTCCGCGTTGGTCTCCATCTCCCAGGCTCAACCCCCCCCCCCACTCCCCACCATTCCTGGCCCCTTCTTACCCACCTCCCCGTCCAGGGCTCAATTTGTCCCCGGGCTTGCCGGGGCTGAATAAATCTGATATTTGTATGTTTGTTAATGTCACTTTTCACAATGATTTGAACATGTGTATGTACATATTTATTTGTTTTTTCCTAACGTTAATTATGGGCTTTTTTGGAAAAATTGTCAGAGTGACACCCCGCAAGCCTGGGCGGTGGGGATAGTAGGGCAGGGGGGCTCTGCCGCTGCCCGACAGCCAGTTGCGAGTTGGGCGGGGGATGTTTTTGCTTTATTATGCCCCATGCAGGTTCTGGGGCAGCTGAGGAGGCGGTATGTGTTGTTCAGCTCTCTGGGTTCATCAGTTATTTCCCTGGACTCCAGAGAGATATCGCCTCCTCAGCCGCCCCGTAACCTGCATGGGGCATTTCAAAAGCTCCGGTTCTTCTTTGGAGAGAGATGCTGTCACGCTGTGACTTTTCACGGGCGGCTTGGGGTCTGGAGAGGGGAGGGGAGGCCTGGAACTCCTCTGGCCGAGGTGGAGGGCGCTCGGGCCTCCGGCCAGCCCGGTACACCTCTGGCTGAGGGGTGTGGGGGGGTGCTCAGGGCTTCTCTGGCTGGGGGAGGCTCCTTGCTCCGGCTGCAGAGGGTCAGGGGGGTCTCAGGGCTCCAGCTGTAGGTGGGCTCGGGAGTAAGGGGCAGAGCTGGGGGCTAGCCTCCCCAAAGGGGGGCTCCACCCACCGTCCATGCCAGCAGGAGTTGGTGGCCACACTCTGAGGCCACCAAAAAATCTGTTGTGAGAACCCCATGCCTAGTCTCTGTTTGCCAGAAGCTGGGAATGGATCACTTGATGATTCCCTGTTCTGTTCACCTGTCGGCCATTGTTGGAAGATAGGATAGTGGGCTAGATGGACCATTGGTCTGACCCAGTATGGCTGTTCTTATGTTCTTATACGATCCACATATACTATGGAGATTATTGCAAGGTTATTCACTAAATACATATATTCATTGGCTTCATTTGAAACACATTCCTAAAATACAAACTGCTGGCTCAGTCATTGCTTGGTGGAATACATTTCTGTCCTTATGCGTTATTATGTTGCCTGCTAGACTTCTGCATAAATGTAAGTCTATTTCGCTGTCATGTGAACAGATGCATACAATAAGAATTTCAATAATTCTAAAGAATGAAAACAAAGGGAAACATGGATTTGAAATGACTCTGCTCCAGTGAGGCAGTTCATGACTGTAACCAATTGAAATGGTTAGTTCTGAACTGGGGAAATGGAACTGCAGAGTTGTGTAAAATCCATGCAACTGTAGGATTTAGAGCAAAATTCAGTCTTGGTGTAAATGGGCAGTGTGTGAGGTGCTTCGGTGGAGACATGCTTTCTTACGGCAGGGCCTAGCATAGCCTAGTCCGATGTTTCTCCAGACTCTAAACAGTTATTGAAAGAGAAAGTGTGGCTGGGACTCCTGGCTGTGACTGTGACCTTCCCTGCGTAAACGACTGCGTTGCTTTTTTTGACTCTGCAGCTCCACAGACGACAAACTCATCCTAAAGAGAAATGCAAATGTTCCCATTCACCCGAAAAGGGCGTTGGCTTTCCAGCCTTGCTTCCAGAAACGTTCTCCACAAAAGCGGAGCACTTGGAATTCGGAGGGGTTTTGCTTTCATCGAGATTTCACAAAAAACAAACAAAAATCAACACACCCTCAAAAACTGCCATGAGATGGTGTGATTTTTATTCATTAAAAGGAGCATATTTGAGCGTAAGAGAGATAATGAAGTAAAGGAAATAAGGAAAAAGATAACCGACGTGTCAACGTAGGAATGCCATCCTATTTCAGATTAAAAGTTTATTAAACTTCATAAACAAGGAAACTTTAACTTGTCCCCAGCTCTTACTGTAAACTATTAAAGTTTTTGTCAATGTATATTTTGCTGTTCAATATGCCATACTGCTTATTCTTCTGTCATACCTTGCTGATTATTCCTTTTTAGCCATAATTATATTAGTATGTATTTCAATCTAGAAATCTAAATAATACGATGGGTGAACTAGAGTGCTTTGTATTAAATGAGGATATTGATATAATAGGCATCACAGAAACTTGGTGGAATGAGGATAATCAATGGACACAGTAATACCAGGGTACAAAATATATCAGAAGGACAGAACAGGTCATGCTGGGGGGAGTGGCATTATCTGTGAAAGAAAGCATAGAATCAAATAAAGTAAAAATCTTAGATGAACCAAACTGTACCACAGAATCTCTATGGATAGTAATTCCATGCTTGAATATAATAATATGAATATAGCAGTAGGGATATATTACCGACTACCTGACCAGGATGGCGATAGTGACTGTGAAATGCTCAGGGAGATCAGAGAGGCTATTTAAAAAAAAAAAAAAAAAAAAAAACCTCAATAATAATGGGGGATTTCAACTCTCCCCATATTGACTGGGTACATGTCATCTCAGGACGGGATGCAGAGATAAAGATTCTTGACACCTTAAATGTCTGCTTCTTGGAGCAGCTGGTCCTGAACCCACAAGAGGAGAGGCAATACTTGATTTAGTCCTAAATGGAGCACAGGATCTGGTCCATGAGGTGAATATAGCTGAACTGCTTTGTAATAGTGACCATAATATAATTAAATTTAACATCCCTGTGGCAGGGAAAACGCCCAACACTGTAGCAGTTAATTTCAGAAAGGGGAACTACACAAAAATGAGGAGGTTAGTTAAACAGAAATTAAAAGGTCCAGCGCCAAAAGTGAAATCCCTGCAAGCTGCACGGAAACTTTTTAAAGACACCATAATAGAGGCTCAACTTAAATGTATCCCCCAAATTTAAAAACATAGAGAACCAAAAAATTGCCACCGTGGTAAACAACAAAGTAAAAGAAGCAAGTGAGAGGCAAAAAGGCATCTTTAAAAAGTGGAAGTTAATCCTAGAGAGGAAAAATAGAAGGGAGCATAAACCCTTGCAAATGAAGTGTAAAAATATCAATAGGAAGGCCAAAAAGAATTTGAAGAACAGCTAGCCAAAGACTCAAAAAGTAATAGCAAATGTTTTTATAAGTACATCAGAAGCAGAAAGCCTGCTGATAAACCAGTGGGGCCACTGGACGATCGAGATGCTGAAGAAGCACTCAAGGACGATAAGGCCATTGCGAAGAAACTAAATGAATTCTTTGCGTTGGTCTTCCTGGTTGAGGATCTGAGGCAGATTCCCAAACCTGAGCCATCCTTTTTAAGTGACAAATCTGTGGAACTGTCCCAGATTGAGGTGTCATTAGAGGAGGTTTTGGAACAAATTGATAAACTGAACAGTAATAAGTCACCAGGAGCAGATGGTATCACCCAAGAGTTCTGAAGGAACTCAAATGTGAAATTGCAGAACTACTAACTGTAGTCTGTAACCTATCATTTAAATCAACTTCTGTAACAAATGACTGGAGTATAGCTAATGTGATGCCAATTTTTAAAAAGGGCTCCAGAGGTGACCCCAGCAATTACAGGTCGGTAAGCCTGGCTTCAGTACCAGGCAAACTGGTTGAAACTATAGGAAAAGAACAAAATTGTCAGACACCTAGATGAACATAATTTGTTGGGGAAGAGTCAACATGGTTTTTGTAAAGGGAAATAATGCCTCAACGATCTACTAGAATGCTTTGAGGGGATCAACAAGCATGTGGACAAGGGGGTTCCAGTGTATTTAGATTTTCAGAAAGCCTTTGACAAGGTCCCTCACAAAGCTCTTAAGCAAAGTAAGCTGTCATGGGATAAGAGGGAAGGTTCTCTCGTGGATTGGTAACTGGTTAAAGATAGGAAACAAAGAGTAGGAATAAATGGTCAGTTTTCAGAATGGAAGAGATAAATAGTGGTGTCCTCAAGGGGTTTGTACTGGGACCAGTTCAACATATTCCTAAATGATCTGGAAAGAGGGGTAAACAGTGAGGTGGCAAAATTTGCAGATGATACAAAACTACTCAAGATAATTAAGTCCCAGGCAGATTGCAAAGATCTACAAAAGGATCTCTCAAAACTGGGTGACTGGGCAATAAAATGGCAGATAAAAGAGATCTTGGAGTCATTGTGGATAGTTCTCTGAAAACATCCACTCAATGTGCAGCAGCCGTCAAAAAGCAAACAGAATGTTGGGAATCATTAAGAAAGGGATAGATAATAAGACAAAAAATATCATATTGCCTCCATATAACTCCATGTTACACCCACATAGAATCATATATGCCATCATGTGCCAGCAATGCCCCTCTGCCATGTACATTGGCCAAACCGGACAGTCCCTCCGCAAAAGAATAAATGGACACAAATCGGACATCAGGAATGGTAACATACACAAGCCAGTAAGTGAACACTTCAATCTTCCTGGTCATTCTATCACAGATTTAAAAGTCACTGTCATTGAACAAAAAAACTTCAGAAACAGACTTCAAAGAGAAACAGCAGAACTAAAATTCATTTGCAAATTCAACACCATTAATCTGGGCTTGAATAGGGATTGGGAGTGGCTGGCTCACTACAGAAGCAGCTTTTCCTCTCCTGGAATTGACACCTCCACATCTATTATTGGGAGTGGACTACATCCACCCTGATTGAATTGGCCTTGTCAACACTGGTTCGCCACTTGTGAAGTAACTCCCTGCTCTCCATGTGTCTGTATATAATGCCTGCATCTGTAGCTTTCACTCTATGCATCCGAAGAAGTGAGGTTTTTACTCACGAAAGCTTATGCCCAAATAAATCTGTTAGTCTTTAAGGTGCCACCAGACTCTTTGTTGTTTTTATAGAATCATAGAATCACAGAATATCAGGGTTGGCAGGGACCTCAGGAGGTATCTAGTCCAACCCCCTGCTCAAAGCAGGACCAATCCCCAACTAAATCATCCCAGCCAGGGCTTTGTCAATCCTGACCCTAAAAACCTCTAAGGAAGGCGATTCCACCATCTCCCTAGGTAACCCATTCCAGTGCTTCACCACCCTCCTAGTGAAATAGTGTTTCCTAATATCCAACCTAGACCTCCCCCACTGCAACTTGAGACCATTGCTCCTTGTTCTCTCATCAGGTACCACTGAGAACAGTCTAGATCCATCCTCTTTGGAACCCGCCTTTCAGGTAGTTGAAAGCAGCTATCAAATCCCGCCTCATTCTTCTCTTCTGCAGACTAAACAATCCCAGTTCCCTCAGCCTCTCCTCATAAGTCATGTGCTCCAGCCCCCCTAATCATTTTTGTTGCCCTCCGCTGGACTCTTACCAATATTTCCACATCCTTCTTGTAGTGTGGGGCCCAAAACTGGACACAGTACTCCAGATGAGGCCTCACCAGTGTCGAATAGAGGGGAATGATCACGTCCCTCGACCTGCTGGCAATGCCCCTACTTATACAGCCCAAAATGCCGTTAGCCTTCTTGGCAACAAGGGCACACTGACTCATATCCAGCTTCTCGTCCACTGTAACCCCTAGGTCCTTTTCTGTAGAACTGCTGCCTAGCCGTTCGGTCCCTAGTCTGTAGCAGTGCAGATGTGCAATGCACATTTTGAATACTGTGTGCAGATGTGGTCGACCCATCTCAAAAAAGATTTATTGGAATTGGAAAAGGTTCAGAAAACGGCAACAAAAATGATTAGGGGTATGGAACAGCTTCCGTATGAGGAGAGATTAATAAGACTGGGACTTTTCAGCTTGGAAAAGAGACGGCTAAGGGGGGATATGATAGAGATCTATAAAATCATGATTGGTTTGGAGAAAGTAAATAAGGAAGTGTTATTTACTCCTCATATCACATGAACTAGGGATTACCAAATGAAATTAATAGGCAGCAGGTTTAAAACAAACAAAAGGAAGTATTTTTTCATGCAACGCACAGTCAACCTGTGGAACGCGTTGCCAGAAAATGTTGTGAAGGCCAAGACTAAAACAGGGTTCAAAAAAAGCACTAGATAAGTTCACGGAGGATAGGTCCATCAATGGCTTTTAGCCAGGATGGGCAGGGATGGTGTCCCTAGCCTCTGTTTGCTAGAAACTGGGAATGGGCAACAGGGGATGGATCACTTGGTGATTTCCTGTTCTGTTCATTCCCTCTGGGGCACCTGGCATTGGCCACTGTCAGAAGACAGGATACTGGTTAGATAGACTGACCTTTGGTCTGACACAGTATGGCTGTTCTTATGTTCTTAATCAGTTCTGATATTATCTCTATTTCATTAACCTTCATGCAAGTTACTCTCGATTTATTACTATTCATCTATATCAATATCGATAACTAGACATCACACTTTTAAAGATGAATTCACTTGTATATTTCACCTCTGTATAATGCCACCGGCAATATTTAGCTGGCCACAAGTTTAAGGAGAAATTTACATTCTGTATTCCCTGTGGATTTAAGTGACCAGACAAAAGTTAATTTATCTTCCACTATATGATGTAAAGGTGAATCATGACATGCTGGAAAGAGGGTGGTGTAAAGAAATGGCTAAATTATCTCAAATGCATTTTTTTTTCTTATGTGTGACTGCTTTGGCTTCATTATAGGACAGGAATACAGAAAGATAGACCTTGATGCTCACATTATTGGATAAATGGGTGGTTCACGCTTGTAATGTCTGAGGGCAAAATCTTGCTTTCCCTGGGGATGAAGAGCTGTGGAGTGATGCCCAGATATATGTCTGTTATGAGAACCATCCTGCCAGCATATGGCTGGATGGCTCAGGGCTGGCAGCTATCAGGCACTTCAGGATTCACTTTTCTTTCCCTGTGAAGAGGTGTCCCCAGCTCAGATATGTTAATGACTGCAGCATACGTGCCAGCTGGCAGGAAGGCAGGACATGCCCTGCTGGGGCTATGCTGTACCTTCTGGACTCGCAGCCGAGGTCTCAGCTGTCTTGTTTAGTATTTGGTTTTTGATTAAATTAACTTAATTTAAAAGTCTAATTTGTTGGTCTAGGATGGCATTTTGGGCACTGGATTTGTCTGTGATGGTGAATTGAGAACTGGATCTGTGAGGGTGGGTATCAGTGGGATGGCAGCATCAGTGATGGTGGGTGGCCGTATGACGTGGTGCGTGGGACAGTCTGTGGTGGCAGCGGGTGGTGTTCAGGATGGGTGTGTGGCAGCAAGCGGTGCCATACAGGATGGGTCGGTGGTGGTTTGTGGTGGCTGGGTTTGGTCTATGATAATGGGTGGCAGCAGGTGGCATTGTGGGGTGGGTTTTTGGCAGGTGGTGAGGGCAGGATGGGTCTGTGGCAAGACGTTGGCAGGTGGCAGTGGCCTGGGTGGATCTATACTGGTGGGTGGTGGCCTAGGGGATGGGTATGTGGTGGTTTGTGTCATATGTAGGTTGACCAGACGTCCCGATTTTATTGGGATTGTCCTGATATTTACTTGTTTGTCCCACGTCCTGAACGATGTTCGGTCAGGACGCGAATTGTCCCGATATTTTGCCCTCCGGCGCACAGGTGGAGGGGGCTCACGTCCCCCCACCCCAACTCTGCCCCGGCCCTGCCCCGACTCCACCCCCTCCTTCCCCCATTGGATCCCTCCCCAAATTCCTGCCCTGGCCTCGCCTCTTCCCCAAGCACGCCGCATTCCCCCTCCTCTCCCCTCCCTCCCTCCCAGGCTTGTGCTAATCACCTGTATGGTGGCGCAAGTGCAGGAGGGAAGGGGGAGAAGCAGAACACGGCACCCCGCTCAGGGGAGGCGGAGGCGAGCTGGTGCGGGGGGGCAGGGCGTGGAGCTGCCGGTGGGTGCCAATTTTTCCTATGCTCCGGTGGCTCTTGGGTTTTTTTTTTTTGCTTTTGTTTTTGTTCTTTCCTCCCCCGCCGGCATCCCGATATTTCACGTCTCTCATCTGGTCACCCTAGTCATATGGGATAGGTCTGTGGCAGAAGGGAGTACAGTGCAATGAATCTATGGCAACGGGGTGGTGACAGGCAGGATGGGTTGTGGAGGGCAGTGGTGGTGTATGGGTTAGACCTGTGGTGGTTTGAGCCATGTGGGATGGGTCTGTGGAGGCAGTCATCAGGCAGGATTGGTCCGTGGGAGCAGCTGGCAGATGGGAGGGGTCCGTGGGGGCAGCTGGCAGGTAGGAGGAGTCTGTGGGGGCATGTTGCAGGCGGGATGGGTCTGTGGGGGCAGGCGGGATGGGTGTCTGGGGCAGCCATCAGGTGGGCAGTGTCTGTGGTGGCAGGCAGCGTGGATCTGTAACGGCAGGTGGGAGGGGTCTGTGGGGGCAGGCGGGAGGAGTCTGTGGGTGCAGTTGACAGGCGGGCGGCGTCTGTGGTGGCAGGCAGTGTGGATCTGTAACAGTAGGTTGTGGCAGGTGGGGTCTGTGATGGTGGGTTGCAGAGTATAGGATTGATTTCAAGTCACATGAAGTGTCATTATTTATTGTTTGCTACATCTATTGGTATAACTGACAGACCTGATTTGTTTTCCTCTTTAAGCAATGGCATGTACACCAGAGAGCCCAGCAAGATTCAATGACCCATGTTTGCACCCCAAATAAGTTACAAAGCCCAGAAACATCGTCTTCACTCAAAGAATAGCTTGGGAAACGATAACCATATTGTAAACACTTATAAAAATAAATCTAGAACATGGCCATCACCTGGGAGACTGTGTTTGTTTCTGGTCATCTTATCTCAAAGATGTTTATTTAAAAGATCTGCTCCAGATCAAACCGGAATTATTTCAGGGAAATCCGGTGGCCTGCGTTATGCAGGGGGGTCAGACTAGGTGATCACAGTCGTCCCTTCTGGCTTTGGCATATATATTTATCTATTTAAAAGGATATAGCAGAAATAAAGAGGTCTGGAGACAAGCAAGGAAAATTATTACAAGCATGGAAAGTGTTCTACATGCAGACAGACTAGAGAAACTGGGACTTTTAGGCACATTCCTAATACAGGTAAATGAAAATACTATAGAGCAGACTGGTCTGAACTCCTGCTTACCCTTTGATGGCGTACAAGGCTAGGGGACGTTCAATGGAACTGTTTCAGTTACTGGGCTAGCTCCACTTCTGTCTCCTTTCTGGTCTGTCTCTCTCCCACACCAGTCTTGCAATGGTGGTGCTCACCTGTCTGAAGGTATATCTATACTACCTACCGGATCGGCGGGCAGCGATCGATCCAGTGGGGGTCGATTTATCGCATCTAGTCTAGACGCTATAAATCGACCCCGAGCGCTCTCCCATCGACTCCTGTACTCCAGCACCACGAGAGGCGCAGGCAGAATCGTTGGGGGAGCG